>NC_064670.1:70780212-71380212 GCF_943734685.1 Anopheles coluzzii
TTATGGATGTAAATAACTAGTAAATTATTTGTTGAATCTTCCCCCTGTAGAAGGATATTCATTGAAACTATGAAAATGCTTCTTTTTCAAGATGAAAAGATAAGCAGTGGTCATTGCAGTGCATCATGACAGGTCTTTAAGACATCGAACAGCTGACAGAGCACCTATTGACAGAGCACCTAGTGAACTCCCTATTAGGGGAGACACAACATCCGTTTTCGATAATCACTCGAATATATTATCTTCTTAAGCGGGACATTTCCAAATTGGAAGAAATGATTAACTGTTGATCGAAAATGAACGAAATGCTTGACATTTAAGTTCTTAAATGGATTTAGTTACGATTTTTTACACGTTTTTTGGTTACATTGCACATCAGCTGGTTGCTGTGACGCTTTATCCGTCAGATATATCGCCTGTCAAATAGTTCGGAAGGCTGCTTACATGGTAGTTTGTTACACATTTAGTGTAAGAAAACTGGCCAAACGCTGATCAAATGAAGAAACGAGGCCTCCCACACATTTTGTAACCTTCAAAAATGAGTAGGATAGGTTAAGCATAGGATTAAGATACGATTTTCACCATTATGCTCCATTCGTTTAACTCCTCTGCCGTTAGTGCCTGTATGACCGCTTGAAGTGCAATTGAAACAACGGTAATGCATTAATGTGGTAGGAAGTCACTAGCAGATTGATAATAATAAATTTAATTCACGTCTACGTAGTGTTTGGATAGCGTAAATGATTAAAAAGCTAGATGGACGAATACTTATCGCGCTCCCATAAAACGACTTTTTTCTAGTTTTTTATGTGTTTTTGGTAGCTATTGCACTATTTAAATGCTTATTTTTTAGCAATACGTGTGTACTGATTGTCACTTTATCAAACCCTATCATTACTATTTTGCTAGTTGCTATTTTAGTGAAAACAGTACGACATGTCAAAAATTTCCTCGACAAAATCTAAAACGACCTGTTTTTATTGATTTTATAACTATAACCACTATAGGAACATGCCTGTTTTTTGTACCTATAATGGCACTATGGTAAAAAAAACACTTAAAAATTCATAAATATGGTCAAAAGGCAACTAATTATAGTAAAACAATAACATTTCATAACAGTTATGTTGAAAAACTAGCAATTGCGTGGTTATGTGGTCATTTAGAACGTTAACAGAAATATGAGTTTCGTTCTACTAAAATGCGAGGGTGCTAGGGTTATGAATTTGTACGCAGTGCAAGGCCTTATGTCAGCTCGAAGACTGCTCGAATTTGTTTTGCGAGTAGTAAAAATTGCATGAAAAAGATTCGTCAATATCTGCTCGATTTTCCGTTGCAAAATGGAAACGGTGAGTTTGACAGGAGTTTTCAAGCAGAAACCGTTCCCCGAAAACAAGCCTTATACATACAAGCCTTGGCATACAATTGACGTTCAACCTATGAGGTCTGACTGTAGTTGACCCCATAAGACTACCACTCCTGTCTCATGGCAAAATAATACATTGTTTTAAACAGATAAAAATTTCATAAAAAGCTAATTTTAGATTAGTTTTTAGGAAATATTGATAAATAGTCGAGTTCTCACACGGCATATTCGGTTCGAAAATATCTCTCAAACGAACTTTTCCACTGAGGTAGGGGAAGAAATCCAGCAGTCTGTGGCAAATCTTATTCGAGCAATCCAAACTATCTAACAAACTAATAAAAATTGTTGCTTGCAATCTTTTGACAGGTCGAGAGAAATATATTTCTTTTATTCGTATTTTAACATATTTTTTCGATCGCTCCCATCGCATAAGTGTTTAAACGGTTGTATATTGTGCATTTCTTACAACACGAACCTATGTTATACGAGTTATTCTGTTAAATTACGATCATTTTAGCCAGCGAAGATTCGTGGTGTGTGAACGCAAAAATATTGGCGAATATTTTTTGACACTTTTTTCTAGTGCAAGGGGAAAGATTCGCGAAGAAAGATATGCCGTGTATGAGCGTACCTAATAATGTCGCCCGGCAAACGCGCTTATAACACCGACAAACCGACGTGACACTTCGAACAAAATGAGCAAAGTCTATATAATACAGAGGTCGAGTCATCCAGAACATTTGATCAAAAAGCGTGGGAAAGTTTTGACAGCTGGATGAAAAAGCTTCAATAGTTTCATCGTAGCATACATTGTGGTTTTAGTTGTTGTGCATGCAGTGGTCTGAATGCATTTTCGGTCATTTTTACATCGTTTGTTTGTAATATTATACTTAAAAAAGTAGACGAATATCAAGAAAAGATAGAATTATAGTGAAATTATCAATTACAACAAGATCAGTGCCCGAAATTACGACGAAATCTTGTGCAGCTCAAGAGGGTCAAAGCTAAGAAGCCAGATTTCTGATTGTGGTCATTTTTAAGTGATGAATTACTGAAAAAACTACTCCATGCCACGTTCATGAGAAAGAAATGTATAGTTAAACTAAGTTTTGAGCAAAAAATGCACAATTAGCCCTAAAAAGTGTATGGTTGTTTGGAATCGTTTGTGAACGCTTTTTCATCTAACTGTCAAAAATAAGCTTTCAAAATGGTGGACCAAAATCGAGCTATGCATCGACCTCTGTATTATATGGACTTTGAAAATGAGCTTCAAAAGTTGTCTCCTTATTTCAAATGAAAATACGTTAAACACTAGCGCCATCTCTATAATGATTCGCTTACTACACTGACACAGAGAAGAAACTGCTAAATCCCATATTTGTTTTTCTTCGCAAATTCCAATGCGTATTGTTTTATGTACTTCTCACATCTTTTGCATTGATTTGGAAACTTATAAAATGATTTTCCTGGGTGTTTTGTCTAATAATTCTCACAAAATCTTGCCTCTCACACTTCCTTCGCAGTTTGTATTTAGAAAAGTTGTTTACATCGAAGCAGCAGTGAACAGAGCTTACTTTGACAGAAGTGATCGCCTCACTGGTAAATGACAGTACTTTCGTGTGGGACACTTTTGTAACGCCAGTGTCACGTCGGTTTGTCGGTGCTTATAATTCATCTTCTAAATGAACACAACTTAGTCTCAAAGACTGTTTTATATGACAAAATATTCCCTGATATATGCCATACACGACATTTGTGATGGGTTTCGTGAATCTTTCGTTGAGATTCATTCATCTGAATCTTCATATGAATTTTCAAAGATCCGTGAATCTCTAAATATTCATGTATCTTCAAAGATTCTTGAATCTATAAGATTCATAAATCCATTTAAATTTATATGTTTCCAGGGCTTAGTGAATCGTTAGGGATGTATTATTTTCAAAATATTTAATTTGGCCAATCCTACCTAAAACATATTCGTCGTGAGTTCAATCCTCGCTTGGACCGTCTCCCCGTAGCAAAACAAACTATCCGGCTAGGTGGTATCGTTAAGAAGTTTTGAAAGCCTTTATAGGCTAGCATGACCATATAGAATAGGAAGAAGAATAATAAAAAGCTCAAGCTCAAGAGATTTTTGAAACCCTTGAGATTCATGAATCTTTTGAGGTATCATTGATTCTTTCAGCGAGATATTAAATTGTTCGGAAGCGAGATATTAAATGTGTTAACAACATTTTCGGCGATTTCAAGGTGTATTTATTGAGGAGGTGAATTGTTAGCGCGTTTGCCGGGCGCCATCATTGAGTATTGTTTTGTCAAATCGCATACTATTTTCTATACCCCCCTCCAGCCCTTCCCGATTTTAATACCAACTATCAAGTATTGTTATGTCAAGTTGTGAAATGTAATTTTGCTCTAAAGCATTTCACCTCTTAATATCCATACACCTTGGGAGATTCTGCTGAGCTGTCACTTTCGTACCGCTTGGACTGCAGCTTGGATCATTCTCATCGGAAGGTTAACAAACCATTTTTGCATTGAACCTGAGTGCAAGGTGAGATTATCAACCTTGGTGTCGAAAATATTCGAATCTCACAGGGGTCTGAGCCAAAGCTCTTCATCATCGCCTTGGAAGGTGTCACACGAAACAAGGTAGTGGTAGTACTAGATAATGACATGCATTGACGATCTTCCACGCAAGAATTGGATTGAGAATCAATGCGATCAAGGCGAATTCTTGCCGGAGATTTAACCGGTGATATGGCCAAATTGCAAGGCAGAATATTAGTTGACGGCGACTTCTTCGATGTGGTTAAAGAGTTCTGAGTGTTTTGTGAATTTGTCAAGTAGCAGAAAGCCTATATTCGAGCAAAAGTTTTGCTTCGTTCTGTCAAAAAGTGACGTTCACGTTTGGTTATAAAAACGGGCTATGATACCCCACCTGGTTTACATACACTTTGGTATATACTAATGTTAGATACGAAATGTTAGATACATTGCACATTGATTCGCCCGGCCTCATCTATAAACAAACACGAGTCTGGTGGTGGTGCAGTGATGGAAAAAATAAACATGATAAATTTGTTTGGCATTTTTTTTTTCTTGACGTCAATAAATTGTTAATAAACATTTAAGTTATTGTCATTACTTGCATCAATACAGTACAATAAACATCAAAGTAATCATTGCAGTTTTATACCAAAACGCAAAAAAAAACTTGAACGTATTTTTGTATTACGCAAAACTCATTTTCACAATAATTTTAATGACATACCGTCATTTTTATAGTATAATAAATAGTTTAATACATTTTACTAAATCAAGCAAGTTTATGAACCCTTGTTTAAACATCTACTTTTTATCCGTGCATTTTGAATTCGAATAAAACAAACCCACCAATAGGTTCATGATTTTGAGTAATTGTTTTCATATTTTACGCAATTTTAGAAATTCAGGTAACCTTAGTAGCCTGGATCTTACATATTTGTTGATAATTGTACATAAAAAGTTTTCTGACGTTTTAGCGAAAGGCTAGTTTGAACCATGGACATAGCGGAAAACGGGTCATAATGAGCATGCATGGTAAAATGTGCACCCTTTATTTCTTCTTCGTCTTCTTCTTTTGTTGAGCAGGATATAGTCTTCCATGTTTTATAAAGCCTATGATTTATAAATCCTTATTTAAAGACGTAACGCTCTTATAAGGTTTTCGACTACTCGAGTCATATTTACTCGAGGCACCCTTTATTTAAGCACTGTTGATGTAGTCCATTGGTTGCCCCAATGTGTTGACGTTTCACGTTTTGTTATTATATGCCCCATTTTGTCCCGTTTGTCAAAATAGCATCACGGTCACATGCGGCCCGTGAGTATCGTCTATTTTATAGATGGAGTTAAAAATCTAAAACTAGCATACAACTAGATTCAATGTCTAAAACGATAGGGGAAAGTAGGTAAAAATGGACACGATAAGGAAAATGTTACAATTCTAGAGATATATAAATATTGCGACCATGAAAACGTGCAAACATTATCTTACACTCATGATCAGAGAATGTATTGAAACTTTCAAGTTTTTATCTATTTTTAAGGGTTTTTCTCATTAAATAAAAACATGAGTTTTTTCGTGCAGTTTTGAAATGTTCGGGTAAGACGACACCTGATATGGGAAAGGTGGACACCATAAAAGGTAATATGCCCATACTGTAAAAAACGTCGAAAATTGAAGAGGTTTACAGTATTTTAACAAATCCAATTGTTTTCCACGCCCTGGTACGTACATAAAAAAGTTTTTGACCAAATACAACGATGATTCAGCCGTAAATTTAAGAATTGTAAGCGCCACTTCTAACAATCATAGAATGCAGAATCTATAGCATTATTCAAACATCGGGCTCTAACAGCTGACGTTGCTCCAGCTTACAGAACTAACTCAAGTCATATCACCACTTCTGATTGGTGATTAAAGTTGTATAGCTTTCATAAATAAAGTTTATATCTTCCAAATATTCTTTTAATTTAGGGTATTTGATGAGATCCGTTTATATATAATTGATGTAAAAAGCAAAAAAACGAACGAGTTAAAGATTAATATTATTGACGAACGAGTGAAGATAATATAGTTTTGCTGTTTGGATATGGTGTTCTCCATATGAAAGGCACTCATGATTACTTCAGTCATATATGTTTGCAACACTTTCCAGCAATATGTAAAAAAATTCTAGAAAAAATCACTAAAATCCTTGATTTGCCTAAAAGTCTTCGGTCCTTATATGGAGCCAGCGGTTGGCACTAGTGGAACTGGCCATATGCATGTAGCAGTTGTGTTCTGATAATTGGTGTGCCAGATACATTTATTGGTTCTTGGCGGGCTACGTAAAGGATGCTAGGGAATACTATTGCACTCGATGGAGTATGACCCGTTTTATCTTGATGAAACTATGTTGGTAATAGCCTGCCTAAAGCACTAATGCGCTAGGGTAGCGGTCGGTAAACTTTGTGATAGAAAGAGACAAATTTTACATAATTGTTTGTAGAGCTCCAAACAGATAAACCAACAACAAAAATGTGTTCCAGTGCTATTAATTATGTGAACGGTTAAAAGTCGTCATCTCATAATCAAAGAGCCGCATCTGGCTCGCGTGCCGTGCATTGCCAATCGCTTGTATAAACTATATGTGTTCAAGGTTTATCATTATATCGTGTCAAGAATGATTGTCATGTGGCCCACCAAGACAATTTTGTAACAAATGTGGTTTGCAGTTTGTAAAGGGTGCTCATGCCTATTGTCCACTCTATACATACAACCACAATAGTCTGAAATGTATGTAAATTGTGATTTTATTAGTGTCATGTATATATATATGAGATAATTCGAATTCCCGTAAAGAATTCAACGTACAGATTCCCTATTTAAGCTATAATAATCATGCCAATAATGATCATTCATGAGGCTAGTTTGACATTTAGTTTTATATGGAATGTTGACATGAATTAAACCGCCAACTATCAATCTTCTTGTAAAAAACTGTCAAGAATTAAAAACTGTTTTTTCTACTTTTTTCATTTTCAGTTCATTCAATTTTTGATGTAACCATTTCAAAAGTTTTTGTTTTATTACAGCCTAAAAACTAATCAAAATAATAACGAAAATGGTCGACAAAACCAAAGCCTAAAGTGCAATGTTGTGGTCCATTTTGTCTCCTTGTTTTTATGTGTTTTATCATTTGCTCCATAGTGAGACCATTTTTCTTCGCACTATACATTTTAAAAACCTTTGATGTTGATTTTTAAATTTTATGCGATTACTTCGGATTGTTTTTCACGAATAAAATGTTGAATCGCCGAATGCCGTCAAAATATCAGTGTAAAATGGTTTGCTGACTGAGATACAGAGCAAAATCCCTAACAGTGCTATTTTGCCCCACTTTTCCCAATAAAGATTCAATATCGCTAAGATCTCCTTTATTTGATCAACTGTGATGATACTAAAAAGGAAACAACATAGATTAAAGCCATTTTATTGAACTTTTATACTGTAATGTATAAATTTGCGTCCTTACAGAAGTCAGTCTGATACAGTCTTCACTACACTCATAAAATTAATAAAAACCAACGGACAAGAAGCACACGATAGAAAAAGAGAGTCCGGATGTTGTTGCAAGTGGAGGCAAGCAAGCAATCAAACGCACACACATACGCAATAGACTTGGGAGACTCTACTTTTTCACCAATACAACCCTATTTGCGGGTGGCGCGTGGTGCCGCTGGCTCCACAATAACACGACGAAAAGGAAAACAATGTTGACACCAAAATGAAAAAAGAAACACGAGCACACTAAGCCACAAACTTGGCAACAGCGCCTCGTGTGCTCGACGGATAGGACGACTCGCAACGTTGAGATTTGCTGCTCGCTTGTCTCTACCCCCATCGTCGCGTCAAATAACCTTACCAATACTCCAAAGACCATAGCGAACGGTTTACGCTGACAAGTGAGGAAAACATCGAGGTTTAGATTTGGGAGGTTTGCGCTTTGGCCATTCATTAATAAAATACATGTATTAAATAACAATATAATTCGTATGCAGTATATACATAAGTAGTGGAACAGCATAACGTTCTAACTGATTTAAGCAAAAACTAAATTAAACCGTTTACAATCTGAATTCATAAAGTTAAGTTGAAAAAAACCTTATTTTGCTCGTAATTCATCTTAATATAAGATTTTTGTAGTTTTTTTTTCAATCTAGATGAGAAAAAGTACACATTTTACAACTCGAACGAACTAAATGGACCATCATTGTATTATTGTTCCAGCTTACGTTCTTGAACCCATCATACGTAGCATTTTATTTTTAATTATTTATTTACCAAAACCATTGTTCTGTGAGTCCTTACTTAACGGGATTTTTTACATCTTGCCCTCGTTATTTTAAAAAGTGTGATAACTATCTGAAACCCAATTATGTGTAACAAATAACCAAAACACAATAGATTTCTTAAACCCGTTCACACGGTGGGTTTTGGTAATGGATATTTATACCTTAATATAATGTTACTAGCTGATTTACCCGGTTTCACACGGGATAAAATTAATGTCTCGTTTTAATTAAAAATAGAAGCATTTGCAATCCAAGGAGTATAAAACAACGATTACAATGATTACTATGATTTTATCCTAAAGCTTCGATTCTTCTTATCGGTCGTAATAACAGTAGGTAATTAAAATCTGCAATCATCCGCTTGGGCGCTACTAAGTTTTTGGTTTACCACGGAGTTTATTGGACACATATATATAATATATCATATACAGGCACTCCATGATATATGCTATTAATGCGAACTGGAGGCAATCGCGTATCTCTTATATTAGCATATGTCGAAATTCGATGTTTTCGGTCAAAATATAGCTAATTTCCGTATCATTCTGCTTGAAGGCGTAGATTTTAGCCATTAAATTAGTTATTTGATCTGATTTCAACAAAAAATTGAAATTTTGCGCTATTTTAAATGGTTTTTAAAATTTGACGTAAAGAGAATTTATTTTGAGTTTGACATTTGATGTGGCAAATTAGTATAAGAGCTGTCAAATAAATAAAATCTAAAGCAAATCAAATTAAGATAAGCTAAAAAGTTATCGCGATTGCGAGGCCTCTTGCAAGCTGACAAACTGCTCGATTTTGCTTGCTGGGTTATAACTCCAGTGTAAACTGCACTTAACACCGAGTGTCAAAGCGCTGTATACAACAACAACAATACTGCTCTTGGCATGGGATTAGAAAATTGCTAATAAAATAAGTTTTGTGCAACGTCTGAAAATGATGTGAGTCTTAAAACCTATTCTCATACCACCATAAGGTGTGTGCAAAGTTTCGTTGAAAATAATCCAGCCGTTTCGGAGGTTGCTCGCAACAAACACCGTGACACGAGATTTTTATATACAGTGGAGCGCCGTTTATCCGGGTACCTTTTATCCGGCTTTCCTATTATCCGTGCTATTGAGAAATGACAGTTCAATACAATGGTGACATTGCGTTATGAGGAGGATATTTGAAAAAGCGGTTATAAGAGCACATTCTCATAACAAAAGACACGATAATTCAAGGTAAATTTCAAATATTCTCATTGGAAAAACATGTAGTTATTAAAAACGGGGTTATTTTATCAAAAAATTAGATAATTTTCCAAAAATTAATAAGGAATTGGTGATAAAATATATCATTTGACTCATTATCCGTGCTTTTCGCTTATCCGGGCGAGGGCAAGTCCCGAGAAGCCCGGATAAACGGCGATCCACTGTAATGTTATACTACTCTTCCCGTTAGATTTTTTTGCTGTATCTTTCATTTTCTCTTGCAAAAGCAAAATTAATGACGAAATTAATGTTATTAGTTATTACCGAAATTAACTCATTTATAGTGAAGATTTAATTTACGCAATCGCACACGCAGAATGCACATCAACAAAATACTATATGCAATTTCAAAGCTGATATTAGAGAGGATAGAACCCGCCTTAAGGGAAGCTAATTTGATTCGTTTATTGGCTGATGTTATGAACAAATGTCATATATTATTTTGAAACATTTTTTGGTAAAACTTTAATGAATGAATTTACTATACTTGACTCACTTATAGTATTTCAAGAAATAGGTAAATAAGAATTTCCATTCATTAAATTATTATTTGCAACATGCTACGTTCAAATATACAGAAAAGTATATGATTAACAATTAGAGTCCCATAAACTGGCATAAGATTTAAAAGGATAATAATAAATCGACTAAAATCATAAACTATACCTACATTTTGACGTGCCAGCTATTTGTTGATTTGTGAATTAGAAACATCACGGTTTTCATGTTCAATGTTTCCAAAAAATGACATCATAAATGATTGTAATATTTCGTCGATTATGTATTACTGACTCTTACCGTCACTTTCAATTAGCGCGTGGCCACCGAGCTGAAAACATGTTGAAATTTTTTTCAACTTTGTCAAAATTGCTTTTCAACTGCAAAAAAGAGCTTTTCTCCTGGCCGCACCAAAAACAACCAACAAGAGCGACAAAAAGCTCCAACATCTGAATATCATCGATATTTTGTTTAAGAAGCACGAAATAGGTACATAAATCAATTAGAATCATGCATTTTAGCACTATTATCGTAGCAATGGGTCACAACTGCGCCAAATAGTTGTTTGTTTACGCTTTTTCGCGGACGTCAAATTTTGTCACTTTTTGTAAACTTTTGTCAACTTTTTTTCCTGGCTGCTCCAGGTTACAAAATTTTGACAAAAGCTCAAAAAAGTGACAAAGCTCACATTTTGAAAAATTTGTCAGCATTTTGTCACTCCCATGGCCTTTCGCTTAATGGCGTAAAACATGTATTGGGGAGTAAAGCATGAATAATTAAACCTTTGATTAGGCTCTTTGAGTATATCATTATGATTTAGCCAATATCTAACCCATTGGCAGTTATTACCAAACATGCTGGAAAGGTAGAGCCAAAAAAGTATCTAACTAAATCAGTACTTGTTAAATTTGTCAACACATCCCTGGTATTGGCGGAAAAGATTAATTAATTTTTGTACATTATTTTTAGCGACATGAACAGTAGCAGCATTGCGTGCGTAGAAAAAAAAACGTTTTCAAGATTCTAAGAAATATTGCGGTTGGCTTATATCTATCCGTGATCACCCAACCCAGACTAACATCGTGATCAGCAAAAAAAATTAGTCTAAACTTACTGGTAGAACGAACTTCGATTACCTGCCAACTATTGAATTGCTACATTTTAGTTGATGCGATGTTAAATACAAAGGAATCCAAGGGGAAGTTTTTTTTTATATTGCTGCTGCTTGAACTGGCAGCCCTATTGAGTGATTACAGTGCATGTGATCTAAAAAAAAACTATCAACAATCGTGTTCCCACTGTAATCCTCAAACCATTATCTTGAAGTTTTTCGAATTCAAATGCTAAAACCGATTTTTGTTACACATGCTTTGGGCCGTTTGGCTGAAATTAGCCTCTTTGTTTTTATTTTTGTTATCTAACTTAGGAATGTATTGAAAGTTATTTTAATTTTTTGTTATAAATTTTAACCGTTTTAAGGAAATTCAGTAGGTGATTTTCATTTTCTTCATTGTTTGCTCGATTTTGGTTCCTAAATTGAAATTTTCCCTTTCTATATCGCGTTAATAAAACCGATCATTGGAAAAAGGACCAATGTTTCCTATGTATTTGTACCAGTCCGAGAAGATCATTCCGAATGGAAATCTTACAGGATTAAATATTTCAGGAGCCAGCGATGTAAGGTCGATTAAAGGAAGGTCGATTCGACTTCTTCTCCTTATTTGGCACTACAACCGGTAATCGGTAGTCTACTCATAAGCCACTCATGGAGTTGGGATATCAATGACTTATCGATCGATAGGAGGAAAAAATAAAAGCAGATTGTTAAGTAGGACAAATGTAATACAAAAAACAGATCCATCCATTAGATTAGCGAATTCATTAGTCAAGTGATCTTTGACCTTTGGCCCCTAGCTTTGACAGACGTGATCCGCGAAATAATTATTTATTTAAGAAGAAATCTAGTTACAATCCATATTGTGCATTTTTTCCCACAATCAAGATTGAATTTTCAACTGTATGTATAGAATAAGATTAAAACATAATTTATCAAAACGCTTTGAACATAGTCTACAAAATATATGCCCTTAACATATGGGGGCCGCAGCAAATGTATCAAAACCAAGTAGTCCGTGATCCTAAAAAGGTTACATCACTACACACCTTTACTCTCAGATTGTCACTCTGAGCCTTTCTATCGAAGAACCATTCCAACATGATTGCCATATTGATAGCTCATTTATTTACATGATTGATATTACACTTTACTATCAATTAAACATTTTAGCAGGAGTTGGTAACATCAAAAATGCATGAATTAAAAATTATATACGTCAACATCCTAGGTTTATCTTAGCTGCGCCATATGTGTTTCAAGACTTTCGTTAGAAAGCTTTGAACAGCTTCTTTCTTGTAGGTATACTGTGTCCTCGCCAAGTAATGAAAACATAAGCGGAAAGTATCCCTTTCCGGGCTTGATACGATATGTCAATTTTCTTACCGATGAATTTGAGCAGCGGTCGCAGTTTGGACGCGCTGCTGATACGACATTCCAGGCGGCGTCGGTTGAGGCGAAGGGCCAGAGTCGGTCCGCTGTCCGGTTGGCCCGACCTGCTGCATTGAACGAATGGTGGCTGCTTCCATTTCATGCCGATAAAATATCTTCAGCGCATCTTTTCGATCTCGCTCGCAAATTTACTGCACCGGACGCAGCACATGCACATTAACTTCTAGAGAAAACCGCACACACCCACACACACGCACATACACACTTTTATACAGGCTTTACCGTGATACACACACGCGAACACACAAGACACACAATGCTAGAGATTCTGCTTTCAAGACAGAACCTGAAGACCTATCGGCAAACTGAGGGGAAAGGATCAGGAAAACGTGAAAAAGCGACGATTTCCCTACGCTCACAGCACTATACAGCACGCTGTGATCCTTCACCTTCCCCTTTCTTCCTTAGGATGCGTATGATGATGGTGCGTATGTGTGTGCGTGTGCACCCGTACACAATCGCTAATGCGAGTGAAGGAAACACAATGCTTATGCTGTTTTCTGCCCGAACCACCTTATTTTTATCCACTTTTTTTCTTCCTTTGGCTACTTTGCTTGCTGTATTCAACGATGCACTGTACACGGTGAGGTTGCTGCTTCCTTGCTTTCTGCTCACTCAACATACCATATTTTAGTAGAACAGTACACTAGTATGCGTTGTTAACATTTCGCTCCATTCCAAACTACACTGCATTGGGAATTAGCTGAATTAGAACGCTTCTTTTGATAAGTGACACACTTATATAATTTATTTTGCATTTTCTTTACTCGCGCAAATTTCCGGTCATTATAGAACCGGAATCACTTTTTTCCAAAAATTCACGCACACAATCACTTTTTTCCAAAAATTCACTTAAACTTAGTTAGGGAGCCTAACACAAAACTCACATTCGCCGATTTATATTTAAACTCTCCGTAATACCAGAAATAACCTAAAAACACACATTTACACTTATATTCCAAACTGTTAGGACGATTAACCTTATTCATGAATTTGAATGGAACAAAATGTTACTGGGATTTTTCATAAATTTATACATCACTGAAAGCAAAAGAAACATTTTTACTTTTACACCATGCTTACGGTATGGCAGTTAAATTGCATTAGTACATGCCTATCGCGCAACAACATTTTTGCTGGCATACCCTTGTACCAAATTCAATTCGTTTCTCTGTTACCGTCTTCCGCTGTTATTAAGCCCTTTGTCCTGGTTTTTGACAAATCTAAGCATCAGCTACAACTGCACCGCAAAGAAGGCGTATATTTTCGCCAGTAAACAGGTAAGCACCAAATTCAAACATCATTACGGTATAAAAAGCGAATATCACTTGTTGGGTCGTAAGACAGGCAAAATGGATAGATTCTTGCTGTTTCAGCTCTATAGGAACAATTACAATTACAAAAACAAGTGTGGGGGTTAACTGGTTGGCGAAGAAAATGTATAAAAGCATCATATCATGCGAGACCCCGGGACAAGAGCCAGATTACAGAAAGAGAAGTCTGCCAAGGAAGAGCAAGGGAGAGAACCGATTTCATGAACGAGGCCCTTTGCCTTGCACGATGAGTAAGCTAGGGAAGAGCAATGATTAGAAAATATTGCTTGGAAAATGTGACACACCCTGCATGAGCGGCGTGAGGATAGTTGACGGAGCCACGGGTTCTTTGGTTGAAATATCAACCAGGGAGAATCATATAAGACATAGTGTAACGTAGGGCTTCCCCACAACCCTTGGGCAGAATAATCAATAAAAAAGTAAATCAGTGCTGGTAATTCCCACAAGAAATAGGCACATATACGTCATTTTCAGCATGTACACATTCACTACAGCGAACAACACCTATTAAAGGCAAGACTAAAAGCAAAAAAGACATGGTTTAATATACCAAACCATGTTGTTCAAAAGGGCTGATGTCGTTAGCTCGATCGTCCAATACATACATACATACATCTAGCAAGCCTTGTTCGTCTAGAAAACAGGGAAAACAAACGTAGGAACTGAAATTATTTATAGCCTCTTTAAGAATGATTTAATTCTGCTCTAACCAGAACACAATCCCTAACGTACACAGAGATCAATAATTGAATTGTATCACACTTTTTTAGAAATATCGCTCGCATTGTATAATAGAAGCGATTGGAAATCCAGTGAATTTGTTATCGAATTTTCCTTACTCCGTAATGCATCGAGATAAAAACGGTGCATTTTTATGAACATTCACGCAATTTCAAAATCTCGATGATATCTCAATCTCGATATCGCATCACTAAAGTCGCTTGACTTTAGTAGCCTTGAAATAGGAAATAACAAAAAAAAAGCAGTCACACACACACACACACACACACACACACACACACACACACACACACACACACACACACACACACACACACACACACACACATTCACAAATCACACAGATACGTAGCACCAGCTTTACAAGCTTTTGATTTCTTTATGGAGCTCATTATAGGACTAATACTATCGATTAATGTAAAACTCATGAGCACAGACACGCATTTGATTTTCAGAACTTGCAGCAAAAACAGAACAAAATGAATTTTCCATTCCAGGAAAGTGAACACTATATATTTCAGGTGTAACGCCCATATTTCTCGGATCGAGCACATGGGTACATTTTCCAATCGACGTTGTGAGCGATTGCTACACCATCTGGATGGATCTGGTACCATCGTCTACCTCACTTCATCCGCACTTCGTCGTAACTACGGCCCCAAACCAACAGGCCTCGGTGGATTTGAAATATCGCGGCCATGCAGTAAATCCCGTGATCTGGATTCATTCCAACACAACCTTTGCCTCCCTTTTTCGCAAAACACCACAGTTTCCTACTAGTGGCAGCCTGATTTCGTCGAACAATTGGGACAGTTTCTGGCACACGATGGTTTGCACCACACGATGACGACGACCTCGACGTCTAAATGACCACGACGACCACCAATACGCACGGGTACGATGACGGCGAATGAATATGATGATGGTGGGATTCTACAATTTCGTCTATACCACCGTTGTTAGCTTCGCTCGAGCCAATATGTTACCGTTCAGTTATGCTAAATCCTTAAGGACACCGGAAGAGCACAGATGGACACTCGAAAAAACTCTTTACCGCACGGAATTGAACGATTTATGCAGGAGCACTACAGAACTGGTGCTGCACACGCGACAGCGGCCATTTTCTTTTCCCGTGAAACACACTTGGCCGCACTCTCTCTCTCGCAAGCACATTACCCACACGAGCTTCGTTTCGAATACACCACACTACTACCAACTAACGTGTCGAATAAGCCAGCGCACGTACACAATTCTGAAATCCTCTGCCCTAAGCTCGCGTTCGCAATTGCTATGTGTGCAGATCATATTCTCCTACCTATGAAAAAACGCGATCCATCGCGTTTTCTGCTGCCACTCACAGCAAGCTATGGTGAACGCTGCTTCAAATCGTCTAAATCCTCTCAAACGGAGAAAAAACGTAACAGTTCCTATCTCTATGCGTCCCATATGCGTACGTCAAACCGCTTTACTTCCAACTTCGCCACGAACCCACACCTTCAGCAACATGATACACACACAACACACACACTATCGCAACTTTCTTTCCTCGCATGCACGCTATTCTTCACACTGTGATCACGTTAGCTGTGTTGGTGTCAGGTCGCTTCGATTCGTCGACGTTTCTGCGGCTGATGTTCCACGGCTGAAATGTTCAATTTCTACCCTTATAATTTGCTCACTTACCATGTGTTCACAATTTATTTCATTGTTGGGACTATATCGATGCTCCAGAAGTAAGCAAATGAAGTTTCTGCGATGATATCTCGTCCAAAACCACTGACTAAATAAAGAGTACACTTCTGCGCTGTGCAGCGTAAACGTCGACAATGCGAAATGGCTGATGTTATGCTACATAATAAAACATAGACCCGAGCGGCTGCACCCATACTAATGCTGCTGAGCTCACAATATCGCAGTTGGGGGAAAAAAATCGCACGAATATGCTATGAAAAGAAGTGTAACAGCATAAGATGTTACCTCTGAGACACGTTTTCTGTGGGGAAATGAATAATAATAATACTACGAATATGCACACAAAATTCCTCAGCGTATAAAAATGTGGCGAAAATCGAAATTTCCTTCAAAATAAATAATATCTCCACATCCGGCCACAAAATACGAATACTATTCTACATTCAATGATGAAGCGCTGAACCATTATTGCCTCCAGTCATCTCTCATTGGCTTATAATTTTTACCGCATATATCAAGTTAAGAAAAAAAACAGCAGAAAACTAAAAAATACATCCCACATACCAAGTTTACGAATTTTACGGGCCGTAATCATGTCTAAGCTGCGAGCTGCTGGTGTGTGAGCAAGAGAGCACGAATCCGTAATAAAGTAACCTCACCGATTTCACATTTTATTTAGGTGAAAATGGTGCAAAACAGTGTAAAAAATAATACTGTGTTCGATGTGAAAAAATTCAGGGACACGAACTAATAAGACAACAACCGGATAGCAGGCGGGATGAATGCCAAATATAAACAGGCATCTCGCCCTCCCTTCCACGCGCATTCCTCCAATACGCAATACGCAAATTTAATCATACACGTCTCTCACCCGCATCCATCGCATTATCTACATCCTTCACGCATGGCTCGCTCTGCGTTGCCCGCAGTGGGAGCGCAAACAGGAACAACACAGCGCATAAGTCCAAGAACGGTGCGGAATGGTGGCGGGGCGGAGGAAAACGTCACAACTTTAATCAGCTTTAAGATCGATTTGCCAGTAGACGCGCAGCGCCGGCTGTATTTTAGTTTCATCACCCAAACGTCGCCATCTTTGCAGGGCGCGATTCTACTTTGTTGTTTTCTCACACCGGCACTGCTGTGTCTGTCCTTCTCTAGCGCATCGCGTGCAGTTTGTTTGGCAAACGAATATTGTTCCATTACGTGGCAATGACATGCGTAGGGCCGGGCTGTCGGCAGAATCGCTCCACGACTGCCCGCCTTCGTGCTTCCCTTTACTTTCCTTCATTAATGCTTTGCTCGCTTATTATTTCGCGGTTTCGTTTGGAGAACAGCAAAATCTCCTATAACGGGTATCGCGTGACCTTTCCTAACTGCTCTCACTCCAGTTCTATACAAAGTTCTACCATCTGAACTCTCCCCCCTTCCCCTGCCCTCTTCTGTCTTTTAATGCGATTTTTCCATTATTTTTTAATGTTCCTTCAATCCTCAATAACTAACGATTTTGAAAGATGATATTCAATTTTAAATAGGTCATGTTTAAAAGAGATTGTAGTGTAGTGAATTTTCTAGAAATTCTGTCAAGTAAAACCCTTCTTCTTCTTCTTCTTCTTCTTCTTCTTCTTATTCTTCTTTGACAACAACCGTTGTCGGTCAAGGCTTTCAGCGACTTACAACAAAGTGCAATCAAATGAAATGATGTAAAAAATAAATGTGCCAAAAACGAATGAGATCTAGTTTAATACTCAGGTATTGATTGTGCTCAAATGCGATTGTGACATTATGCGTGTATGTGTTTACGGGTCGTGCATTCAGCAGATGTAGAATAGCGCGAACAGACTGTCCGGAGTGGATCAATTAAAGTCCCATCTTTTATTGAACCTCAAACAGGTGCAATGGCTGCTGATCGCCGCCGTCTACAAACAACTCACATCTCGTTGCTAACGTGTATGGTTTTTAAGGTTACCATCGCACACTTAGAAACAACTTACACTAGTGACGAACAGTGCCAACATCACACGCACATGTTTCAAGCAACAAATTCGTACCGTGGATGGTGAATATATTTTTAGCAAATTCCTCTGTGTGGTTTGTTGCTACAGTTCTTGCTCTTTATTCCGTTCCCTGGTGTTTTTTTCTTTCTTCTCTTCTTTTGTTCAATGTGTTGCGTGTATCGACAGAGGTGTATGCGTGCATGTGCTGTATGTTCCCAATGCAAGAGGTATAGCATACAGCAGAAAACCTGAAACCATGAAGCAAGGCAGCAGAGTGAGAAAGAGCAGATAAACAGACAAACAGTGCGCAACACCATGAGACGGCCGCCGCTGTAAAGCAGCGAGAGAAAAAAAGAAAGCGCGATAGCGTACCAGCTAGCCATCGAGAAATCACGGCAACGTTGCAATTGTAAAGGTGAGATGAAGGGAACTAATTTTCTTTCCCGCTTGCTCAACCGCGCCAACAGTGCCCGCAATGTGCGGAGAAGCAAGGCAAATGCCTATAGGCTCTTTTCCTTTCTACCACCTATATTAGCCCTTTGCCCGCTGTGTGCTCAGCTTCTGCTACAAACTCCGCACACAGGAAGGAAACAGTGGTACAAAAAGCAAGTGAATGAAGCAGGGCGAGATGAAACGGGGGGAGTAGGTGGGGGGGGGGGGGGGATTTTACACTTTGTTTGCGTTTGATTGAAATTCCAGAGGAAAAAAATGCTACAAACACGAAACGCTTGCTGATCGGTAACATGTGACGAAGAAGACGTCCGCTACCGTTATTTCTTTATTCGCAGTATGTCTGTTTCTGTTCTGTGGCTTGAAGAAATACACCCAGAGCAATCATATTTTCCCGCAGAGTAAGTTTTTATTTGTAATGATACCTGTAACGCCTCAGACAAAACAATTGGCTATGTTGGAAAAGAGCTAATACTGCAAATCTACAAATTCCTCTAGCCGTTCCCTCGCGGTGTTGTAAGATGTGATAAGCTCCTTCAGGGTGATGTTTTTCGATTTTCTTGCAGTTTTAAAGTATCCTTCGTTGAGAATTTTTGGTACGTGCTGCTGTACAGCTTGGAATTGAATTTGCAGCCGCCCGGACGAACTCGACTCGTTAGCATACCGGTTAAGTATGGTTGTCCCAGTCTGTGGATAAACGTAAATATGGAATGAAAGAAACACACCACACACGTTAATATTGTTATATTCTCAAGCAAAATAGCGAATTTTTCATTTATATACATACCATGCCATAAAACGCTGGTAAATCAACTTGCCGACGATTACCCACAAGGAAAACTTCCAGACGGTCAGCCATACTGCCCGCGTTAGTTAATTGCATGAAGTTGATCGTAGTTTCGTTGATTTCTGATCTTAATGGTATGGAAAGGTGAGCATGGCTAGAATTAATATGATAGTTTGATTAATCTCGACTGATATTCGACAGACGTCCAACCAGATATGTGTGAAATTCACTATCATTTACCTACCCTAGGTAACGTTCCCGACACCAGCTGTCGATGGAAATAGCTTCAAAGTAAACGTCCACGGATAGTTGTGCCTCGCTTGTGATTGGAACATTTAGGAGAAACTCGTGACAATGCCCAAAATGCCAAAAACCATTCAGCTGCTTGGAAGCATGTGTACTGCCTGTGAGCTCACTATTCTTATTAGCCATTTTTATGTCGACAGGAAGATTGATTCGATAACGTATATGAATCCCGTCGTAGTCAAAATTTGTAGCTCGAACTATCTCGAGCAAAATGAGTAAATTTCGATGAAGCTGTTTCGGGATTTCAAACCGATCTTTATGAACCATCGTGGGGGACATTAAAATGTTACTCTTTCCTATACATCCCACATGATTCTTAATGATTGGCGTATGTGGTTTTTCCACAAAATACCTCTCCAGAGCGTAGTGATACATATGAAGATTGGACTCACGCATTTCCTGATACAAAGGGTTGGTGGTAATGTTATTGAAATCGGGGAATACTGTCATTATGCCTTCTTCCGGGTTCCAAGTCAGTGTATACAGTAGCACTTCGCGCCCTAAATCAGCCATAAGATGTAGTGATTGAGTTTTATTTTGCATAAGCTTAGACAATTGCAGCTGAGGGGCGTTATTCTGTTCATCTGGATAGTAATTGTCTTCATCAACATACGTGAACAGAAGTTGAGGCTCGTGTGGTTCTGCTTTCAGCATTTGGTAATACTTTTTTTGATGGTCCGTTTTGCAGTTCTCTTTTATGCGATAATAATCTTTTTCGTATTGGCTAAAAATTTTCTCCTGCCACGAAATGATTCGTGTCTCATATGAACCATTTTCAGGCAAATCGGTAGCTTCGAGGCTTTTGTCAAGACCCTCTAGATTTGGTACATCTATTAAGGAATGGATCTTTCGAATGGTTAATCTGTGAAACAAGTACCTACGTAAATGCAAATAGAATAATATATTTGAACAAACACTACTTACCTGCAACGAAAGTTCGAGATAGAATTTTTGGTGCGATAAACTCCAGTTTTAAATTGTTTTTTGTTTGTAAACATAACTAAACTGAAATTTTCTGCGTACTGAATGAATTAATACTTGATTTGGGGTTCTTGGTTTCAACATCCAACCCGGCGCTGTTTGTTTACCATGAAAATTGCCATGGAAACCATGAGTTGTAAGTCTTGCTGTAAAGTTTAAATGTTATTGTTGTTTTTCTTCGTACGTTTCGTGTCCAATGAAAAATAAAAATTGTCTATGTGTTGTTAATGTTGTTTCAGAAAAAATCTAAAGAATAATTTTGTATTTATAATTAATTACTTTTATAGTTATTTGTTTTAATTGATTGGGCTGAAAGTTTGCCTATTTCTGTGAATGCAATTTATTTTTCAATTGATAGCTTTTGTGTATATATATTTTCTTCTTTTTTTTTCCATATATTTTCTTCTATTTCATTTATTCATTAAGTTTTTTTTTTCATTTTATGATAAAACTAACGGTCTAAATGAAATTTTGAATCACTTAAATTTTACTCGAAAATAAGCACAATACGAAAAGAAGAAGAAGAAGAGAAACATCATTCTCCATACTAAATGTATGCTGCCAACTGCCAACTGACGTGGTAAAGTTCAAAATAAAACAAAATAAAATACTTACAGCTTGTGGAAAATTACAATTTATGCACCAAAAAATCGGAAATTAAAAGTTGGGAGGCTACGAAAAATGTCAGGTCAATAACAGCAATGAATCAAAAGTAATTATAGTTTAAAGTTCAAAAATTACCGGGGTATCCGGTTGCCTTTTTAAAGGATAGTAGTAGTTTAATACTAAATCATAATGGTGCTAGTCACAAGGGTTTCAATTAGTTGTGTGCACATCTCTACATCATACGTAGAGTTTTGACCAAAATTGTCGTGATGTCATCTACTGTGCGAACAAAAGTGACACAATAACAAGTTAAACAGCAACAACAACAAAAAGTTCGGATAATCATGTTGTCAATTGCACCGGCCCGGAAAATCGGAAAACGTTTTCATTGGCTGGCATTCCTATTGTTCTGAGCCACTTTATTTACTTGTTTTTAAAACGTGTTTACGCCACACTCGCAGGTAATTCGGTGGTATGTGTCTTATAATGAAAAGATCATCCCTTTTCCTATCTTGAAACTATTCATACCGACCATAACATTGAACTATGTTTTAGCAGCAAGGATTACGTATGTCGCAAAGCAGCAACTGTGTATGAAAGATACAAGGCAACAATGAGCCTCTTTCGTACGACGTTTCCATTTGTATCGCGGGAGCTTCTCAACTGGTTTCCTGGTCACATGGGAAAGGGCATGAAACAAATGCAACAGAAATTGAAGCAGATAGACTGCGTTATAGAGGTTCATGATGCTCGAATCCCGCTCACTGGTCGGAATACGGAATTCAAACACACTATCAGCGGCATTAAGCCCCATATCTTGGTTCTCAACAAGAGTGACTTGATTGAAAAGCACTTTGAAGGCAAAATAATCGAACGCCTACAGCAAGAGAATCAAGATACGATGCACGTGTTGTTTACCAATTGTAAAAACCAGTAAGTATGTGCATGATTCATAGGATATTCTTATTAATACTACTTCATATTGTTTTTTTTTGTAGAAGCTGCCGAGGGCTTCGAAAGTTGATGCCACTGGCGCAAACCTTGATCAATAGCTCTGAACGCTTTAATCGGTCAAGTCAGCGAGAGTTTTGCATAATGATAATTGGCGTGCCGAATGTTGGGAAATCCTCACTAATAAATGTGCTACGTAATCGTCATCTAAACAAAAAAGGAGCGAGTCAGGTGGGAGCTGTTGCAGGCGTTACGAGAAGTGTACTGAATCGTATCAAAATTTGTGAAGATCCAGCTATTTACCTACTGGACACTCCTGGCATTCTCGAACCAAATATCGCCGACACTGAAACAGGTCTTCGTCTAGCATTGGTCTCATGCTTGCAGGACCATCTCGTGGGCGAAGAACTTATTGCCGATTATCTACTCTTCCTGCTAAACAAGCAGCGCAATTTTCGCTACGTCGAGATAATGGGTTTGCCTGAACCAACGGATTCGATAGCCTCCGCGTTAGTAGCCAGTGCGGTGCATTTGAATAAAATGATTCGCACAAAGCAGCTAGATGGCACAAGCGTGCTGCGTCCCGACGTCAATATGGCAGCAAAACTGATGCTAAAATCCTTTCGCACTGGGGCTTTTGGCAATATTCTATTAGACGAAGATAAAATCATGCATTCTAACAATAATATTAGATTAAAAAATATATGACCAGATTCCGGTTCGCCTGCCGGAGCTCTGCTCGAAATATCTCTAACATAAAGTGCAATATTTGGCCAAGAAGCCAAAATTGTCATAGTCGTTCGATAGTATGCCGATAGGCTCTACGATAACTGAATACAGAGAGTAAACAAATAAATCCAAAATAATTTTCTCCTGAAAAATAATTTGAATTCGATTAGTAAGAAAGATTAAGATTAACTATTTTCTAATGTATTGAAATTACAAAAACCACAAAAGATGATAAGCGTGAATTATTAACAATTTGGTATCTATGCTATCATAGCTGTGGTTTTAATAATGTTAAGCTCGCGTTAGAACCCCAGGTGAAATTTGGGGTTCTATGGCTATATTTCAATAATTTTTTATCAGAATATGGCCTTTCGTACACCAAAAGAAACGGTGTAAAAAATAATGGTCAGTGGGGAATCACAAGGAAATTATATAGGAAATTTATCGGTCGTAAGATCCGGCCACGAGTACTCAAGACAATTGACGTTCATTTTATTGTTTTGAATGCAAAATATGTTAACACTAGTAAATAATTATGTAAACCCTAAGAAAGTGAGAGAATGAGGTAGCGCATCAAAATGCGTACAATAAATCCCCATAATTCGTCGGATCAGATACATTTGCTGCAGCACTGGTGAAGTAGCTGCTGTGCTAAACTTGCTTGAAAACCACTGAAACTATGTGACTTTCACATCGGTCAAAATACGAAGCTGAATGACATTTAAGAAAGCAAACATTTTGAACCTTTTTTAACAATCTCGTTTCAGTGTGCGTGAATGTTTGGAATTGGCAAATAGTTGTGAGGTGGAAAAGCTTGTTGCTTCGTTTGGAATTGGGAAAGTAGAAAGTCGTCCCAGGAAGGACATCGTTGGAAAACGGGAAAACACACACACACTCACACATTCCTTTGGAAATCGTTCATTCAGACCGTTAGTCGTTACTTTATAATATTCAGTTATACAAAATGGACCGTTGTGAGCAGCACGTACAAGCGATCCCTCTGCAGCGCCTTAATACACGTGAAGAACACCAAAGGCGGCAACATTTGCGGCATGTATTCGAAAAGGTGATAATTAGCAAAGCGAATCCGTTCCAATTCCTACTCTCTAATTGTGAAATTTAAAGGACGGCATTACTAACCGACTATGGATGCATATGTAAAAATCTCTTTAAAATGTGTCATTCCAGTACGACGCGGATTCCGATGGATATCTCAATATAGTTGAGATGAAACACCTAATACACGAAAAAAAGTGTGCCGATATGCCTAAAGATTTGGCGTTGCATCTGCTTAAGTTGTCGGATACAAACAACGATGGCCGGTTGGATTTCGAAGAATTTTACAAACTCAGTCTCGAGCATCCGTACTTTTTGTGTGAAATGTATATTAAATATTGTAAAGCAGTGGTGCCTAAACGTAACGATGCTGAAGAAGGAGATGTATTAGGTATGGTAATTTTATTATTACAAGTTAGTCTCGAATCCGCGTATCAGCATTACGTAAGTTTCTTTTTTATGCGAAATAATCTTAACAGTAT
This sequence comes from Anopheles coluzzii, assembly GCF_943734685.1. NCBI lineage: Eukaryota > Metazoa > Arthropoda > Insecta > Diptera > Culicidae > Anopheles > Anopheles coluzzii. The sequence continues at coordinate 70,804,887 of NC_064670.1, forward strand.
CGGGCAGTTGGTTGTGATAAAATAGTGTGATAAAGTTTTGTTTCTGCTGTTCACGAGGCCTCATAAATTGTACTCGACACTATCGCTGCGTGATGCAATGTGCATGTGTTGGAGTATTTCAAGATTGTTAATGTCGTTTGCTCATTTTCAGATGGCGAATATGAGCAAAGCATGAAACTTTGGCCTCCACCACTGATGATGATAATTTTTTCGATTATGGAAATAATTTTCTTCGTCATCGATATTGTGAAAACGCAGGAGTAAGTTCACCGGCAAACAAAACGCAATGCAATCCAATATTGAATCTGCCGTTTTCGTTATCTAGTCAAAATGGTACAAGCACTAGCGGCCCGATGGCGACTTTGTTTATCTACAATCCACACCTCAGGCACGAGGTGTGGCGGTTCCTGACGTATATGTTTGTACATATCGGGTGAGTCATCGATGGTGCGCGACTTGATGAATCAACGGAAAATGTTATAGAAGTGCTTATTACCTATTTCTGTAGATTCATGCATCTGATTATGAATCTGCTGGTGCAAATCTTTCTTGGAGTTGCACTAGAACTGGTACACTGCTGGTGGCGTGTGGCGCTGGTGTATCTGGCTGGTGTTGTCGCCGGGTCCATGGGTACCTCACTGTTCACTCCGCGCGTATTCCTTGCTGGTGCTTCCGGCGGAGTTTACGCACTCATCACAGCTCATATTGCGACTATTATCATGGTATATCTCCAACGAAACCAAATCAACCTAAGAGCAGATATGAATTATTTTACTCTTTTTCTTTACCGACTTCATAGAATTGGAAGCAAATGGAGTACGCTATCGTCCAGCTGTTTGTGTTTTTAGTCTTTTGCGTGACCGATTTAGGTGTTTCAATATACAACAGTATTAACGATCCCTTCGATAAAGTGGGCTATATTGCCCATGCAAGTGGTGCCTTGGCGGGATTTCTGGTCGGAATAGGTGTGCTGCGGAATCTTAAAGTCGAGTCCTGGGAGCGAAAGTTGTGGTGGTGTGCGGTGTCAATTTATTTCGTGATAATGATCGCTGGTATAATGTACCACTTTTTAGATCCTTCCCATTTTTACTAGGCTTCTAGTATTGCAACCGCACATTCATATGCTCAAAACTACAAGCGAACACTGTCGGCGCGTGCTGACAGGAAAATCCTACTATAAGTATTGTACATAGTGCAAGCACTGTTAACGATTTTACTATGGTGCCTTTACAGCTCAGCCTTAGTGCCTTTTACGCCAAACCATCGATCATTTCCAACTTGAAAGGTAATCGTGCCTTTATATTTTTATTATTCGTGCATGGAGCTTTTGGCTTGCGGAGTTTACATGTGAGCTGCTTTCAAGCAAAACGATTCATGTTGCGTGTACTTATTGCTATAGTATTATGAAGGAGAATAAAACTTGTTCACACAATGTGTCTTAGTTATGAACATTAATATTTCGATTTCTTAAAATCGACGTCCTCATCGCCTCCCGATTTAGCCTTACGTTTCTGGATGATGTTCTGTATTTGCTGCCATTCCCGATCTAGCTCTGCCTTTTCGTTCTTCTCTGTCTTGTGTTTTCGTGTTTTTCTACCGTCCTGCATCTTTACGCCATACTGGAAGGCAGCTTTCGGCAGTGCCTCCTTGCTACTCATGTAGTCGGAATATTCTTCCTGTGTGTCAAAGTCCCAGCGTCCAATTGGACCTTTTTTGTTTCCTAGATCCATTTTGGTGTAATCGACCTCGTCATCCGAATCATCTATAGCATCGTTCATCTCCTGTAACCCTGGATAGCACTCAGCGTAACCTTCCGGTTCCGCTGTAAGTTTGGTAATAAGCTGTGCTGACAGCTTCGGAGGCGCCGGAACGGGCGGTATGCTAGAGGATTCGCGTTCAGCCGCTGTATTGTCATTATACTTATCGAAGTAGCTGTGGCGACCCGTGTTTCCTTCTAGTTTTGACGATCCTGCCACATCCTCATAACGACGGCTCGGATGGTAGTCTCCGATGTCACCGTATATGGAATCATCCGCCATACCCTTGCTTCCGGGTTCGTCGCCCAACTTAAACAGAGGTTTATCCTTATCGCGGCGCTTATTTTTCTTGCCCCTTCCCCCCTGCCGCATGTAGGACAGTATTTGGGCTAATTTGTTGATTACGATGTCGTTTGTAGTGAGCGTTTGTGTATCCCCTACCTCCAATGGTACTTCTGCCTTTGATCGAATAACGGTTGTGGGAATGTCCGAGTCGACATTTTCATCTTCTAGCTCGATGTGATACGCCATGCGACCGGGAGCAAACATTTCGTTTCGCTCAATCTTCCGCGAGCGTTGTTTCTCCAAGGTGCGAAAAATGTTTTGCCCCAGTACGGTCCGAAACTCCAACTCATCTTGCGGTTCTTTATCCACGCTGCCCGCTACGCTAGCCCGTTGTGGAGGTAGTGTGTTGCCGGGAGCTGGAATCGACGCCTCTGCAGAGGGCTCAATGTCGACTAACTTTTCCATCTCTTCCTCCTGCTCATTCTCTTTAGCTACAATTTCGCTTCGAACTTTTTGCAGCAGAGCGTAGTCGAGGCCCTTCACCAAATGGGTATGCTCCATGTCACCACCCAAGAACTTGGATTCCTGAATCTGCTGTCTACGCCTTTCGGCTGCGTTTAAACCTGATTTCACATCCGGTGCCACAGCGCGGTATGCGCTTGTTGAGCTAGATGAGTCTAGATTCTGATAGTCCGGGTTTGCGCCGTCACGCCTTTCTCTGGCCCGATCGCGGTATTTTTCTGCCAGTTCGGCCAGTTTGTTATCTTCCTGCTTCTTGAGCTGTGCATAAAAGTTTTTCTTTTTACGTCGTGCTTCGTGTCTTTCAGACGCAGGTGGTTTCATAGATGATGATGATGAGGTCGACGCTACCGTCGCTCCCGCAGCGGAAGTGGACGACGATGCTTTGGACATCGCGTCACGTATTGATCCGGCGGCATGTCCAGTGCCTGGTGGGGCCCGCGGTGTCATAAGTAGTTTACGAAAATCATCGTTAGTCAAACGTTGCGTGGCCGGAGTTTCCGGTTCGTGATGATCGTTGTCCGCTGGCATTTTGATTTCTGCTGAGAACCACACCAAAACACAGCTTCTCCTGGAGTCGCTAGTAGTTTCCTAAAAATAAATTAAAATATTTATGCTTGGGTAGAGTTATTCTATTGATTCATTTCATTCCCACTACTATATAAATTTTTCGTGTACCTGAATTTGTTATGCTTAAGGACAAATCAGAAATAATTCCAATAATTATTTTGCTGGGATTGTTGTGACGACCAATGAAAGAAAATAAACAATCGACATTAGAACATATTTTCTTCACAATGGGTCTATACCGGTCATAAATGAGGACAATTCATCTTGTCATTTTTTTTCAAAATACCTATAGTCCCCGATATGCGCTGTTATAGCGGATAGTGAAGCTGTAAAATATCAATCTCAATACAAGATTCCACACATTTATCTCAAGTCTGTGAGACACTTCCCCGAATCGTTTTTGAAGAATGCCAAGAATACAGTATGATGCCTGAAAACGTTGATGATACCTGAATTCATTGGATGAAATGCTGAATCTGCGGCACATTTCTTGGACATAGCGTAACTGAATCAGTTTTCGGCAGGCAGGTGCAGCAGTCTCACAAAAACTGCTCATGCATATACATTTTTATATTTTTCATGAAAGTGATGATGGTTGATAAACTATCGTCATATATTATGTTATTATTTGCCATTTCAAAGCCCTTTTTTCAACAATTATTCATGAAAATACAAACATTACTTTCCTTAGATAGGTGTTAAAAAGCACTTTAATTATTAATTTTATGTTGTTTATGGTCCGTTTTGATATTTTTTTTGTTGTGACATATAAACAAAGCAGCCATTGAAGAAAGTGACAGCTTGACGGTTGTACCGTACGGCACCGACTGGCTCACAAATTATTATTTTTCTGTTAAGTTATTGCATTATTTATCGTGATATTGATGATATTTGATACAAGAAAGGTCTTGTTATGAGTCGACATACGCATTATAGTGTTCTGATCAAGTTTTAAAGGAATATTCATCCAAATCTAAGGTGTGTTATTGTTCCGAGTTTCGGCAGGAGCCCACAACATTGAGCTGTCAAAAATGAACACTTACTGTGTACCTATTTTCGGCAACATTTAAAGTGAAAAATAACTTATATAACTTTATCGTGATTTTAAAATTCCGAACAAGTTAGAATAAATTAAATAAGCATAAAATCTTGAATATACACCACTTTTTCATTGTTTTACTGTTCTGATTCTCTTAATCACAAAACCTGCCGAACTATTAGCTGACAGCAAATCTGCCGAAAAATGTACAATTTATTTGATATTTTGAAAAATACTCAATGAATTGGTGAGAAACTTCGTATGTGAATAACAATAGAGTACACGTTCGCTACAAAATTGTGTTTTGTGAAAAATTTTAACGCATTTGTGCAGAATTTCACTTGTTTAGCTACCCTGCCGAAAATAGGTACGCTGCCGAAAACTGGTACAGTTACACTATTTTCAATGCGGTCACGAGGAAAGATTTTTTTTAGCTGTTGACAAGCAGTTTTGATAAAGTTGACACATTTTTCAGCATTTCGTTGCTACCGTGGCCTTGCACCCTCAACATATTATATTTTCAGATAAGGCCTATAAGCATCTTGTGTTTTTATGGCACGATTTAACCTCAAATCCCTGTACGTCAAATGTTCTTGCCCGGCGTGTTTAATAATACAAACCGCGTGTTCGGTACGGTGCAGCATAACTTAGTCCTATATTGTAGACTGGAATTCGTTCGTTTTAAGTAAAGATTTTTGGTCATTATGGAAGTGGGTAAGTGTTTTTTGTGTTTTTTGGTTACGTGAAATTGTGAGATAGGCGATTGCACAATTTAAAAAATACTAATACGTTAACTGTGTTTAGATATTCCTACATCGCCAATAAAGAAGGAGAAGAAAAAGAAGAAGATTAAGCAAGAACCGGACACCGAGATCGAAAACTTGGGCGAAATCCAGAAATCCGGAGATTTTCAATTGAAGCCATCCTCTGCCATCGCCAGCTTAGATACGTCCAAATGGCCCCTGCTGTTGAAGAACTTTGATCGGCTGAACGTACGCACCAACCACTACACGCCACTTCCGTTCGGTTCGTCTCCGCTGAACCGAAAGGTCAATGATTACGTTTCGGCTGGTTTTATCAACCTGGACAAACCTTCTAATCCCAGCTCGCATGAAGTGGTCGCGTGGATTAAGCGTATCCTGAAGGTAAACAAAACAGGTCATTCGGGAACACTTGACCCGAAAGTTACGGGATGTTTGATTGTTTGCATTAACCGGGCAACGCGCTTGGTGAAAAGCCAGCAAAGTGCAGGCAAGGAATATGTGGCCGTTTTTAAACTCCACTCCGCCGTGGAGAAAATAGCCAAGGTTACTCAGGGTCTAGAGAAGCTTCGCGGTGCTCTGTTCCAACGCCCTCCACTGATTTCCGCCGTCAAGCGGCAGCTGCGTGTGCGTACCGTGTATGACTCGAAGCTGCTGGACTACAATGACCAACGCAATATAGGCGTGTTTTGGGTTAGTTGTGAAGCTGGTTCATATATTCGAACGATGTGCGTTCATTTGGGTCTTGTGCTTGGTGTTGGTGGGCAGATGCTCGAACTTCGCCGCGTTCGGTCCGGCATTCAGTCGGAAAAGGATGGCATGGTGACCATGCATGATGTGCTTGATGCCCAGTATCTGTACGAAAATCACAAGGACGAATCGATGCTGCGCCGGGTAATTAAACCACTAGAGGGATTGCTCGTTGGCCATAAGCGCATCATCATGAAAGACAGTTCGGTGAATGCGGTATGCTACGGAGCAAAGATTCTACTTCCCGGCGTGCTGCGGTACGAGGATGGTATCGAGATCGATCAAGAAATCGTGATCGTGACCACCAAGGGTGAAGCGATAGCATTGGGAATCGCTCTCATGACGACAGCCACGATGGCTGGGTGCGATCATGGAGTCGTTGCTAAAATAAAACGCGTCATAATGGAGCGCGACACTTACCCACGGAAATGGGGTCTCGGCCCAAAGGCATCGATGAAGAAGCAACTGATTGCTTCGGGCAAATTGGATAAGTACGGCAAACCGAATGAAAACACTCCGAAAGATTGGCTCAACAGCTACAGTGACTTCAACCGGTCAGCTAAGCAAGCGAATGGAAATGGAACATCCGCTGACGATGAGTTTGCTGGTGGAAAACGAAAATTGAGCATCGGCGAGAATGTCGAATCAGCAGCAACAATCGGCGACGGAGAAGAAAAGAAGAAGAAAAAGAAGAAGCAAAAGAAAGATGCTGAGGATGGTGATGGCGAAGCAGTCGGTGCTGAAGGTCAGCCGATGGACCAAGCGGAGGGCGATGAGGAAATGAAAAAGGAAAAAAAGAAAAAGAAAAAGAAAGACAAGAACGTATCTGTAGATGAAGTGGCAGAATAAGGTTCGAACGGGAAAATTTCCATCGTGTACCGATATAAAGACCGGTACTAACTTTGATTTTTTACGCATTAACGTCTTGTTGCATGATGCGGGACTATAGAACTTTGGTTCTATATACTCGTTCATTAATACAGAGCTCCCTTAGATGATCCTTACTACTATGTTTTACGGTACCCCGTAAACAAATTGTTCATGAACTATCAACCACTACCACCTATCTACCTTTAGTTGCAAACAATTTATGAATAATTTAGGAACTGACTCATGGGAAGATAATTTGCGAATCTTTTCCGAAGTTCCTATTATTAAATGTTTTTCGAAAGAGCTATATGTCTATACGCTTGAATGGAAAGTATAAGCAACTATGTGTATAGGAGTTTTCACATAGCAATAGGCGCGTGTTATACAGAATTAGAATTTAAATTTAAGAAATAAAAAAAATGAAATGTATTGAAATTGTTGTATTGCATAGCTTTCACTATTGTAAACAAGATTGAGAAATTGTCTATTTTGCTAACCGGTTTGCTGATGACAGCTTGTGGTTTCTATAAGCCCTGAAGCATACTGAAACTACAAAATCGGAATTGGTGGAACTCTTGGAGCTATCCATAGAAGGCTCCGGTTGCTGACTAGCGGTTCATGATGGCCTGATAGTAGTTCATAAAATTCTGATAGTAGTTCATACAATAAAATCAAAACCAATGTTATGCTTTTACATGGTTGGAAACTATGTTGTATCAGCGACCGATACTGCCTGATGGATTTCAGATTGACTGATAACATTTTCGTTTGTGTATTAACAATTTTAATAGAATTAACATGGGGGAATATTTCACCTTCAACGGAACCCTATCGCTCCTATCGCTCACGGGTAATGATGGGTAATCCGGAGCGGAGTCATGGATCAACTCCGACTCCGGTGCGCAAAATATGACTCCGGCTCCGGATCATAACTGGATTCGACTCCGGATCAGTCCGGATCAGTCCGGATCACTCCGAATCACTCCGGATCACTCCGGATCACTCCGGATTACTCCGGATCACTCCGGATTACTCCGGATCACTCCGGATCACTCCGGATTACTCCGGATCAGTCCGGATCAGTCCGGATCACTCCGGATTACTCCGGATCAGTCCGGATTACTCCGGATTACTCCGGATTACTCCGGACTACTCCGGATCACTCCGGATCACTCCGGATCACTCCGGATCATTCCGGATTACTCCGGATCACTCTGGATTACTCCGGATCAGTCCGGATCAGTCCGGATCACTCCGGATCACTCCGGATCCGGAATGACTGTCCATTATCGTTTAGACAATTCTTGATGAGTTCATTGACTTTCAAGTAGTGATGGGTAAATACAATTTTTTTCCGGAGTCGGATTGATCCGACTCCGGCACCCCTCGGAGTCGGACTCGGAGTTGCTCCGGACTGTTTAGCGGGGGGGGGGGGGGGGGGGGGAGCATACGGGAAAACCCTCGGACTCATCGACTCCGAGTCCGGATCACTCTGGATCACTCCGGATCACTCCAGATCACTCCGGATCACTCCGGATCAGTCCGGATCACTCCGGATTAGTCCGGATCACTCCGGGTCAGTCCGGATCAGTTTTCGTACATATTAGATGTACGACTTGAAAGTCAATGAACTCATCAAGAATTGTCTAAACGATAATGGACAGTCATTCCGGATCCGGAGTGATCCGGAGTGATCCGGAGTGATCCGGAGTAGTCCGGAGTAGTCCGGAGTAATCCGGAGTAATCCGGACTGATCCGGAGTAATCCGGAGTGATCCGGACTGATCCGGACTGATCCGGAGTAATCCGGAGTGATCCGGAGTAATCCGGAGTGATCCGGAGTGATCCGGAGTGATCCGGAGTGATCCGGAGTGATCCGGAGTAGTCCGGAGTAATCCGGAGTAATCCGGAGTAATCCGGACTGATCCGGAGTAATCCGGAGTGATCCGGACTGATCCGGACTGATCCGGAGTAATCCGGAGTGATCCGGACTGATCCGGAGTAATCCGGAGTGATCCGGAGTAATCCGGAGTGATCCGGAGTGATCCGGAGTGATTCGGAGTGATCCGGACTCGGAGTCGATGAGTCCGAGGGTTTTCCCGTACGCACCCCCCCCCTCCCCCCCCCCCCCGCTAAACAGTCCGGAGTAACTCCGAGTCCGACTCCGAGGGGTGCCGGAATCGGATCAATCCGACTCCGGAAAAAAATTGTATTTACCCATCACTACTCACGGGGCTCCACACGGGTCTATTTCCTAGCCAATTTGAAACTGTAACGGGTATGTAGTTCTACCAACTCCCATGGCGATGCTTATAGGTTTCGGATAATTTTGGACTAGTGATGCGCGGTTCGAACCTCACCTACTGGGTTGGAATCATCCGTAACTGACCCGACCGGAACTCGCTGAACCAACAGGTCGGAGCCACTTATGCTTTCTCGCACCTACTCTTCAGCCGGGTCGACCCGAACTCGCTGCTTCCGCGGGTCGGAATGAACTCACCTTGGCACGACCCGACCCGAACTCGTTGCACCAATGGGTCGGGGTCGCTTATGCACCTACCGGAATCGTTGCACCTACTGAACCTACTTGTACCTTTCGGGTCGACCCAAACGACTCCGAGTCGCTTACGGATGGCTCCGACACGATAGGTTTGGGTAGATCCGCCCTTCACTACCGCATGCGGCTCGCGAGCCGCGCTTTGCCGATCGCTGCTCTAGGGCAGGTATGTCAAACTGGCGGCCCGCTGGCCGCATGCGGCTCTCGTCAATGCTGAATGTGGCCCGCGAGAATATTTTGAGAATTTCTAAAATCATTCCAAACCAAAAAACTGTTATGACTATTTGTCGAAGTGTATTAAATTTTCCAGAGAAGAACAATAATTTTTATGGTATATTTTTCGAATCTAACATGAATGTACCCATTACATCTCATAAATTTATTCTACACTAACGTACAGAACAACCGAGACCCTTAAGAAACATTAAATCGAAGGCAAACTCATTCGTTTTATGTTTCGATTAAATTCTGAATATTAGCGTAATTTTGTGCAGACTCGATTCCACGTTCTATATGGAAAAACAGATATGCGTCAACTGTCTAGAAACGAAATAGGAATGAAAATAACTTGATACACACACTTGGAAACTTCGCAACTAGTGATGGATTGTCAGAATCGCATCCACGGCTCAAAACCATTTTTGATCTTAGCTATAGCGACTCCGAATCCGCCCAAATCAAACCAACAGTTCCGTTCGGTGCCGTCCGAAACCTAAAGAGCCGTTTAAAGCCATTCGCAACCGTTGGAGTCATCGGTTGTCGCACGGAGCGGCAAATCTCCAGTGAGAAATGGATCCGGTCACACTAGCGGCGGATCTTACGGTAGGCGGACTAGGCGGTCGCCTAGGGCCCCGCCGATTTAGGGGCCCCGTAGATCGCCATTGTATAGTATGCCGTATGGACAGAGTACTAGCGAAAAGAGCCCCCGGAAGGATGGCCGATGGGGCCCCAAGGCTGGCGAATCATTTGCACCCCCTCCCCCCCGCCGTCTGCAAAAAATTTTAGAGCGACTGATGATCGACGGCATTTCAAGTTTAATGTTCAATCTCCCAACAGCAAGTTTAGTTTTCCGCTACCACTCCCCCCCCCCCCCCCCCCCCCCAACAACATTTCCCATTTACAGATGGCCTCAACTCGTCTTTCCGCCTAGGGCCCCCGATACACTTGATCCGACACTGGGTCACACAGTCCATACCTCAATTCGCGAATCATTCAAGACGATTCAAGTGTCAAAACAAGATTTGCCAATCTTTATGGGATCACACACCACGAATCTTCGTCAGATAAAATTTTCGTAATTTAACAAAATTTATCGTACAATATGGGTTCTTGTATTAAGAAATGAATATACCACCATATACCCTTTGGAACTTGGAAATTAGCGACAAATAATGTTAAAACACGTTTTATTACAATTTTCCTTTCGATCTGTCAAAAAATTGCCGGCAAATATTTTTGTTATTCATCCAGCGGTGGATAGCTCGGATGGCTTGAAAAAGATTCGCAACAGGCTGGTAGACTTCCCCTACCTCAGTGAAAAAGTGTGATTGAGCGATATTTTCTAACAAAACTGCCGTGTTGGAACGCGACTAATGAGAAATGTCCTATTTTAATAATAAGGATAAAAACAATGCATGTGACTTTAAAAGAAAATTATTTTTTTTCTTTTTATCAAATAAAAAAGTGCACAATGAAAAAAAAAAACATATCAAATTTGTAAATAAAAAACTATTCCAGATTTGAAGCGAGGAGTACAAAAAGTCAATTTGTTTAACAATAATGATTTTAAACAGTTTTTTATATAAATATTGAGGTATATTTTTTATTCTCAACTTTGCGGCCCACAAATCACTGAAAAACTGTACTTGCGGCCCTCTGATGAAATGAGTTTGACACAGCTGCTCTAGGGGATAGTCCAGCGCAGGGGTCTTCAAACTACGGTCCGCGGGCCGCATGCGGTTCTAGACAATTTCGGAGCCGGCTCCGGAGCCAACTCCGCACCGACGGCTCCGGAGCCGGCTCCGCACCAACGGCTCCGCACCCACGGCTCCGGAGCAAGCTCCGCATCAACGGCTCCGCTCCAACGGCTCCGGAACCGGTTTTAACACAAAGTACCAAAATAACTTTTTCAATGAAGTTTCAATCAAGGAAATCCGTAAGTAGCTGAGTAGGTCATGTTTAAAAGAAATTATCAAAAAAAAAAAATAGATTACTTTTGAATATTGTTAAGAAAGACGAGACTAACGAATGCTACACAATGTCATTCATGTCAATACTGTCATCATGTCGTGTGTTAGCTTCCACACGTGCGAGAATATATATATTCGTTTTTTTTTATTGCGCTATCATACAATGATGTCTCTATTGAACCGTAAGCTCGGAGCCGTTGGTCTGGAGCCATTGATTCGTCCCCGGTCCAGAACGGTGGGCCCGAAGCTGGCTCCGTAGCCGTTGGAACGGAGCCGTGAGTGCAGAGCCGTTAGTCCGGAGCCGGCTACGGAGCCGTTGGTGCGGAGCCGGCTCCGGAGCCGTTGGAGCAGAACCGGTTTAATGGTCCAGTTTAATGGTCCAATCGTTTTGTTCTTTGGCATTTGTTCCATGCAATCCTTTCCATCAGTAATCCGAGTGACTTGGGGGTCTGTATTGTTCCAGTTCTCTAGTAAATCATTGCAAGAACATCGTTCAAGCGATAATCTTCTGTCGTCTTCAAAGCAGTAAAATTTATGTTATCGTAGGTGAGGAGAGGAGGGGATGGAGGCTAAGATGCAAACCCATACCGATCTTGGTACCAATCACGGGATGAATGATGCGGGAACTGAACTTGAACTCATACTTGCCGTGGAGTTTATTGTGAACCCGTATTGGACCTGGAATCAATAACGAATCCATACTAGTACTGATTTGCATCCATATTGATCATACAATTGATCATGAAACCTTTCCATTCCTTCAAGTGACCCTGAACGAAGCTGCCCTTGGAACTGATGTTTTGTTTATTTTTTTAATTATTTTTTAAAACTATTTTATCTATCTTTTTTAAAATTGTTTATGTTCCTAGAACTAATCAAGAACCCCTATCGGTCTTGGAACCGATGATGATCCCATACCCATATCCGGATTAGAAACTGAACTTATATGGATCCTGGAACCGATCACTAAAGTAATATCGATCTCGGAACTGAAACCAAACTGCTCCTGGATCAGTTTGGGTTCTGGAACAAAATGAGAACATATTCCGGTACTAGAAACGATGTAATCCATATACTTATAACTATTCTGATCTAATTACTGATCGCTCTGGTCGCTGAATCATTTGCGGCAGTATATGTGCAGCGTAGAAAAAAGCTTAAAATCCAAGAATGTAGATTGAACATAGAAATTCAATTTAGAATTGCAGTGAAGGTTTACTAACCTAGAATACTACTAGGTTTAGTACTAATCTAGACTCCCAAAGTGAAAGTCTGCGAGTATGTTTACATGTTACATGTTGCGTGCATTAACTACTACCGTAGGTTTATTTTTTGAAGATAGTTGCGTGGCGCGCGCAGGGGCCTTTGCAATATTAAAAAAATAAAACTTAAGATAACCTTTCTTGCCACATATTTGAATACAGATATGAACATTTTAACTTAGCAATGGTAATATTGAAGTCGAAAAAGCAGTTGAACTTATTGAAAGCTTTACACATTGAGGCAATTGGATCATGAGCTCCTCTGTAAGGACGTGGTGCGTGGTCAGGAGCGTACAAATTAATCTTAAGAAGAAGTTCGGGAGCATCAATTTCGCCTTTAATTAACTTTGCTACAAAAACTATAGCTTGTGTTACCTTGTGCTTGATATGTTAGAGTCTGGTCCATGTTCAACCTTAAGGTTCTTATAGCTATTTTTTCGATTTTTTTCTGAATGCGCTCAATTCATGTGGACCAGTTGTTAGTGTGTGGAGACCATGCTACAACATTGAATTCAAGTATGGGTATTCAGAAAGGGTCATTAAACTCAAATGTCAGACGATGAATAGAACCAAGCTGCCGATATGCCTGGTCGATGACGTAAGAATACTGTTGACGGAAGGAGAGTGACGAGTCAAGAATAGTACCAAGGTCCTTAATTTCTAGGTTACGTGGGATTACACAAGAGTCAAGATTATAGTCTCGTTTAATAGCGTCCTTTTTACGAGTAAAACTAATCACGCAACACTTATTGACACACAAGGATAGCGAGTTCGCAGAGCAGCTATTGCTAAATTTGTCTAGGCTGTGCTGGAATGTCGAGCAGTCCGAATTATTTACAATGGTCGCATAAATCTTGATATCGTCCGCGTAAGTAAAACATAAGCAAATATTGTTTTGGAAGCGCAAATACAACATCATTAACAAAAAGGACGAACATTACTGGGCCAACGTTACTGGTTGCGATATGCATGCGTACCAACAGCGAATTCGCACACGATAGATGAGTTGCTTGACGATCGTTGTTTATGATGAATAAAAATGCTAAAGAACAATTTGTGTGCCATTTTTGAACATATCGAAAGTATTTTGTGCCACTTTGCATCACACTACTATGCGGGCGTCTAAGTGTGAATGGGGTTTTTTTTATCCGAGTTTTGGGACCTTTTTGATCGATTTTTGGTTGACATGCATTTATTAAAAATAATGCCTTTTCCGAAAGCTAGAATAATGTTTAAATGCAGTTTAAATTTTTGAAAAATGTATATTTCATCTATAGCGTGGCCGCTTACGCATTCAAGCACGATGCGGACAATAACCAGTCCATTAGAAAAAGCTGACAAGTCTAGATCGATTACGGTGATTGTATCAAAATGAGTGGAAAACAAAATTTAATTCACAGCATGATATGGTAAAAGAAAACCTGATATCACTATTGATGTTATATTTGTTGTCTCATTTAATTGGAATGATTTAAATCTGTCTCATACTTCTTTGAATATGCAATCATATTGTGCCAACGCGCAGTGACAATTTCTCCAACTAACGGATAGAAGCATGTTACAAGAATTGTTGTTAAATTTTTGGAAGAAAACATACTCTAGGACCTAGTTGTGGACGGCCTCTTATACTCCGGTATTATCGCGGATCCATTGACGATACTGCGAAACACGGGTGTAGCCGGTTGGTGATGTAGAGTCACAGGAGGCGGTGATGAGCGAAGCAACTCCGACCAGCGTGTCGATCCGTCGGTCAGAAACAACGAATCCAGCACCAAGATCACCATTGCAGACGTTGGAACGCATTACGCTATCTTCGGCACAGAAATGATTCGGAAGCGTGATTTGATATATACCTACGCAACGGGAATCGCTGATGACTCGCTGATAGCCAACCTTAAGAAAATCGGAGCGAACTTGGCCTGGTGCAGTGTGAGATACGGTAATGGTTAGATAGTTTTGTATGGGGCTAATACATTTATCTCAACTCTCAACTCTTACCTCCAACCGAGTTGAATCCGAATCCAACGATCATGCCTTCCTCATTTTCGTACGGCAGATTGCGCCCCTGGATGGGCAGCTGGATCGGACTAATCAGTGCCGTAAAGACGATTGGTTGAGGCAGCACAATGAATCCAATATCGTTAGCCCGATTTGCCATATTGAAACTAGGATGTGCGACGGCCTGGCTAGAGATTTGAATATTTAGCTGCCCAAACACGGTGCTCCCTAGTCCAACTTCCCACCGAACGAAGCCCGCAATGTTTTGTGCCGCGGTCAGCACATGACGATCAGAGATCAGCGATCCTCCACCGAAGAAGCCAGAGTTGGCAGAGTTCAGATACAGCACATACGCGTTGTACGGTGTGTTAGCGGCATTTAATCCATTAACTATGCGGGAATTTCGATCCAAGGAAATCTAATAGTAAACAAAAACACTTCTACTTGTTCAGTACAGCATGTTGTGTAGGAACCGTTTCACGATCAACTCACTTCTCCGGCCGACACGCAGCACAGTGTAATTGCAATGAGCAATAATCCTACGTAGTCTTTCATGATGGACGAAATTGTTTAAACTATTCTTGCAGTTCACACAATGCTGTTTTACCGTTCGAACTGAGTAAGCTTGCAACAAGCTCCAGCAACACTCTGTTTGGAAGTCAATCGGAAAACGGTGTCTTATATACAGCCCTCATTTGATGGCGTTTCGTTGTCGATCAGATCGGCCTTTTCGCGCGATAAGTGCTCAGTAAAGCTGTCTATAATGGTCCCTTTCCTTTATCAATCATGTTTCCGCCCCAAAATATGTGTTGCAGGTCGATATTGTCGCTGTCGAATGTATAGGATGTCGATAAGAGATCAATCATGAAGCAGCCACAACACCTGCGATGGATGATATCTAGTGGAAAAAATGTTATTTTGTGAATGCACAATTCCTATATTCACATCCATGTGCATTGTAATTCACTTTTACCATTCATTCAACTTTTTCGCAGTTGTAACCCTTGTACAGGTTATAACACGGTCGATGTTAATTTAATGCACACCATTAATGCTCGGCAAGCATTGTACATATTTGGTAATTCGTTGATCGTGACTAACAGTCATAATTTTCTTACTTATTCTTTTTTGTTTTCATTTCTACCTGAGCAAGGGCTATGGGTTATGTGGTTCGATTATTGTAATTGCCCAACTGTGCCTAATAATGAAGGCGTTACCTTAAATCCATTTCGCGCGAATGATTGATTGACACAACTTGCGATGGCGCCTTGAGCAATGTTTTGGATGACTAAGTCGATTAAAGATTGATTATTTTAAGCAATGAATGTAATCCATGTGCATTGAATTTGCTGTGCTGATTTGTTTCAACCCATTTAACGAGTAAATTTAGCGATGTTACTATATTAATGCATTATTACTCTGATAGACAAGGGCACGGGCAATCCTTCCAGGGCAGTATGTATATAATCTACATACATTTTGGCTACTTGCGACTCTAACCGGTATTAATTACTTTATCAAGAAATACTTTATAGTAGTAAATAGTAGACATACTATTTCACGACGGGCATGTTGTTATGTCGTTCTATTGACGTCGACCGCAGGAATGACCGTCCTCAATACTTAAACTATAAACTCATCTCAAATATGATAACTATTAGGGTAACGTAGTTTCTATGAGCAACCTAGAACTGAAAGCATTCTCTCCAAGCTGACTCAAAAGGTACAAGACTAAAGTGCTATTCTGCATGTTATTAGCATCGCATGCATGTATCGCTGGCCAATGGCTACTTTCCCAAAACATGGAGGAAATCTTGGATGATTCCTATTTAAAAAAAGGGCGACAGGACAGATGTCATAAACTACCGGGATAGTACGTCTTTGTGTGCCATTGTCAAGGTGTTCGAACTAGTGATATACAAACATCTGCTATATGCATGGCGCAGCTACCGTAACCCGTATCAACATGGATTCGTGCCAAAAATATCGACTGCCACGAACCCGGTTGAATTTGTAACCTATTGCACTAGCCATATTGATGCCGGAGCTCAAGTCGATGCAATTTATACTTGTTGAACTGGTCAAGAATGGAGGTGCACGACTAGAAAACGAGATTCATCAAATCGTTACTGAGGTGTGGGATAGCGAATCGATGCCTTGTGATTGGAATCTCGGCATCATCTACCCCGTATACAAGAAGGGAGACAGGTTAGACTGTAACAACTACAGGGGTATTACGGTGTTGAATACCGCCTATAAAATATTCTCACTGACCCTTCAAGATCGCCTTGTCCCGCACGTCGAAGAGATAGTCGGAAACTATCAAAGAGGATTCCGAAACGGAAAATCTACCACTGATCAGATCTTCACCATGCGGCAGATCTTGGAGAAGATGGCTGAATACAGACACGACACATACCATCTCTTCATTGACTTCAAAGCCGCATATGATAGCATAGCCAGGGTAAAACTGTATGACGCTATGAGCTCATTTGGAATCCCGGCCAAACTGATAAGGCTAGTTAGAATGACTATGACCAACGTCACTTGCCAGGTGAGGGTGGAAAGAAAACTCTCTGGACCTTTTGCTACCACCAAAGGCCTGCGCCAGGGGGACGGGCTTGATTCTCTCCTATTCAACATGGCGCTAGAGAGGGCCATCCGTGACTCGAGGGTGGAGACTACGGAAACCATCTTCTATAAGTCAACCCAGATCCTGGCATACGCTGATGATATAGACAACATTGGTCTGCGGCTCTCCTATGTAGCAGAAGCCTACCAAGGGATTGAGCAGGCAGCAGAGAACCTCGGATTGCAGATAAACGAGGCAAAGACTAGACTTATGGTGGCAACATCAGCGGACCTACCAATAAATAATCCGAATCTACGTAGGTGTGTTGTACAGATAGGTGAACGCACTTTTGAAGTCGTCCCAGAATTCACCTATCTGGGGTCAAAGGTCAGCAACGATAATAGCATGGAAGCTGAGTTGCGCGCAAGGATGCTGGCTGCCAACCGGTCATTCTTCTTCTTCTTCTTCTTTGGCTCAACAACCGATGTCGGTCAAGGCCTGCCTGTACCCACTTGTGGGCTTGGCTTTCAGTGACTAATTGATTCCCCCCATAGCAGGATAGTCAGTCCTACGTATGGCGGCGCGGTCTATTAGGGGATTGAACCCATGACGGGCATGTTGTTAAGTCGTACAAGTTGACGACTGTACTACGAGACCGGCTTCACCGGTCATTCTACAGCCTGAAAAAGCAGTTCACCTCAAATAACCTGTCGCGACGGACGAAGCTGGGACCATATAGTACCTATATAGCACCAGTACCACCTTTGAGACATGGACACTGTCGAAATCTGACGAAACCCTCTTAGCCGCGTTCGAGAGGAAGATGGTCAGAAGGATACTTGGCCCCGTATGTGTGGAAGGACAATGGAGGAGCCGCTATAATGACGAGCTATACGAGATGTACGGCGACCTCACTGTCGTACAGCGTATAAAGCTCGCCAGGCTCCGGTGGGCTGGCCATGTTATACGCATGGAAACGGACGACCCAGCCCGTAAAGTCTTATTAAGCCGTCCACAAGGACAGAGGAGGCGTGGTAGGCCCAAATTGAGGTGGCAAGATGGCGTGGAGGCGTCCGCCATTAAGGCCGGGATAACGGACTGGCAGACGAAGGCGCGAGACCGTGAGCGGTTTCGGACACTCCTGAGGCAGGCCAAGACCGCAAAGCGGTTGTAGCGCCGGATAAGTAAGTAAGTAACGTAGTGGAAATTGATAAGCCCATGTCCAATAAAATAGTTAGCAGCTCGGGTGTACCACAAGGAAGCAATATTAGCCCGCTTCTCTTCATATTGTTCATGAACGATGTTATCCTCGTTTTACCTCTCGAAAGTGTCAGTCTGCTTGCCAACGATGCAAACATTTTCGCGTCTATACATAACATAGGTGATTGTATATTCCTGCAAGACTGCATCGAAATCTTCTGTTCGTGGTGCAAGCGCAATGGACTGACTATCTGCATCGGTAAATGTTTCTGTGTGTCTTTTTGTCGATGCAGGAGTCCAATTATTGGTACCTACTTCATGGACGGCACTGCAGTTAATCGACAAAATCATGCCAAAGACCTGGGCGTTCTTCTTGATTCAAGTTTGAACTTTAAACAGCATATCGATGACGTTGTATGCAGAGGAAATCAATTACTTGGCGTGGTTATCCGGACAACTAATGAATTCCGCAAACCCATGTGCATCATAGCTGTCTACAATAGTATTGTTCGTTCGGTTCTGGAATATATTCGTGCGTATTCTGGAGCCCAACTACTGCTTCTTCAATTGCTCGACTTGAGGCGATTCAACGTAAGCTCACGCGATATGCCCTACGCCTACTTCCCGGGCAGGATCGCAATAATCTTCCTCCTTATGCTACGCGATGCCGTCTTCTAGGCCTTGAACCTCTTTCGGTTAGAAGACGCAATACACAGTGCTCTTTCATCGCTGGTTTGCTAAATGGCTCTATCGACTTATCGCCTTTGTTGTATCGAGTCGATATCTATGCACCATCCTGAACACTTAGGTCTAGAAAGACTCTAAGGCTCGCTCAACCTCGTTCCAGCGCTGGTCGGTCTGACCCTATGTTCCGCATGTCGGCTGTTTTCAACACTGTTTCGGATTGCTTCGACTTTAATATCTCAACTCAGTGTTTCTGCCGTGGCCTCAGTGAATTGCGATACAAATCTTGATTTTGCTATGTATTTTTTGTGTACTATTACTTATCTCAATTAGGCCATACGGCCTGTTGAATATTAAACAATAAATAATAAATAAATAATTAGTATTATTTGATGGACGTTGAAAATTATGGCTGGATTCGATATAGAAAACATTTGCTTGGGAAATTGTGTGGTAAAAATTGGGTAGCAAGAGCTATGTCGGATAGTTTCAAGACAACTATCTAGACACTTCAAGACAACTATCCTTCAAAATTGTGGAATTAGTATCTTTCAAAGCTATCTTGTTGGTTTGCACACTGTTAAGGTGTCTTGTGACGATTATCCCAACTAAAACATAGGGGAAGGTAGGTAAAGACGGACACTGCGGGTAAGATGGACACTTCTCATAAATGCCTGAAAATTGTGATTTTCGAAATAATCAACAATGCAGCATCCTAACTTAAAGTTAAACCACACATTTGAGAACATTTTTAACATAATATATGCAAAATTGGTTAAATCCACGAACAAAATAAATTTTCCATCATGTGCACCCTTGTGGATCTAATTTGACTACTACGGATCTTAAGCTCTACAACTTGTATTGTTTATATTTCCAGAAGTCTTAATTCATGAATGAGTTGTCGTGATCATTAATGAAAAAACTGGCGAAAGAACGAGAATGAAAACAATACAAAATATTGTTTTCTGGTGGTTTGAACATCCTGACACCATAGCGGGAAAGACGGACACTTTATTGTAGGGAAAGATGGACACCGAATTTATTGATTTATTTTACTTCTTATTTCAATTGGTGATGAACCGTTTTCTTCAAATACCTTAAATAAGGGTATTCCGAAGCTATAAACCAATCAGCAACTAGAGAAAGTATTGAAATAAGCGAGAAATGAAACACCGGTCTAAATAGTAGCCATTCGTTATGCTATTACTCGCTCGACGCTGATGAGGCGCTTCACGAAATCCAATATCTTGTCACGACTTGGATAACTTTAAGCAATAAAAAGATGACGCATTGATATGACATCGTTCACGAATAGATGAGAAATTCTATGGGATTACAAATATCAAATGTTGAATTTTGACATGGTGGAAAATGAATTAAACTATCAACAAGTCCCTCAAAAAATACTGGGGTCGTGAACTTTTCGCGGAGTAATTTCCTAAAAGGAAGATCTAGACTGTTGTTCTGTAAGCTGGAGCAACGTCAGCTGTTAGTGCGTAATATTTCATTAATGCTTTACATGATGCATTCTACGATATATTAGAAGCGTTGTTTACAATTTCTAAAACCACGGCTGAATAAATCGTCGTTGCAATAGGCCAAGAATTGGTTTATAAACGTACCAGGACGTGGAAAGCGATAGAATTTGTAAACATACTGTAAAACTCTTCACTTTCCAACGTTTTCTACAGGTGTCCATCTTACCCTTCATAGAGTCCATCTTTCCCATATCAGGTGTCCGTCTTACCCGAACATTTCAAAACCACACGAAAAAATCATGTTTTTCATTCATGAAAAAACGCAAAAATCGATGGAAACTTAAAAGTTTCAACACGTTCTCTGATCATGAGTGTAAGATAATGTTTGCACATTTTCATGATCGTTGCACTTATATGTCCCTATATTTTTACCATTTCCCTTAACGTGTTCGTCTTTATCTACCTTCCCCTACCTATTACAGACGTCCTTCTGTAGCTGGTACGCATTCATATCTCTCAACTAGTGAGGTTCCTCTGGTATATACAGTGGCGATTTTAACGGTAAGCAAAGTAATTAAGGAAAAAATAAAAATTAAGGAATTGCGAGGGTCCCGTCGATGAGGGGCCCCGTATATTTTTAGTCCAGCATCTATTACAGTTGATAGAATATGGCACTGTATTAGCAAGAAGGGCTCCATGGGTGATGGACGTTGGGGCCTCGTGTTAGACGAATCCTGAGCACCACCCCCACCCCCCGCCCCCCGGGAGCTATAAAATTTAAGTTGAAATGTAACATTATCGTAGAAGGCCGGGTGCCGGATACTCCCCGGTAATCATGTACAGAGGACCTCAACTATTCTTACTGCTTAGGGCTCCCGACACTATAAACTCGCCACTGGCTGTATACTAGAGGTGTGAGATCAGATCCGGATTCATTCAAAAGATTCTGGATTCCGGATCTGTAAAGTGAGCCAGTTAGCAGAACAGAGCAGAAGACCCCTGTGAGATTCGAACGATTCCGACGTCAAGTTCGATACTCTCACCTTGCATTGCAGCCCGTTCATGGTGGCCTCTAACAGTCGGATCAATTTCTCAGGTAAGTGGTACCGCTGCATGATGGTCAATAGCTCATTTCGATCTATGGTGTCGTAGGCCACCTTGAAGTCGATGAACAGGTGATGTGTTGGGATCTGGCGCTCTCGGTACTTCTGGAGGATCTGCCGTAGAGTGAAAATTTGGTCAGTGGATGATTTGACTCCAACAAACCCAGCTTGGTAGCTGTAAAAAAAAAACAAATTTTCAAGGGTCCGCAATTCTGCAGAACAGGAGCTGGGACAGGATCTTGTAGACGGCATTAAGGACTTTAATGGTTCAAAAGTTTGAGCAGTCCAGCCTGTCGCCCTTTTTGTCGCTACTTGCGCCAGCCTCTCCTACCTCTGCTCAATTGAGATGCCCTTCGAAGTAGTACTTCCATCTTTCGATCACCTCCCGATCGTTTGTCAGGAGATTTAATTCCGCATCCCGGCGATCTTACACGTATATGATTCTTTATGCCAAAACGAGAAAGCATGACTGGTCACCGAATCACGTTTTAGATTTCATCACACATGTCTATTCCAGCCGTGTGTACTCGAATGCATATTGGTTCTCAATGTTCAATCGTATGGAGATATCTGCGAGCAAGGTGTCAATTCTATACAAAATTTGACGCCTTGACTCTTTTGCGCTAATCGTGTGGATGCAGCTTTAGTGATTGTATTGTCCAACATTTCTCATATTGTTGAAACATATTATATAACGATATGTAACATTTCATACTTTTTACACGAAACTGGCGACAAAGAAAAGAATAAATTGACTAGCGCAAACTGCTATTTCCTCTGTATTATTGGCCATATATATTTAACGATTGTTTCCAACTACGTACATCTATAACGGTGCTTATTAAGGGATAAGAACATTTCCGTTTCCTGATGAGCGTCAAGTAGTAGTAGGGAACGTTTTAACCCTAGTACAGAAACATATATGCATGGTTTTTCCTATCCATTGCTGTGGGAATCGGTAATGATGATGACGGAGTTCGAGCACCAGATTTTTTTTATCTAACTCAAAACAGACGCAAGACTTCGAAGACCTGTTGTTTTTGCTAACCACGAAAGGTAGTTCACGGTACGAATGTATCCTGAGGGATCTCCTGTACTACAGCCCCGGCTAGACACGAAAGAGACTATCCCAATCTGCACCCAACTGCTGTCATCCTGTTGCATTACCATAGGACCTCCCGAATCTCCTTGGCAGACATTTTGGTACGGTCGTTCCCATCCGACTGCACAGAGCGTGGTATTGCGTATGATAGCCGCACCATAAACATTGGTACACTCAGCGTTTGAAATGATCCGCATGCGCTCGTACTTTAAAATTGTCGATATGGACTGGATAGCTGGGAATTGTAGAAACTGGTTTTAGTGATCAAAACAGTAGTAGGTTCAGTAGGTTAAAAAAGAAGGTGACGGCATACCATCAGACGTTCGACCAAATCCAGACACCGTAACCTGGCGACCTATGTACAGATCCGTGGGTGGTAAATTGATCGGTAGCTTTACTGGATAGATCTCTAGACTGTAAGGCACTGGTGAAGGCAGTCGGATCAGGGCAACGTCATTCGTCAACTTCCACGGATCAAACTCAGGATGCACAAACTTGATGACAGTGGACATGGTAAGTCGTGCCATATTCAGATGGATTGAGCCGAGTCCTATCTGGAACACGGTATAGTCGTTGGCACAGTGAGCTGCTGTAAGAACCCACTGGGCCTCGATCAGCGAACCGCCACACACCGTTACAGAACGGCCAAGAGCTGCCCGAATTGACGCTTGCCATGGGAATTGCCCTGTTGTAGCTGTCTGCCCGTTTACGACCTTGGCGAGCAACTCACGAACTGTTCTCGGTGCATCATGCCTGGGGATGGGAATGGCAGTGAGCTGTTCTTGAAAATGTTGATAGCACTGTGTCATAGGCGTATCGAGATGATTTCGACACGCAGGCAACATATTGCCCTGGTTGATCGTACCTTCGAGTTCGTTCTGTTGCACGCCACTTTAACGATCGTGGTACCACAGATGCACAATAGCACTATAACCATAAACAATTGGCCACCCTGTTCGTGGATCGTCGATCTTCTCGCGGTATACCATCTTGCCTTACTTGCTGGCACCATGTTGCTCGGAAGGGCTAGATAAAGGATATGTGCAGCGTGGTGCCAAGTAAGCGCCAAACACTGGGTTTACCAAACGAAAATGGTGAACCACTTGAGCGAACATTCTTATATCTGTCTACACCATTGTAGGGCTGCTCTCGATTTTATCGACAACGGATACCTGCCAGCGCAAAGAGCGCAACGAGTGGAAAAGGTTGTCGTGCAAGCAATCGCTTCGTCTGGGACAGATGTTATCACCATAACTGGACAGTGGAATACACTCTTCGTACATAAAAGATAGGAAAAGTACCGTCGCATCACATAATTCAGTTCTACGATTTTTTTTAGTTTTTTGGTTTTACTAATGAATGCGAATATGAAGCATATGCATTTTGTTTGTGCAGCAAACCAGCTCGGTGTCCGCCGATACCAGGAACGTAAATAATCCTTTTTTGTACCAAAGCCTTTCCTTTTTTGTATTTGTTTGGTGTTTGGACAAATGTGCGATACCTATGGAATAGTTTGGTGAAGTCATTCGATTGTCTCAGATATGGTGCTCTATCACTTATCACCAATTTGTACACGTTGCTATCTATTCGCACAATAAGTAACGGTCTTGTCACCCTTTCTGGACATATTTGGGTACAGGAAGTGATTGAGATCTAATGGGGTAGGTAGAGCTCTCCAATTTTAAGCACATCTTTGAAAGTCAATGAAAACGGTTAAGCTCATCAAACAAAGTGTTCCTTGATTGCTATATAGTTTGTCGGATTGTATCATTCAAATCAAAACAAAATGTTCTAGTAATATTTTATTGTTTCATAAAAAAACACATTACCATGCGCACCTTAAACGCATTGCATATAAAATATTTTATATTTGATATCCCTTCCCAAACCATAACTAAACAAAAGTCTCATGAAACTAATCTAACAAAAAAAAAAACACAATATAATCTATCAACAGCTACGGAGTTTTGATGATACGGGTTTTATAAAACACGTTGGATAGCTGGGTAATGAGCTAGGCTCGGATGATTTCATTTCATGTAATTATCGGATGCAGTTCTCATAGAGTACGATGCAAAGAGTAGTTAATTGTACCAATATCGTAGAGCGCAATCGGTACGATTAAAACATTGCCACAAAGCACGATTGTGATGATAGTGAAAACTAACTTCTAGAAGGCCATCATGTTTGTATGATCGTAACGCATGTTAATTTAATAACAATTTCATGGCCGTTTTCTTTCCATGTAGTGTTTTGTTGGGATGTATCCTTTCCCTGCATGACCGCAAACCGGTATCAGCATCAATTATAAGGCATATCATTGGGTTTTTTTTGCCGAAACCTTATTCAAGAGTCAAAAGCAAGTCTTCTCCTTCGAGTTTCATGCCGTTGCTGATATCCAGTGTTTTCACAACGCCAGCTCGGGGCGACTGTACCACCATTTCCATCTTCATTGCCGACAGCACAATCAGCGGCTGGCCTTTCTCGACGTGGTCTCCAACCTTTACCTTGATTTCTGTAAAATAGATTCGTGAAAAGTAGATACAAAATATTAGCAAAAACGGTCCAACGGTACTGCTTGCTCGTCGAATGAAACTTACCGATCACGGATCCGGGCATTGGGGCACCAACTTCGTTTTTGTTACCCTTGGTAGCCTTTGGATGGATGTGCAACTCCTTGACTGCCTCCTTGTCGCGAATCAGCACCGAACGCAACTGACCGTTCAGTTCGAAAAACACTTCTCGTTCACCGTTGGCAGTTAGATCTTCGGCCATAGCTAGTGTCTTGAAGCCAAGCGTTTTTCCCTTCTCTATGGTTGCCTCAAACTCCTCACCTACCTTGGGTCCGGTAAGAAATACGCGTGTATTTAGTTTATCTACCGGCCCGAATGTATCGCGGAAGTTAAGGAAATCGTTTGTAACTTGAGGGTAGAGGGCTGCCGACATGACATCACGATCTTGCACGTCGGGATGAGATTCCTGTAGCGATTTCTTAAGTGCATCAAAATCAAGTGGAGCCAGTTGAGCACCGGGACGTCCCTCAATGCGTGGCATATCCTTAAGTACGCGAGATCGTAGTGGTTCGGGGAAGCCGCCATGTGGTGTGCCAATAGCACCCTGCAGGAACTCGACCACTGATTTCGGGAAAGAAAGCTCCTCCGCTCGTTCCAGCACCTGGTCGGCCGTTAAGTGGTTTTGTACCATGAATTGGGCCAAATCACCAACGACCTTCGAAGAGGGAGTAACTTTAATGATGTCTCCCAATAACAGGTTGGCCTCACGGTACGCCTTTTTGACGTCTTCAAAGAAATCCCCCAATCCAAGCGAGTAAGCCTGGAATTGCAAATTCGTGTACTGTCCTCCAGGAATTTCATTCATGTACACATCGGCATTGCCCGATTTCATCGTGGTGGTGCATTCGAATGGTGCATATAGCGTACGCGTTTGCTCCCAGTAGGCAGAGTATTCGCTAATATCCGGCAATCCTAAGCCAGTATCGAGACTGGTGCCCTGAAGAGATGCGACAACCGCTCCCATACTCGGCTGCGAAGTCATTCCGGACATGGAGTCGACCGCGACATCAACGACATCGGCACCAGCCTCGGCACATGCTAGCATAGAAGCTACGCCCGCTCCTGATGTATCGTGTGTGTGAATGTGAATTGGTACATCTGGGTGTTTTTCGCGAATAGCTGTAATGAGTAAGCTGTAAGACAGTAGCACAAAAAATGTTTAATAATGAAGAAAATCAACGACATGGTTGTATCACTTTCTTCGTACCGTGCGGCTTGCGGTTTTAGCAGTCCAGCCATATCCTTGATGCACAGGACATGAGTCCCTGCTTTGACTAATTCGTCGGCGAGGTTAGTGTAGTATTTAAGATCGTACTTGGTTTTTTTCGGATCACTCACATCTCCAGTGTACGAGATAGCAGCCTCCACTACACCGCCAGCATTACCGGCCGCTTCCATACCGAGGATCAAGTTCGGCAGATAGTTCAACGAGTCAAATACTCGGAAAATATCCATTCCACATTGTACCTGGCGAGGGAAGGAAACGTCCGAATTATGATAATTTCATCCAAATGTTACCTAAAGCTACCAATATTTCGTTCTAAACGCTCACCGATAATTCACAGAATTTGTACACCACATTATCGGGATAGTTCGTGTATCCAACGGCGTTTGCACCGCGTAGAAGCATCTGGAAGGGAATGTTTGGAATCTGTTTGCGCATTTCCTCCAACCGTTCCCATGGGCATTCGTGCAGGAAACGGAGTGCGACGTCGAAAGTAGCACCTCCCCAGTTTTCTAGCGAATATAGGTTGTTAAATTTGTGCGCCACAAACGGCGATATCTTCAGCAGGTCGTGCGTTCGTACACGTGTGGCTAGTAGCGATTGATGAGCGTCGCGGAACGTGGTATCCATGAGTAGCAGCTTCTTTTGGCTTCGTACCGCCTTTGCAAAACCTTCAGGGCCTTCCTCCTGCAGAATTTGTTTGAAACCACGCGGTGGCTCTGTAACTGTTTGAACAAAATTACTAACCGCTCCTGATATCGGGTATTTTCGAGTTCGTAAATCGTAGATTTAAAATAAGACGAAGAAAGGATGACATGCGATGTAGTGTGTAAATTTGACAATGGAATATGCGTTTTGAATGTAAATGATTAATGTATCAAAATTATTTAAAAAAATAATAATATATGCTGCAAAAACTTGCTTAACATAGTTTAGTTTAGTTCAGATTTTGGAGTTAATATTACATCGAAAAATATTCATTTTTACACATTTATGTACAGGCACGGGTCATGCAAAATTTTAACAAAC
Organism: Anopheles coluzzii; assembly: GCF_943734685.1. Classification (NCBI taxonomy): domain Eukaryota; kingdom Metazoa; phylum Arthropoda; class Insecta; order Diptera; family Culicidae; genus Anopheles; species Anopheles coluzzii. Next base: position 70,832,412 of record NC_064670.1, read on the forward strand.
ATTAGTACTAAAACGAAATTAGTGCTAATAATTACCGTTATATTGAAATTCGAGTAAACTTCCTCGAGATGTAGTGTATAAAGCAAACAGTCAAATGCAGGCCATGCAACAGTATGTGTCATTACATGTTACATTACCACTGTTGCCATTATTTTGTATTAGTACACCACACAGCAATTACACAATGGCACCATCACAAGCATTTACCGTACCAACAATTCTAGGAAGTACTATTCTAGGTTGTGGCCTATCGAGTATCTGTAGCTGTAGTAGCTGCGGATATTTTATTGTGTCGGCAAAACATTACATATTCTGTTATTGGTTAGCAACAACGCTTAATTATACGTTTTTGACGTGAAGTTATACGAAGATTGGTGCAAATAAGGTTTTGAGGGAAATGCTGAAGTGTGTCTCGTGTAATATTGTTGTTCGTGTTCGTGTGTAGAAGGTGATTATACCCCATTCCATTGTTTTATGTAAGAGTCATTGTGTTGTACCGCCATGTAGTCATGTTAACAGGCAATATGTATCTTATTCAACTACTTTTTTTACATTAAACGAGCAAGAGAGACAGTCTACCTTTTCTTGTACCCTCTTCCTCCTCGGCCAGTGCTTCCGGTGATAGATCTATGAGGCGAAACACATTTGATATTTCGCGACAGTGCGTCGAGTTCGAGTGTGCGAATTACGCACGTAAAATAACATTAGTATAAGAGGTTGGTTTGGGATTGGGTTTAAAAGCAGCACACCGGTCGTCGTCATAGTGGTGGTAGTTGTTGTCGTCGTGTTGTTAACCCCCATGTTGTTCATTATAATTGCATTGTAATCGTAGTCATTAATCAACACACAGAAAACAATAGCACACGTTTTAACAAGAAATTATGACAAAAAAGAAAGAAAAAACATAAAAGAAAAACAATTTGTTTGTTCAAGGAAAGTTAAAGGAAAAGTAAACACTATACGTCACACAAAAAACACATAAAAAAGAACAGCGACATAAAACAAGAACAAAACGGCTTTGACAGCTGGTAATAATGATACTAAATGCGTATACTGCCGTGTCACTTACCCAATGGCAATTGAGGAACGTGCGGTTGAACTTCAGCGGGCTTTAGTTTCGTCGCGAGTGGAGTGGTCGGTCCATTTACCAAAACTTCGCCAAGATAGTTCAGCAGCTTCTGAGCGCGGTTTTTCGATTTGGAAAATCGGAACAGCTGCGGGTGCTCATCGATAAAGTAGGTGTCAAGTACTCCATTGAGGAACTTTTGATTCTCAAGCACATTAAGTAGGAATGGTATGTTGGTTTTGACACCCCGAATACGGAACTCGCGCAGGGCACGATTCATTTTTGCCGCGGACGATTGTAGATCCGAGGCGTGCGATATGACTTTGACCAGTAGCGAATCGTAGTACGGAGAAATAATGGCACCAGCGTAAGCTGAGGCGCTGTCCAAACGAATACCCATACCTTCGCCGGAACGGAATACCTCCAAACGGCCTGTGTTTGGTTGGAAATCGTTCGCCGGATCTTCCGTTGTAACACGGCACTGAATAGCATATCCTTGCGGTTTGATATTTTCTTGCGTGTAGCCAAGTTCGGGCAGGGTCATACCTTCAGCAACACGGATCTGCGACTGCACCAGATCGATGCCAGTAATTTCCTCAGTAACGGTATGCTCAACTTGTAGTCGAGCATTAACTTCGATGAAGTAAAAGTTTCCAGATTCGTCGCACAAGAACTCGACCGTGCCCGCATTTTCATAGCCCACGTGCCGCGCCAAACGAACGGCATACTCCGTCATTTTGTCCCGCACTTCAATCGGCAGGCGGGGTGCCGGCGCAATTTCAACTACCTTTTGATGGCGTCGCTGCACGGAACAGTCGCGCTCGTACAGATGAACGACATTTCCCGCTTTGTCACCCAGCAGTTGCACCTCAATGTGCCGCGGACGCTCAATGAACTTTTCAATGAACATAGCACCATTTCCGAATGCTGCTTTTGCTTCGGAACTGGCACGCATGAAGTTATCTTCAACTTCATCCATTTTGCGAACGACTCGCATGCCACGGCCGCCACCACCGTACGCAGCCTTAAAAATGACGGGCAAACCATGCTTACGACAGAACTCGACAGCCTCCTCTTTGGTGGTTACTGGTCCATCTGTACCGGGTACAATGGGCACACCAGCCTCGATGGCAGCCTTGCGTGCAGCGACCTTATCTCCCATCTGTTGCACAACTTTCGGCGAAGGGCCAATGAAACGCAATCCTGCATCGATGACAGCTTGCGCAAAGTCAGACCGTTCAGACAAAAATCCATATCTGAAACAAAAGCAGCAAAGCCATTAGGGGACGGTCGAGAAGGATGATTGAAGAAATTATTTGCCAGACAATTACCCAGGATGAACGGCATCAACATCATTTTCCTTGCACACTCGAATGATTTCCGGAATGCTGAGGTATGCTTCAACAGGGGCCAGCCCTTTTCCTACCATGTATGACTCATCTGCTTTTTGACGGTGCATATGCATCTTGTCCTGTTCGGAGTAAACGGCCACGGATCGGATTCCAAGTTCCGTGCAGGCGCGAAAGACACGAATGGCAATTTCTCCTCGATTCGCAACCAGCACGGATCGTATGGGTTTGTATTCGACCTGGCTTGCAAAGCCATTTTTACGGATGGTCCATAGGCGAGCCCGATTTGTTCGCCGTAATCCTGCAACAGCGATTTGGGCACTGAATAGCTGCATCTTGACGTTTAACGGTTACTCTTCAGTTGGCGGTGGACGGTGGATTCCAAGGGTTGCTCTTGTGTTTCTACTGCTAATCCTCTAGAAGTTTTAAGAAAAGACAAACAAAACTGTTGAGTACATTTTCAGCATATGTGTGCCTTAAGTGAGATTAAGGCATGAGCTCTAATAGCCCAAAGTTAGACTGTATATAACAAACAGTTCCATCGGCAAATGAAGTGAAAAAGAACTTTTCGAACTGTTATCATTTGAAATTCAATAAAATATCCAACTTTGTTCGAAGTAACACATCTTAAACAAGTGATAAAATTAGCAAAGTACCGGCTGGTCAGTTTTATATAACTGGAACTGAAACGGTGAATAGAAACAGGAACTAAGTTGCCTTCGCATTGGCATTGCTAGTAGTTCGTTCGGCAAATCGTTGATTTAGGTTCCAAAGTGCAAAATGTGATTTTGTTTTCGTATTCATGTTGTTGATAACCCAGGGCAGGCATAATCAATAGTGGTTTGATTCATAAACAATTTTGCTATTTTGTAACAACCAAACAGCATATAAACGTGAATGCAGTCAACAGATAAAGGTGTTCATTATTTAAAGCATAGTAATAAAAAACGTGTAAAAAGCATTGGCAGTCGTTACACATATTGTTTGGAAATACCAAAAATAAATGTTGATTAGGCGATTAGCATAGTGGGTCATAAACTGGACTGGCTGCTCTTCATCTATTAGAGCGTGTTTTTAATTCAAACTTCAATGTACACTTCAATGTAAAAAAAGTGCTGACATATTAGATCGTAAATAAAAAAGAGGCCAAACACCGTATGATAAAATCCAGTAATTCCAGTAAAGTTTACATAGCTCCAAAATTTGCGGGAAAACCATATACTAATGAACTAGGAAATCTTTTCAATGTGGAACTGGAATTCAAGAGTTTCTCGCACATCTTACACAATTGGGATATTGTCAACACACTACACAAACTGTTTCCAAAGGCCCAAAATCCTTTTGTTGTTAGAATGATAAAAGAAATTGAAATGATTCTCTATCGGCAAAAGTAGACCATTTATTCTGTTTGTTAATCTATAATAGAGGCAAGAGTTTTGATGTTTGGAATTTATTTACAGGGAGTTTTCAGGAGCGGCTATTACTTTTACTGGCACACTTTCTGAACTCGTCCGCATGGGAAGTGAAACTTTTGTTTCACATGTTGATTGATAAAGATGGTTATCACCATGCTGAATCTTGTGTGACAGGATGTTGATTCGATGGCACTCTTATTGGAACGTCAAAAACTTTACAAATACAAAATATTGGAAATAAACTTTTTTTTGCATATCGAGATAGTCGGCAACAAATCTTTCAGAAAATTGTTCTTTTGAAGCACTTTGGTCAACTAGAAGCAGTGATTGCGATTCTAGAAAGTGTACCAATTGTCTTAGAAAAAGCATGCAACCCTGCCCGTCGTACACGTCATATCATTCAGTTCGAGTCTACGATTGGTGATAACGATTGCTAGCCGTTACTTTCATAAATAAATAGCACTAATACCTTGGAAATATCAGTTGAAATTGATTAGTTATGATTAAACCCGTCGGCCAATTCAGAGTCACACGGCGGCGACAGTAGGCAGCAACAGCAGAATTGATTGAAAGCATAGCAAAATACGTTCAAATCAGAATAGAAGGGCAAAAAAAAAGCGTAAGACGATTACGGGTCCCAATCGTTATCAATAACTAACACACATTGTACAGTTCTCGCATGGCGGTGATCTATGAGTGCCAAAGGAAAATGTGTTTAAACCTATTCGACTCGTGTGTGGTTATGCTGCCTGACACTCTCCGGTTATTGCTGTGCTGCCACCAGTGGCTCATAACCTTCATTTGCCCGATAATATTGATCATAGCTTCAAAAGTTTATTGGAGTTTTATTACATTTTATTTTTATTTGCATGACAGTGTGCGATCTTTGGCAATTGGATAAGATGAAATTCGCCAGAATCGAACTATCAGATGAATTTGTTTCTATATCTGCATTGAGTCCGTTGTGTCGGTAATAACAAACATGAACAAAATTGTATTAACATTGTATTTTGACTCAATACCTATTATTTGAAATCCACTTGTACGTTAAAAAATAACGTTTAAGACCATAAAAACCTTGCTTGATAATTCATATTTTGGTCACATTCTCCTATTAAGTCCATCGTTACGCTGGTCCACTAAAGACCGCGTGTTACCTGCACGGTACACAGAACAAATCACATCACCATCTACACACACAAAAAAACCTTGTTATTAGCTTTATTTCGCGACGTGGACATTGAACTCTGTTGTGGTGGTGGTAGTAGTAACGTAAAATCTTAAGAAAAAATCCTTTCATTTGACAACCTTTAGATCGAAGGTCATCGCGTGCGGCAAACATATGGTAAAGTAATGGGCGGAAAAATAAACAAACTAACACATGAAAAGCTAAAACCGTTCAATGCAAGTGTTCAAATAATGTACGCTAGCTGAAGTGTAATACTGATGCGTCTGAGCGCTACGTTATTACATCGTGCGTATTATCAGGCCCCAGATGTTTACACGCATCACATCGAAACGCGTATCGCTTGGCGTACGAACAGGGGGCAAGATTATTGTGCACCTTTCAGCACGACATTGAAACGGGGAAGAATTGGGGTCAACTGGTTTCTTTAGCTTTAGTGTAAGCTTGTCCAACGTCGTCGGTATGGACTGGTGCCACGCATCGTGCGATGATGAAGCACAGAAAAATCTCTTACCGACCCTTTTGATGGTCGTACGATTTCCACTGCACCCATCGTTAACACTAACACTAACAGTAACTTTTCTCCCGTCCGTATCTCGTGTGTCCGTACAAGCCATGACGCGGTGCTAGTTCGATCGGCGGCCCGGTGCCGAATAAAACGCGGATGGCTTAATGTCTATTACGCAACATATTAGAAAACAATCTTATGTCTGAATTGACAGTGTCGATGTTGGGCAAACCAATAACGCGAAATGCAACAAGTAATAGCATTGGACAAGACAACAGCTAACAACGTAGTAGCTGTAACACGTTACACCGGCATGTCAACTACAATGTTATTGTTTGGGCAGAAGAAAACCAAAAACACGCCTTGATGTTTCGTCCCCAAATCGAATCGATCCACTTATACATTCTTGGGACAACTGTTTGCACAAAGGTCGCGATTAACTAGGCAACAGATTTACCATAAGCAACAGCACGATGCGGTGAAAACCTCAAACAGCCCCGACGAGGCACAACACTGATGTAGATTACTATGGATGCGGACGATTCCGAACACCGTATCCACCGTTACCGTCCCATGAACTGAACGTGAAACAGAACGCATCGGGCCCATATGTCCGCATGGCAGCTGATTTCATGGCATGCGTACTGTTGTGTTTGTGTGTTATGTCTATCGCAGCACGTTGGACTTGTGTTGCTGTAAAAGTCCAAAATGCTATACGTGAGACGTTAATATGTTGAATAAAATATGTATTTTTTTATGTAAGTAGGTATGGTACTTCTATATCCCCATACCTATTGTGTGCCGAAAAAGTGGTCGAAAAAGTGTCAAAATGTTTTAAATAAATGTGAGCTGGTAATTACCACAACAGATTATACTTGCTGTTTCTCAAACATTTTAACTTATTATTGTTTAAAAAATGATGGTAAACGTTACTTTCATTATTTTGCGTAAGGGATGGTAAGGGATGAATTGGTTGGGAATCATTTACAATTTATAGTCAGAATTGAATTTGTACAATTGTAAAGCAACATTCTGGAGTCCGAGATATCGTTAAACAATCTTTTTCGCCGGTTTTACTTCAAATGTCCCACTATGCACAGGGGTATTAAACACTCTGTATACGTTTTAATTTGAGGTTAATACAAAATAACAAAATAAAACCAAAATAATGTTGTGCATTCTCATGTTACTTTGAAATAACTTTATTTTTCTGATCGCTAGGGCTGTGTCTTGTTATTTAGTGTATCAATCTACGCGTTTACCCTTGCTAGTAGAGGTGTGTAACTCTAGGTAATAGTAATTCTTTAAATCTGTATTTTGAGCGTTGAGGCTCATGGATGATTTTATCTTTTTTATGCATATAGTAGAGCACAGAACAAATATACATACATAATTATGTTTAATCTGTAGAGTATCCACAATCTCTAAAGGTGCACATCTAAATATTTTCCCCCATTGCTGCCTCATCATTGCATTTTACTACGTAAGCGGTTTGATTCAATTTTGAAATTATCCAAATCACAGTTGTGTTATGCTGTATCACCTTGATATTGGACATTGAGTGTAAATTCGCACTCTTTTCCGTGTCTCGTCGGAACGATTCCTAAAAGCTAGGTAACGGTTGACCACTCGGTCCGTGAAGATTATATCTTCACATAGCTCATGATTGGAACCACGAATCACACATCATTGAAGGTTTAGATCAGGGGTCTCCAAACTACGGCCCGCGGGCCGCATGCGGCCCTCTTGAGCCTAAAATGCGGCCCGCAGTGATGTTGCAAAGGATAATGTAAATATCATATTAGTTTGACAATTAACAATTTACTAAACCAAGACAAAAATCATGTTATTATAACAAAAAAAATGCAGAATTTTAAAATATTCATTCAGTATTTTCATATAAAAACGAGATTTAAACGTTCTCATTACCACCAAAATTAACGTCAAAATGGCCCACAACAACATTATTTACGAAGCAATGCAGCCCGCGAATTGAAAAGTTTAGAGACCCCTGGTTTAGTTGAATGATTTTTTACGAAAGGTTCATGAAGCACAGCACTATTGTTGTTAGAGTTGTTCGTAGGGGAAGGTAGGTAAAGACGGACACCTTAAGGAAAATGTTAAAAATCCTGGAAAATATTAATACAACGACCATGAAAATGTGCTAACATTATCTTAAACTTGGATTTTATCAGAAAATGTGATGAAACTTTTATGTATCTATCGCCTTTCATGTTTTTTTACGAAATAAGTACTTGTTTTTTCGTGCAGTTTTGAAATGTTCGGGTAAGACGGACTTCACCTGATATGGGAAAGATGGACACCATCAAGGCTAAGATGGAGACCTGTAGAAATCGTTGGAAGTAGAAGAGGTTTACAATATTTTAACCGATCCCATTGATTTCCACATCCTGGCACATACCAATTCTTGGTCAAATGCAACGGCGGTTCATTCAGCCGTTAATTTAGGAATTGTAAGCGCCACTTCTAACATCTCGAAGAATGCAGAATCTAAAGCACTATTGAAACATCGGACACTAACAGCTGACATTGCACCAGCTTACAGAAAAAAACAGTCTAAAATTTCTCTTTAGGAAATTACTCTGCGTAAATTCTGCGATCACCGCATGTTTGACGGACTTGTCAATATGCGCAGCCATTTTTTCCATTGAAGATTGAACTTTTTAATATTTTTAATCCCATAGTTTCTCTCATCTATTCCTCTCATCGATTTCATATCAGTGCTGCCTCTTTTTGTGGATTAAAGTTGTCCAAGTCGTGACAAGATATTGGGTTTTTTGAAGTGCCTCACCAGCGCAGAGCGAGGAATAGCATAACGCATGACTGCTATTTTGACCGGTGGTTCATTTCTCGTTAATTTCAATATTTTCTCTAATCGCTGGAAGGTTTATATCTTCGTAATACACTATTTAAAGGCGTTTGATTAAATATATTCATCGCTAATTGATATAAGAAGTAACATAAATCAACATATTCGGGGTCCATCTTTCCCTACGACAGAGAGCCTGTCTTTAGTGTTAGGATTCATAAACCGCCAGAAAAAATTGTTTTATTTTTTTTTTCATATTCTTTCGCCAATTTTTTTTTTCTCATTACTCATTAATGTAATAAAACTCCACAACTCATTAATGTAATAAAACTTCCGAAAATGTAAACAATGCAAGTTACGGAGCTTAAGCTCCGTAACAGTCAAATTAGATCCACAAGGGTGCGCACGATTGAAAATTGTTTTTGATAGTGAATTTAACCAATTTTGGATACATTGTGCCAAAAATATTCTCAAATTTGTTTTTTTCCTTTCAGTTTGGTTGCTGCATTGTTGAATTATTCTAAAATTACCTTTTTCATGCATTTATGAGAAGTGTCAATCTTACCCGCAGTGACCGTCTTTACCTTCCTTCCCGTGCCACGCATTCAGATCATTTCAGTCAGTATTTCTCACGGGTGCTTTCGCCATGAATTATGGCTGGTGGGACTAATTTGGTAAAAACTTAGAACAACTAAAATTATCGAAAGCGTGGTGTATTGATCTGTATGGAAGTACTTGCTGCAAAAGAAAAATGCACCAATCAGATAATATAGTAGACCCCTCACGTTTACCTTTGAATATGATTTTGCCATAAAATTGGTGATTGTAACTCTAGTAAATAAGAACATGTTGCAATAACAGATATGTTGCACTTATTATTTGCATATATGTTGAGAAAAAAATAAAACAAAACTCAATCCATCCATCCATGTGTACTTAAGATATGATTTGTGAAGTCCGAGGTATTTAATAATTTAAAATAAATAATATTCATGTGGATAAACTAAAACCAAACAACACGTTTTACTCTGTAATTACAGGACATCTCCACTGAAATGATATCTTTCAACAAGATCATTTTGTAAAAAATACGGCCGAAGCCGCAATAATGTTAATTTACAAAGAACAAAAAATCAAAATTTATAGCCATGTATAATACTCAATTGAACAAACCTCTCGTACGGTGTATACGGTGTAGTGAAGCAAAATATATTCAGTTTTGTTCAATAATGTTCTAATAGATGTTCCATACAGATCGTGACGCAACAAGTAGTAGTTATAGTCTTCTATAATACAGGTAAGTTATTTAATCCAAAGTATACCTGCTTAAATAAATATAGTACAAATATAAATAAAGTATAAAGATTAAGTGTTTCGAATTCCCGCAAATTATAAGAGATTCATTCAATGTCAATGTTGCGCTTGAGCTGTATGTCATTGTGTTAAAAGCAAACATAAATGGTTAATAAGTCTATGAAAACTATGGTTAGCATGAACAAACACACACAATGTTAGAATTTATATTGTTTCCCACAGCAAATTGTATGGCCAATGTCATGGTTTTATTTGAAATGACCTAACCAAAAAGGTATGAACAATTCACACGCTCAATTTGTGCACAGTGAGCAGTCTGCTGGATCAAATTAATAATAACAATTATTGTTACTACTTCGTTTGTAGCTAACGATATAAATTACAACAACCAAAATGATTTTTTTTAAATATCTATATAAAAGGTCTTATCGTATCTTTACTACAGATTATGCTATTGTGTTTCAATATGATGTTACAAATGCTACAATTTACTATGTTTTCCTTTAATATGGTTAACTTGTCAAACCGCAATTGCTTCTCGATTGCTGCAAATGCAAACACTCATGCTATCATCATTATTCTTGACTACATTGAACGCTCTTTCACGATGAATGAGTTTGAAGCATAAGTTCTTAATGTAGTCCCATACTTGACGTGTGTTTTATCAAATCGGAACGTTTTGCAGGAGTTGTGGTATATTTTATAGCAGCAGCCTTAAAGCTTATGCTAAGAGCAGCCGAAACGAAACTTTACTGTTGCGAACGAACGCCGGTAGACGGGATGAAGGCACAATATAAAATGTGATAATAAGAGTAAATGAATGAGTGAGTGCGTGAGCTCGCATGGGAAGAAGAGGAAGAGGCACAATTCCATCTGATCTACTGCTTCCAGACCGGCTAGCGGCCAGCCAGCCAAGTCAGCTAGCCAGCCAGCCATGCAAGATATGGAAGATGGAGCAGATCGTTGAAAACGGTGCGTAAAATGGATAACGAAAAAACACTTAAAAGCTCCGCAAAATGTTAGCACGGTGAAGAAAAAGAACGAGACACCGTAAAGAAAGAAAGAAAGAAAAAAAACACACAGCCGTGGTAACAAAAAGGCCTCCAATTCAGTGAAACGTAGCTTATTTCATTGGCCGCTTGTTTACCGCAAAGATAGCACGTGCTGCGTTGATGCTGTCGGAATACAGTTTTTGGCCAGGTGCTTAGATTTGAAGATCGGTCGAGCACGGTGCAAAAGGATCATCGTCTGCAACAGAGAGTGATGACGCCAAACCCGGAAAACTCACGTGTACACTGCCCTTAGTTTTCTTAACGGACCGATTCACAGGTTGCACAGCTCTTGGATGTTTTCCGGATCGAGTGTTTCAAACATTGTGCGTCCTATTTACGAATTCACCGACAATGCAATTTATAAAGTGAGTATCGAAAAAAGTGATCGACATTGAACGTGTGCGGCATGTTAGTGTGTTAGGCACAAATACGCAGTTGCCGTGATAAATTTTAAAGTGTAAAATCGCAAAGATATTGTTCAACAAGATGATAGCTAGCATATATTTACTTGGAGGCCAATAAAGGAAATGTAGATAAATACATTTTAATAAATGAATGTAACAAACCATCGTCCACACGGGGCATGCAGAAAGAGATTGAAAGATCATTGACTGACCATGTACCACGATGCGGGGCATAAAGTACTATTTCTTCCCATTTTGTTGCATTCGATCGTTTATTCATGTATGCTGCGTGCTTGCTGATTTTTAATGATTCTTTTGGTTTTTTTTAATTTGTTGGTTTCTGGTTCTGTAAGTATCTTATTTTGTGCTATTCGCTTGTGCCAGACTTGTTCAGTGTATTGGACGGGTAATAGGTATGGGGTGCGAAATCCAAACCGATTTAAGGTAGCGTAAATAAGTTATGAGATAGCTTATCAAATTTCCCTGGGACTCAATAGACAATGAGAGTGTGTTAATCATATTTGATAAGTTTTTCGGAAGTCGTTTGCTCTGGATTACCAACTGCGTTGAACTGTACCAAAAGTGTCGGATGACCTTTCTTGTGCGCCTATGCGATGCACTATTATGATGTGCGTCGTATAGCAACATGAAGCACACATTTGGATCGAGCTGATAACCAATGGTGTACATTTGCCAATGGTTTGTTTGTCCATATTTTTGGGAAAAAATTGATTGTAAATATTTACCCGTACGATCCTTTCACGATCCCATTTTATGTTTGTTTTGTGTAGGCGTTTCGGTATTTTGCATCGTAGTATGATTTGCATGCACATTGACACATTAGCAACTTAGCGATATAGGATATTTTCACACTTACATAAAAAGTGCAGTTGTTTGATTGTTTATTTGTTCAGATGGCTCATATGTTAGGTTGAATGGAACTTTATTGGATATGATAGATATTAGGCGCTGAATTTTTCAATTGGCGGATTCGTTGGTTTATCAGTACATCACAACTAGCCAAGCCATTAGAGGCCTACCTTGCCCACATTTTCGTAAAATAGATAATTACTGTGTAGACAAAACATACAATCACGTGATTAACACGTAATGTACATAAAAAATACTACCTAATTATAGTACAACATTTTCACCCATTTTTGTATTTCTAGCGGCCTGATGAATGTATGGATGTATATATACCTTTTGGGTCTATTTCATCAAATCAGGGGACAATTCAAGATTGTCAGCTTTGACAATGCTAATGTAACGCATCCATCCAATGGAACTGGAAACGTCAACTTTGTCCAGATCAAACCAATAGTAGCTCGAAGCAGCAATGAATCCGCCGGTTTGTCTTCAAAATCAATGAATGAATCGTCAAGGATGCTTCATCAGGACAGTGTGCCAACGAACACTATCGAAAATAGATTTATAAAACTCTCCATCGTCAATTTGACTGCTGCTGGTGATAAAACTCGCGAGCGTAAAATTCAACAGACGGTTTCGAATCAGCGCAATATAAACGATGTCTCCTTCGAGAGCCGGAACAAAACTCAAAAACCTGTGACAAGTACAAAATTTGTCACTGTTGTCGGTTACGCAAAAAAGAGTAAAATACGCTCCACCACGCGAGCGGAACTAGACCAGAAAGCAAAGAAATCATCTACGTCCCTAGTTGCTACAGAAGCTTCTTCCAGTAGGATACGGCGGAACAAATATAGGAATTACAAATCACGCTGCCGTTGTGATCGTATATGGAACTGTGTTAGAATACAAATATCTGTTGCACGTTGCGCACCTGATTTTTTCATGTGCTGTTTTTAAACGTGTTGTGACAATAATAATAACAATAATAAAGAAACTATGTTTGAAACAATAACGCAATTTCAGCTCAAATTGAGATAATTTTGCTTTTTTAAATATAACCAACATTAGGACGGTCTGGTGGTACAGTCGTCAACTCGTAAGACATGCCCAATGCCCGTCATGGGTTCAAGCCCCAAATGAACCGTCCCCCATATGTAGGACAGACTATCATGCTATGGTAATTAATAAGTTACTGAATGCCAAACCCATGAAATGTCAGATATATCGCACATTGATTCGCCCGGTGGTCCTCTACGGACACGAATCCTGGACCATCCGAGCGGAAGATGCAAACGCTCTGGGCGTGTTTGAGCGACGCATCCTCCGGACCATCTTTGGCGGTGTGTTCGAGCATGGAGCATGGAGGAGAAGGATGAACCATGAGCTTGCAGAGCTTGTACGGTGAACTGAGCATCCTGACGGTGGCGAAGGCTGGCAGGATACGATGGCTGGAGCATGTCATGAGGATACCGGGCTAATGCCCCACCAAGAAGGTGTTCGACAGCGATCCCCAGTTCGGAATAAGGCGCAAGGGAGCACAGCGAACTCGATGGCTGGTTCAGGTGAAGCGAAACCTGTCGGAAATCGGGTGTCTGCATGGATGGGAGGCTGCAGCCAGGGACCGAGTATCCTGGAGAATTGTTGTTAACCGGGCCATGTCACATCGACGTGCCAACAAGAGAGAGAGAGAGAGAGAGAGAGAGAGAGAGAGAGAGAGAGAGAGAGAGAGAGAGAGGAGAATGCCAAACCCACTTGTGGTACAGGCAGGCCTTGACCAACAACGGTGAGGTGAACAGTGTTCGGTCAAAAGTAGTAAACTATGATTAAAAAGATTAATATATTTCATTTTTTTAAATCATAAGCTTTCTTTGTAAGCCGGTCTTGTAGTACAGTCGTCAACTCGTACGACTTAACAACATGCTCGTCATGGGTTCAATCCCCAAATAGACCCCGTTGCCATACTTAGGACTGACTATCCTGCTATGGGGGGAATCAATTAGTCACTGAAAGCCAAGCCCACAAGTGGTACAGGCAGGCCTTTACCGACAACGGTTATTAAGAAGAAGAAGAAGAAGAAGGAGAAGCTTTCTTTGTACAATATGAAAATGTATGTAATGTTTAAACACTGCTTCTAGACGATCAACTTTTGTACCGCAACAAATTTTCTGCGAGCTCGTTGTGCTAAGTTCTCGGTTTTAGAACAAAATCAAGGCAATCGTGACCTAAATAACCAAGATACCGAAAACGCCACCAATTTCCTGTACTAAAAATCCAGTTGCATCGAACAAAGCCAAAAAACTGTCAGTTTGGTGGGTTAAAAGTAGATTTGGCAACCAGATTTACACACGTAAGTTGGCAACCGGCATACCCGGGTATTCCACACGTTTTGATGCAAAAAATTAACGATTTTCATAGGTAAACAATGCTTTCTATATTTTAATGCTGTAAGCAAGTAATGCCGACCATATATTCTCTTCTATTTCATTTATTCATTAAGTTTTTTTCATTTTATTATAAAAATAACGGTCAAATTGAAATTTGGAATCGGTTGAATTTGACTCGAAAATAAGCACAATACGAAAAGAGGAAGAAGAGAAACGTCATTCTTCATACAAAATGTATGGAATACCCGGGTATGCTGGTTGCCAACTTACGTGGTAAAGTTAAAAAAAAATCAAAATAAAATACTTGCAGACTGTTTAAAATTACAATTTATACACCAAAAAAATCAGAAATTAAAAGTTGGGAGGCTACGGAAAATTTCAGGTCAATAAAAGCAATGAATCAAAAGTTATTTCACTTTAAAGTTAAAAAACATACCCGAGTATCCGGTTGCCAACTTAAAGGTTAAACCACACATCTCCAGAAGCGGCCTCTTCAATGTTTGTTAAAGTCAGTTTTTATATGCACGGGTAATTCATTTGCTAAACATGTCCCATATAACCAAGATACCGAAAACGCCACCAATTTCTTGTACTAAAAATCCAATTCCATTAAACAAAGCTAAAAAACTATCAGTTTGGTGGGTTAAGCCACACGGCTACAGAAGCAGCCACTTCAATGTTGTTGAAGTTAGTTTTTTATGCACGGGCAATTTATTTGCTCAACATGTTTCACCTGTAATAAAATGTTATTTAATTGAGCAAAGGAAGCAATTAAACGTGTGTGTAAGTTGGTTTGTTGTAAAACATTCATGTGTAATATGTGTATATGTGCGTTTGTTTACTTGCGATCGAACTCTTCCATTTCGCTGGTCAGTGCATAGTTTATAGACTAATAATATTGCGGAAGTTTAAGTGCAGTGATGTAAGTGAATGAATTTAATCAATCGAAGAGTTAAAATCCTGTTCAGCATATTGACCTTAGCCAACCCTTGACCAAACTTTTCCTCAAAGCATTTTTGGAAAAGGTGGGTTAAGGGTGGGCAAGATAAATACATCGGATCGGAACTGGCAGCTCCGATTGTTCTAAAATTTGGTGGGTTAACGACTGAATCGACCACCACAAACCCACGTGGGTTTGAAGTGGTTTTACAGTGGGTTATTTTAGAACAATCGGAGCTGCCAGTTCCGATCCGATGTATTTATCTTGCCCACCCTTAACCCACCTTTTCCAAAAATGCTTTGAGGAAAAGTTTGGTCAAGGGTTGGCTAAGGTAAATATGCTGGACAGGATTTAAACTCCTCGATTGATTAAATTCATTCACTTACATCACTGCACTTCAACTTCAGCAATATTATTAGTCTATAAACTATGCACTGACCAGCGAAATGGAGAGATCATTCGCAAGTAAACAAACACATATATACACATATTACACATGAATGTTTTACAACAAACCAACTAAAACACACACACGTTTAATTGCTTCCTTTGCATAATTAAATCACATTTTATCACAAGTGAAACATGTTGAGCAAATAAATTGCCCGTGCATAAAAAACTGACTTCAACAACATTGAAGTGGCTGCTTCTGTGGCCATGTGGCTTAACCCACCAAACTTATAGTTTTTTAGCTTTGTTTGATGGAACTGGATTTTTAGTACAAGAAATTGGTGGCGTTTTCGGTATCTTGGTTATATGGGACCCCAACATGTGTTTAATTGTGCAAAGGAAGCAAAAGGAAAGCTTGTGTGTTTAAGTTCATTTGTTGTGAAACATATTTGTGTGAGATCAGAGCTTGAGTTGTTTAGAACCCGTTTAGTGGTCTTTTAGTGGATTTGTGGCACTTCCCATATAACCAAGATACCGAAAACGCCACCAATTTCTTGTACTAAAAATCCAGTTCCATCAAACAAAGCTAAAAAACTATAAGTTTGGTGGGTTAAGCCACATGGCCACAGAAGCAGCCACTTCAATGTTGTTGAAGTCAGTTTTTTATGCACGGGCAATTTATTTGCTCAACATGTTTCACTTGTGATAAAATGTGATTTAATTATGCAAAGGAAGCAATTAAACGTGTGTGTGTTTTAGTTGGTTTGTTGTAAAACATTCATGTGTAATATGTGTATATATGTGTTTGTTTACTTGCGAATGATCTCTCCATTTCGCTGGTCAGTGCATAGTTTATAGACTAATAATATTGCTGAAGTTGAAGTGCAGTGATGTAAGTGAATGAATTTAATCAATCGAGGAGTTTAAATCCTGTCCAGCATATTTACCTTAGCCAACCCTTGACCAAACTTTTCCTCAAAGCATTTTTGGAAAAGGTGGGTTAAGGGTGGGCAAGATAAATACATCGGATCGGAACTGGCAGCTCCGATTGTTCTAAAATTTGGTGGGTTAACGACTGAATCGACCACCACAAACCCACGTGGGTTTGAAGTGGTTTTACAGTGGGTTAAGGACGATTTGGTTATTTGGGTTGGGTCATGGAATTAGAGATTGAGCGAGCACATGCAAGTTTAGCGGAAGTGGATCCATTTCCGCTAAACTTGCATGTGCTCGCTCAATCTCTAATTATTCACAATAAGTATTCTCGAGAATACTGACCAGCATCGTCGTCTCGGTCGTATCAATGAATGAAATGAATCAATAAGATATGTTCAGCAATCAGGTGCATGAGAACGTTGACATCGGTGTGCGTTTGAAATCAATGAAGAGTTTGAAAAATATCGTGTTTGCTCGTGATAGAGAGAAGTTGATCAAACTGTTAATATACGAGCAAGAGGGGATAGAAGATATTGATGACGACAGGAAGGAGGAGAAATTTTATTAGCACAACGAGCTCGCAGAAAATTTGTCGTGGTACAAAAGTTGGTCGGTCTAGAAGCAGTGTTACGGTGGTTTTTCGGTGTTTCTGGGAATAATAGGGTTGTCCCTATTAACCGTGTATCTCGGGGACCGCCTGTATATGCCAAGGTGTATGGCAGCCCGTACCATTTGCATACTTTTTTCAGTGGGATATGTCAAGCACTGACAGCCGCATGACATAAGTCGAAAAAAACAATGTTGCCGATTCTTCGTGTTCTCGTCAGACGTCAAATTACGTGGCTGCAACACAAGCCAAAACTAACAACAAAATGAAATTATTGCTGAATTTCCTCGTATGTTTCCTCTTTTTGTGTGTTGTACCTATTAGAGGATACTTTATCACAGTGGATCCACATTCGGAAGAATGTTTCTTCGACCGGGCAGAAGCTGGAACGAAACTGGGTAGGCAATGTCTACAACACATACAGTACAATCTTTTTGGTTCAGTTCACATCGATGATTAATTAACTTGGCCTGACTTTTCATACATTACAGGACTGATGTTTGAAACTGTTGAAGGAGGTTTTCTTGATATAGAAGTACGTATCAGCGGCCCGGACCAGAAAGTAATCTATCAAGGCGAAAAGGAATCTTCCGGAAAGTATACGTTTTCCGCTTACGAAACAGGCATTTATCACTACTGCTTCAGCAACAAAATGTCTACCTTAACGCCCAAGGTAAGTTTCAAAAGTCAATCTTTTGCCTCAAAAGTGCTTGTTCATGATCGAATGGTTGGTGTTATATGTACAGGTGGTCATGTTTTCGATGGAAATCGGAGAAGCACCCAAAGGAACAGTTGGTGCAGTTAACGAAGGTGAAGCCGGTCATACAAAGCTAGAGGACATGATTCGTGAACTATCCGGCACCCTTACCAGTATTAAACACGAACAAGATTACATGCATGTAAGCAATAGGCGAAAGCAACAATTTAAAACAAATATTAAGCATTTGTTCACCTTACAGGTACGTGATCGTATTCATCGGTCCATCAATGAAAGCACGAACTCCAGGGTCGTTATGTGGTCATTCTTCGAAGCCATTGTGCTCATAGTCATGACAGTGGGGCAAGTGTACTATCTCAAGCGATTCTTTGAAGTGAAACGGGTTGTATAAATATGAAAAAAATATCTCGAATTAATACTTAATTTTGTTCTAATAAACCCGCACTACATGCCTCCGAAATGAATGTCCTCCTGAATACATGGCACTGCATATGCGCTTGAACCAGGCGAAACTAAAGTTCCAAGTACTTGCAGTCGCGTTTATCCAAGTACTTGCAGTTAATATTCCAAATGATAGCTTCAAATATCACTCTAAAAAGAATGTATACGTACACCTTTTTGTAGCTCATTTTGATTGTATTTGTTCACGCTTTATACTAGGCAATTAAGTTAAAATTCTGTTAGAGAAAGGCGTAAACATCTGAACTCTATTTCTCTATTACCATAGTATTAAAAAAACGAATTACCATGCTCATAAATACAACGGAGTCTACTGTTAAGCCAAGGTTTATACAAGGCTGATGTATAGCTAGGCATTTTCGCAGTTGGCGTACATAAATATGTCGCATATCCGTTTGCTGATTGTACACGATCGTCAATGTTTATATTTTCGCATTTATTAGCTGATATATCTAACTATTTAGGATGGTACCAAAAACAAATGTTCAATCACTTGGCACACCTACGCTTCCTAATCGGTAGGTTGCTGTCAAACTCTCCATTCATTTTTTTTCAACGAATGTGCTGTCAAAATTAGCTACATACACCTTCTTGCAATCTCCATTAACTTTGCTCGCAACGAAAGATCACGGATGAAAGAGCCACTATTCTAGGCATAAATCCTTTCAAGAGTATATTCTTTACTATCTTCTGCCGTCGTTACCGCCATACATTTGCAAATGGCTTTCATTCTCCGTCGATCGAGCTTTCTTCTGGCCGACATTGCAAGTAAATCTTCTCCGAAGGTAAGTACTTTCCACGTTTATATCATTGATATCAATCAGACAAAATTAAATATGTTAAAATGATTAGTTTGTTCGGCTGAGAAATTTTATGTAATGCACGATGACCGTGAAACTGTGCAGCGTCTGAGGCAAGGCAGAACATTGTTGAGGACATCAACGATATAAATAGCACAATTAGGAGCGTATTAGAAAGTTGCCCTGCCATAAGTCGATTGTGCTGAATCGGTCAAACTGCAAATTGGTATTCTACCGCAGTAGATTATGCAATGTTTTCCTCGAGCGATTTCGCGTTCCGTGAATGTCCCACTGCAAAAAAGTGGCTCAGCTGGTGCTAGCGATTGCTATAGAGCGATGATTACTCTTGGAAACGTCATGGATCATGTGTTGAGCCAGCGAAAAAAAAAATCAATATGCTGAAACACTGAAATCCTTTTCTTCCAGGTACTTGCAAGTGGATGCCAGAAGCGCCACCTGAACGTACAAGAGCACGTATCTTACTCCTTCCTAAATGAAGCGGGAATTCCAACGCCCAAGTAAGTAAACCGGTATACGAATGATTGATTAGATTCTGATGTAGCGATGCATTTTGTATGTAAATAGAATTTCAACGCACAACAAATCGCTAGGATTTGTTGCCACTGTTGATAGTAGACACTGTAGCTGATTACGTCTTATCGTGTGCTGTTGTCTACATCACGCAGCGTAAAATCGGATGGGTTACGTCCGATCGTAAACAAAACTCAACCGCCGCATCAGCAAGTTATCACCTTTGTTCTTCCTATGTTGCAAACAAACTCATTATTCACCATTAACCCCTGCCGTATCAGTGTGTGTGAGTTCAAAGTACATTTAAATTCTTCATGTTTGCTTTATATTTTCAGGTTTGGAGTAGCAACGTCCGGGGCAGAAGCTAAAAAAATTGCTACGGACCTTAATACAAAGAACCTGGTCTTAAAAGCCCAAGTGCTAGCTGGCGGGCGCGGAAAAGGAAGCTTTAAGAATGGGTTGAAGGGTGGTGTCCGGGTGGTGTTTTCGTAAGTAGTGTGAAAATGTGTAAAACCATGTTTGTTTTTAGCAAATGCATGGTATTGGTCTGTTTTATTGCAGACCCCAGGAGGCAGAAGATATTTCGGGCAAAATGATCAACCAGCTTCTCGTCACTAAACAAACGGGAGCAGCGGGACGTATTTGCAATTCTGTCATGGTGGCGGAACGAAAGTTTCCTCGCCGAGAATTCTACTTTGCCGTTATGATGGAGCGTGCTTTCAATGTATGCGTGATTTTTTTTAGAAAAGCAGCCATAAACTTAACTTCGACTACAGTAAGAATCTTTACTTTCATTAAGGGACCTGTTCTAATCGCATCGTCTCAAGGAGGTGTCAACATTGAAGAAGTGGCTGCTGAAAACCCAGATGCAATTGTATACGAACCTATTGACATTAACAAAGGTCTGCAGAAGGAGCAAGCAGTTCAGGTAAGACGAATCCTGGCTGTTTCTGGAACTAAAACTCGTACTGTACTATTTATGATACGTTTGCTGCAGGTCGCCAAAAAGGTGGGACTCAATGACAAAGTGGAGGAGACCGCTAAAATGTTGCTCAATATGTACGATTTGTTTGTCAAGAAGGATGCATTGCTGATTGAGATTAATCCGTATGCGGAAGATGCCGCTGAAACGTGTAAGTATTAACGTATTAACAGAACACTGGAGCATTTTCACGTAGAATAATTGCTTCAGAAGCAGTTCATCAGACTGCGGTAAGGTCATTTTTAACATTTTGTAGATACCGCAAAAAGCATTGCTTTTTCGCTACATAACTGTTAATATTATTGTACATCAATTGCTGTCAAATATCAATCTTTGATCATGAACTATCATGATTCCTACATTTTCTTGGAATCTCTGTTTTCCTCTTAGTTTTTCATTATCCTTGAAATAGTTAACTATTACCAATGGCAAACATGTTGCTACATTTTAAGAAATCTAGTTAACTTGAAACTCCATAGTAACAATTAATTATTTTGGAGAACGCACTGTGCGATAATGCTATAGAAGAGACGGAAGAGACGCCGTAAGATTACAAGAACCGTCAGTAAATTGCAAAGAAACAAACACCGCATCATATAAATAGTAAATAGCTGCATTTCGTGAATGATTGTGGTACAGACATTAAATCTAAACATTCTAAAATTGAATTGTGAAAACAACCCAATTAACATTTAACATTTACTCTTTTTGCGTTTAAACTGTTTTTCTGATATAACCGTATTATACATGTTGATAAATGTATCATCAACTGACCATATCATCGCTAGGTGAAGAGTGTAAGTAACCATCTTGACATGTAATTCATTATTTTTATTATTTTGCTTCAATTTTTAATAGTTGACGCTATTTTCTGCATGTGTGTGTTAAAGCTTCCTTCTATTGTTGCTAAATTTGAGATAATTTATGTATGATTTGTATGTTATACAGTTCAGATGTAGTGTATGTTATCAAAATCAATTTGGATCCCAGCATGTGAGTTAAAACCCTGTTCAAGTTCAGAGTTTCAGAGTTTAAAGTTAGTCTTTGAACGTGGTCACATATTTGAGGTTGACCTTATATTCTTTTGATGAGTATGTGTGTATTGTATATATTTTTTTACATTTTTATGCTACCAACATTTCATAAGTTTTATTAGCATTTATTTGTACTTGGGTTGGGATTAAATCTTGCTTCATTTCTTGACACTTTCTCGAATATTATTAAATACTAATTATTTTTGCTATTCTCTTGTATTCCTTCGTCGTTCACTTCAAAGATTTTGCCCTTGATGCCAAAATGCGTTTTGACGACAATGCTGAATTCCGTCAGAAGGATCTATTTGCCAAGCGGGATCTGTCACAGGAGGACAAAAAAGAGGTTGAAGCATCCAAGTTCGACCTTAACTACATCGCGCTCGATGGTTCAATTGGATGTCTTGTGAACGGTGCCGGTCTCGCAATGGCCACGATGGATATCATCAAGCTGCACGGTGGCGATCCAGCCAACTTCCTGGACGTTGGCGGTGGCGCGAGTGTAAAGGCAGTAAAGGAAGCATTCAAAATCATCACTTCTGACCCGAAGGTGCACGCGATCTTAGTTAACATTTTCGGCGGCATCATGCGCTGTGACGTCATCGCGGAAGGTATCATCCAAGCTACGAAGGAGCTCAACATCAAAATGCCCATCATTGTGCGGCTGCAAGGCACTAACGTGAATGAGGCAAAGGAACTCATCAAGAAATCGAAACTGCGCATCCTTCCAAAGGACGATCTGGATGAAGCAGCTATGCTGTCCGTCCACCTGGCCCAAATTGTACATCTGGCTCGCGAGGCTCATCTCGACGTAAGTTTTGAGCTGCCCGATAGCTATGTTGTCTAAACTGTAATGGACCATACAAAGGATGCCACATTTTGTATTGTGTCCCGCACTAAACCCACTGGAAAGTTGTGCGTCGTTATGATATGATAATGAAATACGTGTACCATCTCTGCGACCAGTGTGGTGTATTTATTACTATCCCCTAAAGCGCCTCCATTAATGACGAAACTTATGATCGATATATGCACTCTAAACACAAATCAAGCGCACTCGATGTTGGACTGGAACCATTCTAATGCTAAGTGATTGCATAATTGTGCATAGCTGTTACCATCAATAAAATTGACCGCACAGATGAGCGCGCCACTATTTTTCCTCTTTTTTATTTTCGGCAATGGAATAGAATACGGTACGGTCTATTCGATCATATCATATCACCAGACTTATTTTGCCACATTAACGGGTAATGGATCTAGGCCACAGGCGGGTGGAGAGGAAGAAGAAGGGGGTTGACTCTCGTCCAAATTCGTATGAACTGCACCAACAAGCTGGATCTATATGATGCATTGTTGTTCATTGCTTATTGGTTGTTTCATTCTAAAACGGTTAAAATGATATTTTTTATTGAAAAATTAAGATACAAGCGATAAGCTATGAATTTCAAAATACGGACGTATAGACATGACGAAGGTAAGCTGTGTTGAATGTTCGTTCAGAACAAACTGTATACAAAAACGTTTCCAGATATTGAGTACATGCTAGGATGTTTTTGCTTTTGTCTATTTTTATCTTATTTATTTTTGTTTTGTTTTGTTATGTTTGTAGATTTGTAGTAAAACTTTAAATGATGCAAAGCATTCAGTTTTCAATCTAACATCAGTATAATTATAACAATAGTACTGAATTCTTTGGATATTTTCCCAAAATCGAAAATATTCGTCGACATTTCAGCTCTACGTTGGCGATCCAGCACAATACAAATTGTTGAACAGTCTGTCATCTTGTTATTGAATCCCGTAACACATTAGTTCAATTAATGCCATTTTAATTGTTTTATCCACACACAATTTGCCCTTTTTTCTAATAGCAGTACATCGAGTCATGTGAAGAAATCTTTATACCATATTCAGGGGACACTTTCCCCTATTTTTACGTCTATCAGATACCGATCCTACTTTCGTCGTAAAGATTCGCTGGCAGTTGGAGGGGGCGGCGGTCCGCGCTTATGCAGTTCCTCTAAGTGAGCTAAAATCATTTGCGTGCGCTCCCCTGCTATATGATGTAGTATCAAATAGCGGCTATCGTTTCGCAAAATGTCTTCTACTTCACGCAAATGATTTGCATTTTCACGGTATAATTCAAAGCTTTTATGAGTAATAAACTTACATTCCTGCAGCAGTTCTCGAAAAGCAAGTTTTGCATTCGCCGTCTTGTCTTTGATGTAGTCTCGAAATTCTCGCTCGCCCTGTTACGATAAAAAAAAAATCACTCACAGAAGTTAGTCCTGGCATATTAAGAGTGGTACAATTAGTTTATACCCGTTCACTGCTGTTGTATTTCAAGTATCGTGGATCATCACGAATACTTTTTTTTATGTCTTTCCAGGAAGAGGTTAGTTCAAGGGAAGGAATTTCATCCAACATTTCGCGGAACTTATCGCGTTTCTTGCGCACCAAGTTAGAAATGTGTTCGTTGAACAGTCTGAAAAGTAAAGAACCAAACGAAGCCAATCATATTATTAACTAACAGTTGAAATCGTCTTATCCGAGAAACGATATTACCTTTCACGATCGTCTCGGTCCAGCATGGAAATTAATTCCCAACGGTGATCTTTTTTCAGCAGCTTTTTTACCTCCTTCCACGTGAGGTCTGCATTGCGCACCAGATCGGCCAACAAAGCGTTAAAATGACGCATAGCTTCATCTCTCTGGTGATGCTGCCGCTCCTTGTCGCGATCACGCAAATGAGTAGCTAATGTACGCTGCACTTCCTTCTCGCGTTCCTTAATACTGGCCTCTGCACGCGCTTTGCGTTCACGCTCTCTTTGTTGTCGCTCAATTTCATCTTCATCCGACGTGTTACAATCCTCGCCTTCGTCCTCGTCATTGTTATTGTTTGCAGTGCCGTCATGGTTGCTAGCACCCTTTGCCGATTGACTTGCCTCCCGATCATTTGAGCGACTGCGGCGATCGCGCGACCGATCTCTTGATTTACGCGAACTGCGCTGTTCGCTGCGGCTGTTACGTTCCTTTAGCTCCTTTTCTCTTTCCTTCTCCTTTGCCTTGCGTTTTTCTTCTTTGAGTGCCTTGATATGGTCCTCAAACAGTTCTTCGCGTTGTGAGTGCTCTGTGATCGCTTTATAACGGCTATCACTTTCCACTTTTTTGCGGATGTCGCTAAACCGTGTGTGACGGTTTATATCGCTTCTTTCACGAAGCATAGTAAGAAAATCTTTTCTTATCTGAAATACAAAATAACCACAACATGTGTAGATAAATAGGGATAGGGGGATAAAGCTCTTTATGTTTACCTGCTCTTTGCGAATTTGTTTTTCCTCCTTTTCGCGCTTCCGAATTTCCACAATATACTCATTAAACAAGCTTTCGCGTTCGCGGATTTTTTCAATTACCTTGAATCGTTCATCTTTGCCATACTTCTGAGCAAATTCGCTAAACGATGACCTAAAACGAATTAAACACGTTTACAATTACGCACGTCCGTATTCCTGTACATTCGGCAACAAACCAAACGCTCCATTGTGGTATCTAACTGCCATTCCAAATACTTACTTTCCATGCAAATGGGCCGCATCCATAAGGGCGCGGAAATCATCGCGCTTTTGGCGCATTTTGTTACGCTTCTCTCGTCGCTCTTCATCTGCTCGGTCTTTCACGTACTTCTCGAAAACCTGTTTACGTTCTTTGGAGGTCAGAAGTAGATAACGTGCATCGTACACAATTTTATGAAGCTCCTTTTCCCAAGTACTAAAAGCAGATACATCCAACTCCCGAAGCATTTCCCGAAACGATTTCATACGGACGTCTAGCGGTATTAATGTTCGCTCGCGAGCTGCTCTTGCTTCAGCCTCCATTGCTATAGCTTCCTTTTCCGGATCAGTGCCAGAACGATTGCTGCCAAGGGAATGCGTTGATTTCATAACTGCTTCCAGATCGGATTTCAGCTTTTTGCTTGGATGTTCACCATCCTCGTCCACGCTAGACTCCGAATCGCTTTGGGCGGACCGTGGCTCGTTTGTATTACCACCGCTGGCAGTTTGTCCACCGTCACTTTCTGCCAATGTTGCAGTAGCTGAGTTTCCTGTGCCTAACACTGTTTGTCCCTTGCTACTTGTCACCCCGTCCAATTCTTTCGGAGCCACCGTACCCAGAAGCTGCTGTGGGGGAACAAGCACCGCCTTATCGACGTCTGCGCGCTCTTTCAGCTCTTCCGGTCTTTCCCATACCGAGGTACGGGTTGAAGGGTTGTAAAAGAAAACTCGTCCATCGCCGGTCCAAACCACGCACCATGGAGTACCGCTGATTGGAGTGCTAGAAATAGGGCGACTTTTATCTTGCGGCTTGTTGGATTTGGCCTTTTCTTCATCTTCTTTGCGTTTCTTCTCTTGCTCTAGCTTTCGCTTTCGTTCTTCTTCCGCTGCAGCCTTTTCATTCTTAGCCATAAATGTAATAGGATCAAACACAACACCGGACGCAGCGACGGGCAACTGCTGAAGCCGCACACCCGATCCAGACACCGGTCCAATAGCTGCAGTTGCAAGAGGAGAAGGAAACTGCTGTATCTTTAGCCCCGTAGCAGGCGGTGCCTGCATGGCAGACATTAGTGGCATCTGGGGTGGTATCGGTGGTGCCAAGAACGGCGGAACCGAAGGAGGTGCTTTGGATTTCTGCTTAGCATTCCACACCGTCAATTTTGCCTCTACAAAGAAAAAAGTCAGATCAATATATAATCACAAATATGATGAAGGTGAACTAGTAAAGAGACAAAAAAAACCCACTTTCCAAGTCACGCAAGGCTTGCGGCTTCTCCCAAACACTTTCTCCCTTTGAGGCGTTGTAGTAGAACATTCGTCCATCGGGTGCAGTATGCTCGCTCCAAACCGTAGCCCTAGCAACGATCGACGGATCAATTTCATTTAGCTTAATTTCGTTCATCGCTTGCTTGGCAGCATCTAAGGGAAGGGTTTGACCAATGGACCAATTTTGTCCACTGCCGACTGCTGGCGGGTTCCATGGTGGAAAACTGGTGAAATTAGGTGGAGGCATTCCAAAGGGAGCCATCCCAAACGAAGGCGGAGGTCCGGTAAAGCGCGTCATCGCGGTATGCAATGGAATAACGGCTGGTATTGTTGCTGAACTAACCGGTATATCGGACGCAGAACTTGCATTTACCTCAATGACCTTTTGTTCAGCAGACTTCGTATGTTGCTGCTGCTGTTGCTGTTTGTTGAGAGCCTCTACTTCTGCCTGTGTCATCACGTTCACATTAGGACCTTCCGGACGGGTCCATGTCGTTTCGCGACTTATGGCATGATAATAGTACGATTTGCCGTCAGCAGTTTTAGTTTCCACCCATAAATCCTACGGTTGAATCGGGATCAGCGATGTTAGAAGAAGTTCGCCAATGATACTGGAGCTAAACTCCGGTAAGACCATACTCACAGTTGCGACCGTATTGGCCAGTTTCGATGGTGCTGAACCGAGAAGACCGGCACCATTTTTGATAGGTGATACTTTATTTTCTTCCAATGTGGAATCTGCAGCCGATGGAGATGTGTGTTGCTCCGATGCAGAAGCCACGACCGAATCACCGTCTATAGTTCCTGCATTACTAACCTCCTCCGTGCTCTCTGCTTCGTTTGGTAATGGTTTATCTACTTCGGTGCTCATGATAACAGCAAAGTAAAGAACTAAATTTGTTCACAATAATAGAATGTTTCCTCGTCTTTTGACTAGACTAGAACATTTTTGCTGCTTGGTATCAACAAATTGACATATCCAACGCTCAACTAAAAAGAGCTTTCGTTTGACAGCTACAGCCTTTTTTACACGTATGTTGCAGAACGACCCAACAAGGAGCGAGGTACTTTCAGTCTGTTTTTTTTTTACTACATATTGCTAGAATATGCATATTTGTTAACATACGTATAGTTACATTCTTTTTATGCCTTATTTTTACCTCATCCATATTAACTCTACATCATCGTTTAAAAACAGTTGTAGATCGTGTAAGTTACCTTCAAAAAATGCCATGAAACGTCACCCAGTTTAGTTTGCCGCATGTCAACATCATCGTCTGCATCAGGTCGTCGCTTGACGCATTCTTTCCAGACGGAACCCGCAGAAAAAGTGTCGCCGCACCGGACTTTTAATAAAGATTCACACATTTTTCGATTCCAATCGCAATCATTAAAATGGTCAGCAAGCCGGAAAGTGCTGATTCCAGCTCCGACAAGAAACGACGCAAAACGAGCAATTCTAACGCGGTGGATAATTCGTCGTCGAATGCTAAAACATTGAAGGAGGATGTTTACATGGTATTTATTTTTTTTTTTACTTTTGGTTAAACGGTAATGGAAGTAACCATACCTTCCCTTTTCACAGAATACAATCGCTTTTGAGGAACAGGAGGCTAGCAAACGCTCACCAATTAAAGATGCGAACTTGTTCCATGCCACCTGTGATGAACTGAGATCAATATTTGCGGACATCGCCAAACTGAAGGCGGACAGCTCGGAGGATGCGAAGCAGAAGATTGCCGAGAAACGAATCGAAGGATCGTTGGCATTTGTGTTGTTGAAAAAGCTGAATCGCCTTGATAAAGTGCGCATTCGGGAAGGCCGCGATGCTCTGCACAAGGAAAAGCTACGTGTCGACAGCAATCGTTTGCAGTTGCAAAATTTACTATACGAAGCAGAACATTTGAAGCGCGAAGTACAGCGTTGTTACATGTTCAAGAGTCAAGATGAAGAAATCGAACTTGTGCCGGTGGAGGAGTTTTACGAGCAAGCTCCAGAATCGGTGTCCCGACCAGAACAAACAAAAGCGGACGAACATGCACGGCGCATCGCCCGACTGGAATGGGAGCTGCAGCAGCGCAAAGAGCTCGATGCTCACCTGAAGGAACTGCTCACTCTAAAGCAAGCCGTTGAAAAGGATATTGTAGGCAAAACGGAGCGCCTGGATTCGTTGGGTCCCCGTCTGCGCGATTTACTAATCGCAACCAGACCACTGCAAGAGGCACTAGAAATGCCCATCGAGAAAGGCTGGAAAACGAGGAAAACAGTTCGACTGCTTCCGCAACCCTTGTATCTGCTCTATGCCAACGTTACTGCATATGGCGAAGCTTGCGGTATGTTTAGATTTTGTGAAAAAGTCTCGTTGGGTGATTATTGAAACTGTTCCCTTTGCAGATCATCTGCTCACGACGTCGATACATGGTGATGAAGAGGAAGCGAAGCAAATAGCTGCATCAGGAAATACGTATGAATCGGAAGCTCACTGTGGTCGCGAATCCGGTAGCAATTCGCACGATCGCGTTGACTCGGACAATGACGAAAACGATCATGACGTAGACCGGGGCATGAAAAAGCGGCATCACCGGGGGCATATGAAAACAAATCTAGCAGAACAACGGCGCGAGAAACTTTTCAAACCACATCCTCTTAGTGTGACGATAAAGATCCGGGCAAAGGATTACTCGTCATCCCTCTCTCCCGATTCACCCGGTCCGGGACTTTCGTTGACGTTTTTCTATCTGCCCAACATGCAGGTGGTAACCATGAACATTGCTTTAGTAGATTTTCATTCTGTAGGGGCAGCAGCAAGTGACGTTCTCTCCACCGACAGCGTGCTGAATGAGCTGTTCTGCGGAGATAGAGGAGAGGAATGTCCCAATCCGAAGATAAAATACCAGCTGCAGGATCTTTCAATAGACATCAATCAACTGGCACGCATGCTAAAGGAAAGGAATCTCGGCAGCCCTTTTCTTTGGGTGCAGAAAATTTGCGGTCTAGAGTACATTTCGACGGCGTACACATGCGTTCGAGGACTTGACGTCGGAAATGACAACCTAGAGACTGGCGATAAATTGCATGAAACCATCCCGTCAATCATCCACTCCGTTAGAGCACGATGGGAGGCACGGTTAAAGCTCTACAAGCAGATCCACGATCTCGAGAGCAAAATGATAGATACATCTGTCAACGATGAACATGGACATCCGATACGCATCTCCAGCACAGTACTGCAGTGGAGTTCCATTTCATTTGAGGATTACGTTTCATCGGGCGTAGCTGGTATGTTCCTGGAGGATTCTATAGCCACTGCTAGTGACCTGTACTTCCGTGCTATAGTCATACGCGGCTCGGCTAAACTTGAAAGCTATATTTGTGTACCATGTCGGTATCCGGATGCATCACCGCTGTGGTCGTTCTCATTACACTGGAATGGCAAGCATACGTCGGTATCGAACAGCTCAGTGAGGGTATGTATTTCTACCCAAGGCTATTGGTGGTGTGAATAGCACTCTAACATATGTTTTGTTTTGCTTCAATTAGGAAATGGAATACTGGTGCAACAGTTTGTCGGCACTGGAACACTCGTGTGACATTCTACCGAAACAATTAAAACGAGCAATGTCCTGCTTGGATATCTACCTGGAAACCGAAGGACCTTACTACGCGCCAGCAGAGTTTACACAGGACAAAAGCTTTCTCAAACCTTTCCGGGGTCGCACAAGAGCACAACCCTTTCGAATTGCACCAAACGGTAGCAGTTCCTTGTTTACTCAAATTTAATATGCATGTACAGATAGAAAGAACTTAAAACATGCTAACCATTTTTTTACAACATCTTTTTAAATATCTATGTGTGAACAGAATTGGAATAGAGCAGAATAAAACAATGCAAAATTTTGCAAATTTGTGAAAAAATAACACGAGTCGTGTTTTTTTTTCGTGTCTTCAAAGTGAAGTGAAATTTCGTTTTATGTTGCAGTGATTAAGCTTATGGGCCAGTTTCGTGGTACATTCGTCAACTCGCACAACTTAACAATATGCCCATCATGGGGTCAAGCCCCGAATGGACCATGACCCCACACGTAGGACTAATTATCCTGCTATGGGTAATCAATAAGTCACTAAAAGCCTAGCTCATTTGTGGTACAAGGCAGGCTTTGAACGAGAACGGTTGTTGTGCCAAAGAAGAAGAAGAATTAACGTGTCCGACTTGAAAGTTGAAGCAATATTCCATTTCACTACGACGATGATTAGTGGGGGAGAAAGTGGCAAAAGAGCAAGACCTCAAAGTCTCTACAAAAATTAGATCAGGGTCAGGAGTGGGGGAGATTGTATGAATAAACCAGGTATATCAAACTGGCGGCCCCTGAGGGTTCTGTATGCGACTCGCGACGCAGCCAAGTTATGATTAATCCAGTCAATTTTTGAAATGGATCTCCTTTATCATCGATATTCGACGTAGATATCATGAGCCGCGAATGGATTTTCAGGGTTAAAAAGTGGCTCGCCGAACAGATGAGTAGTTTGACACATCTGGACTAAACGATCAATTATAGATAGCTATTTTTTCGGATTAAATGATCTTTAACAAAGACTAAAACTTCACACATGGAATAAATGTATTTATTTATTCATTATTATTATTCATGCATAGAGTAAAGTATATTTGCCTGCTTCAGCCATCGCTACGATTATACGATTAAGCAAGAATACTTTCATCAAGGCTAGTTTCTACTTTCATCTGAAAGCCCATATCTTTGAACGAGCTCGCGATATCCGCGGCCTTGTCTGGGTGGCAAACGATAGCAGTGCATGTGTCAGTGAAGGAAAATAGATGCTTCACAAAGCGGTTCCCTACACGCTGTAAATCTTCTTTTGTCACCTTGCCGACTTGACTGACCAGAGATTGATTATAGCCTACCGGTACTCCTTTGAAGCTTGCCAGAATTGACGTATTCACTACTTTTTCAATGCTATTTTCTCGTGCAATTATTTCGAAAATCAACGAGCTTCTAGCTGATTCCAACAGAGTTGCATCCCATTCCGCTCCATCGATGACTTGCTTTTCCTGAAAATGCAAAGATAAATTAATGCATTACTCCGCATCGTTTTTATTTTGATAATTTTAATTTGCATTTTTAAGCTAATCTTGTTGTTGTGCTTACCACAATAGTAACAGCTTCTTTATAGGCTGCAACAACGTTTGAAGCTCTATAAAGCGTGAAGTATAACATTCCTTCGTTTGGTCGTGGTACTATATTATACCCGTAGGCAAACCCTTGTCCTCGGATTTGTCGCCACAGCGGACCTTCCAGTTGAGTGAGGTATTGCAGGAACAAGAGAAGTGGCACCAGATCTGGATCATTGAAATCGGTGATGGCTTGGCAAGTGCGAAACAGAAATGCGCTTTCGACGCTGCCCAATCCCACGATCACACCACTGTATGGCTTAAGTGCATCGTTATTTTTAACCATGTGCTCCCAGTCTGGCAAAGCTGTGAATCTGGAGATAAAAATATGGAGCGAAAGTGTAAGATAACAAGGATATGTGTATACAAGATACCGCATCTTACGGACCTTTTTACCAATTGTTCCGTCTCATTAGATTGTACTAGGCGCTTCCACGGCTCGACCAGATCGATTCCCAATCCTTCCATCGCACTCCAATCGGCAGCCATGTGGATGGCAAGATTTTCCGGTAGCGTAATTACAGATCGCGTTTTGTTAAGATTTTCAATTACCGTATTCACCGATTCTGGCTTCTCCAGCAGCTCCAACAATGATGCAAGGAATTTGGACTGTTTTAACAGCGAGCTTATGCGTACGTTACTATCTTCGCGGTAGCGCATAGCTTTCAGTATGTCTTTAGCAATGGAGTTTCCTTCTCGCTTCACTTGTGCAACTTCGTTAATAAGCTTTGTAGCACACACTTTAATCCGTTCGGCCGTAAATTCGGTTTTGTGCAACAGTTCCGTGATCAGCTCGATGCCAGTTGTATACTTTTCCCGGATCACTTGCATGTAAAGTGTAGCTGTGCTCGAGTACGCACCTACGCTGAAACGATTCAGGGAACTGAACCCAAGATCCGTCAAAGTTTCGACCGTGTTGGACTCGAGAGTAGCCACAACCTCCTCGTACGGGATTAGTTTTTCTCCCCGGCGTATAGGTGATTCAGTGAACAATTCCATCAACAAAACTAAGTATGGCCGTAATTCCACGCTTAGTGGCTCCGTATTCATGGTAATTTTTAGCTGAAAGAAAGAACGAAATTAGGGCACGCATTGGATTGCGATTAGCGCTCATCATTCTGCTATTTGCCCCCCTCAAATTATTATCCCTTCTACTTACATAGCAGAAATTCGTATGCAAATCGTATGCTTCCGCATAAACTGGCAAATCTTCTATCTTCAATCCCGGAGGATTTTTCCCCGTTTTCGACGTATACACCTCGACGGGATAGAATTTAATCCCTTCGGTCGATGGTACAGGTATGGAGGTAATCATCTCGTCTGGAGGAGCTATTTCATTGGTAGCCATCGCGTTGGACAATATGGTTTCCTTTTCTTTCAGTCCGCTTTCGCCGAGCGTTTCCCTTTGTTTTTCCAATCTCTTTTGTTCAACATTCGCCGTGCGTTCGTTTTCTTTGATGCTGGGGACTGCTCGAACTACGACGTGCTTGTTCTGAAAAAAAAAAACACATTAGTATTCTCATTATCAATCTCGTTTGATCGTCCTTCGATTGCGATAATCCGTTGCGTACTATCCATACTACACTTACATTTATAATGTAATCTTTTAACAACGTCAGCCAAAACCTCTCTTCCTTATCCTTTAATGTCTGCAAACATCTGTTAACATTCAGCCGTTTATCGAACTATGGGAGCATAGAAGAAAAAATAATACATCAAGTGCCATTATTCACAACGACCATGTGGATTTGGGATTTCATCTAATTACCTCTGTTTCGTCAGATCCGTAAAGCACGTCTCCGATGACGTGAAATGCAATATCGTCGTGCGGATTGGATTCTAAACTGCTGAGTGCTTCGAGCCTGTAGCGCTCGATCACGTTTCTCATTCGGTGCATATCCAGCTTCTCCTTACCACCCGCAATCGATGCAAGCAGTTCGGAGAGTTTAGGGAATATATGATCCTCTTTGCCGAGCGGTATATTTTCGAACGAAATGTACAGCAATGAAACTGAGTTCTCCACAATGCTGTATCCTACGCGACTAGCGTAAGGATCCTCGACTTCAATGAACTCTCGCTGCACCGGACTAGCTGAG
This sequence comes from Anopheles coluzzii, assembly GCF_943734685.1. Lineage (NCBI taxonomy): Eukaryota > Metazoa > Arthropoda > Insecta > Diptera > Culicidae > Anopheles > Anopheles coluzzii. Next base: position 70,866,291 of record NC_064670.1, read on the forward strand.
GTATCCGTGAGGTAGCGAAGCAATACCGAACAGGCCGTTAGTGTGTCGTATTCCGTTGTAGCCTTGGGCCCTCGCCAAGCCACGTTCAGCAATCCGCAATCCTCTTCATCGGCCGGATACTCTATTTTCATATTTTTAGACTCCTCCAATGGCTCAACCGGCGTTTGCCACGGGCGTTCGAAGGGTGGGAGGGCTCCTTTCGAGACAATTTTCTCTTCAATTGGTTCAAGAGCTTTGAAGATATCATCTGGCTTTATTTGCCCGGTTATGATGACGTGTAAATTATCCGGACGGTAGAACGCTGCGTGGTAGGCGCGCACCTTTTCATTCGTAGTGCTGGTACGAAGATTGCTCAAGATGCCACCGGTTTCGGCACTGTAGCCGCTATTTGGATAGACAGCCCGCAGCAGCTCCAGATTCACTCTCGATTCGCCCGTATTCTCGCGTCCCTGCATTTCACAGTACACGACGCCACCGTCCTCGCCCTGTCCGGTTATATGGTGCACCTCCGTGACGAAGCCGGAATCGGTTAGCGTAGGATACAGGATGTGGTCCAAGTAGACCGGCAGTAGAGAAAGGAACCCTTCGCTGCCAGCCGTAGTCATTGTATAGCAGGTGTGATCCCTATCGGTCCAAGCATTCGTGCCGGACGCCAAACACCGATTGGCCACCAAATCGAGAATGCCTTTGTACGGATACTTCTCGGAACCGAGGAAAATCAGATGCTCCAAGGTATGCGGCAAGCCATCATCGTCGTGCGCCTCGGTTGCGAGCGTAAAGTAACCGTTCACTACCGGTCCTTCGACTTCACCGACAATCACTGTCAGTCCGGTACGCTCCGACCGATACTTGTGCACCGGAATAACTTCATTCGCCTTGACCGTAATTAAATGCTTGAAGCCCATGCTGGTGGTGTTGGAGGATGTTTAGAACACTTACAAACTCGCTTGATGTAACTATTCAACCAAGAACGCCAAGGAATAGGGTAGCCGGTTTCGGTAAGCCTAGCGACGACAGTAGCAAGCGGACGGCACTAGCAGAATGAACAAGCAATGTGCGTGAGTCACACAGACGTGACATGACAAAAACAAGCAACTGTCAAAAACGCACATTTTTTCCATCCGCCTTTTCTCATTTTATGCAATACACAAAACGCAAGATTCTAAAATGTATGCTTTTGAAATTTCGGCTTTTACCTACCCGCTTGGAAAAGATTTTGATCACAGTATCGTAGATGCAGACGAAACCTCTGTATGCGAAGCCAATTTTGTGTAAGAAAGTTGACGAAACAACAAATGATTATTCAGTGTATTACAGTGTTCTTACAAAGAACAGAACAAAGCTTTATTAAATGATAAATTGCAACTGCAAATGTCTCCCGACTGTCGTCCTACTGCTCCATTAAAACGGATGCTGTGAACGATTACAAACAGAAAAGTATTAGCTCATGGTATGATCCACTGTGTAATAACACCTTCTAGATGTTCCAGAAAGCATGCTCTCACCTATTCGTATGGCTACGCAAAGAGTCACAAAGGCGAACAAATTTTGTTGAACGGCTTGCCGTACTTTGCGTTTCTCCTCCGCGGCATCGGTTGGTGGAAGGCCTTGCATGCGAAACATCTTGAATTTTAGAAGAAATGTTTCTTGTTCCCGCTTTGTCGATAGTCGAAAAGTAGAATTCTACCCAGCTGATAAGTAAGCAGCTTCTTCCAGAGTTTTTTTTTCTATTTCATGCTTCCTTTCAAGGTGTATATAAGAAAGATGGCCCCGTTCAGAAATTGTCTTCTATAATAGCAATGATTTATTAGCTTTGGTGAATTGTTCTCCCGCAGTTTGCTAGCTAGTGAGGTAGGTAAGTAATTATCATAAATATTACATTTATTTCAATAATTTTGGCGCTACGAACCGTCATCTAAATATCCGATAGTTCCACGGACCGTTCAGTGTGACGCGAATACGTGAGCTCATACACGTCCTATCTGTGTGTGTTCGACGAGTTTCTCCGTTTTGAACTTGAATACAGTTTCTGTAAACAGTGTGTGTTAGTAAACCTGGCAATAGTTTCACTAATAACACTGGCCAAAGTGAACATCAGTTGTTAGTGATTAATTTTTTTTGCAGTACGGTACAATATACGACATGATTTTTAAAATTCTTCGCAGTAAAACACGCCTTATCACACGGCACTTGCACAGTGCTAGTTTCATCGGCAAGCCAACATCTGTGATAAGGTAAGCATGAATGATCCGGAGAGAAACCATACCAGACGCAAATACTATATTGATTTATGATTGTTGTAGAATAATTGGAACGACGGTATGCATCGGAGGAGCCACTGCCGCTATAGCATACCACTGCCTGTCCCGGAATGAGGTGCACATGGAAGCCGTGGGGTCAGCAGCTAAATTTGCCAGCCTATCCCGGTATATGGCGGATCCGATAAGCGGCCGCCAGATGTTAGATGCGAATAAAAATGACATGAAATGTCGCATGGAGGAGCTTGTGATGCGGATACAGTACGATTTCTGCCGTTCTCTAGAGGCGGAAGAGAACTTTGGCAAAAAGTTTCTCGTCGATCGGTGGGAGCGAAAGGAGGGTGGTGGCGGAATTACCTGTGTACTGCAGGATGGCGATGTGTTTGAAAAAGCAGGCGTAAACATATCAGTTGTGCACGGAAATCTTCCAAAGGGCGCCATTCAGCAGATGCGTTCTCGCGGCAAACAGTTAGCGGACGGAGAACTCCCCTTCTTTGCGGTGGGCGTAAGCGCAGTAATACATCCGCGCAATCCGTTCGTCCCGACGATACATTTTAACTACCGATACTTCGAAGTTACCGACTCTACAGGACAGAGGCAGTGGTGGTTCGGTGGCGGCACCGACCTCACACCATACTATCTAAACGAGGAAGACGCCAAGCACTTTCACCGCACACTGAAGGAAGCGTGTGATTCGCATGACGCCACGTATTACCCAAAGTTTAAGGAATGGTGCGACAAATACTTCTTCATACCGCACCGGAACGAAAGCCGCGGCGTGGGAGGCATTTTCTTCGATGATTTGGATGGCCCGGATGCGGAGCAAGCGTTCGACTTCGTGTCTTCATGTGCACATTCCGTAATTCCTTCCTATTTGCCGCTGGTGCGTGAGCACAAAAATGATCCCTACGGCGATCGCCATCGTCAATGGCAGCTGTTACGCCGCGGACGATATGTAGAATTTAACCTCATATACGATCGAGGCACAAAGTTCGGCCTTTACACGCCCGGTGCACGATACGAAAGCATTCTAATGTCTCTACCTCTTAATGCGGTAAGTTGAGGGAATTGGGCTTTGCCACGATTTCACTGCAGTACCACTGATTCACTGCCTGCTATTGCTCTTTTTCAGAGATGGGAGTACATGAATATACCTGCCCAAGGAACGGAAGAAGCTCTTATTACCGAGGTGCTCAAAAAACCTAAAAATTGGTTAAATTTGTAACGTTACCGTTCGACGGTAATAAAAAGAAACATACAATTTATGGGATTCATCGATGGATCCGTCGCGGGAATAGGAATGGTTCCCGTTTGAACAGCTTCCATAATGATATGAATAAATATGCTCTACTAGAACAATCAACTAGGATTTTTGGATGCAAAATCGATCACGCTTAAACGGATGAGAAAAAAAAGATGATCGCGGCGAAAAAACGGGAAATGTTAGAAATAAACGTTAGGAGAAATAATGTTAAATACATTTCCTTATGCTGAAAATACCCGCACGAGTATAATACGATGAACTTTCCCTAACGAGCTCAATCCGTTTGTTTCATTGTTTCAACACGTTAAGGTCCATTTAGTGGTCGAATGATGGTGGCTTGTTCAATTTCGAGATTTTTGTTTGAATTGATAATGTTTTATCATCATACAGCGTTCCGTATTACCAAAAATACAATATCCCGTATCTATTACTTTAACATATCAAAAATGCGCTGCGTTCACAGTTGAATTGCATTGTTGTAAAACGTTGCAGATAGAATTAGAATTGCATTGTTGTAAAACGTTCTATACCGTTGGGGAATAGAATTTAGTGTCAATATAATGTTTAATATATATTATACATCGCTACATTTGGAAGGATGTTAAACGAAAAAAAAAATCAAATATCACTTCACACGCTCACTCGATCACACTAAATGGACCACCTTTGCTCGGATTAAACAGTCGTGTTTATTATGAGTCCCGCAGGGTATTATTTCGCAGTTCGTGATTTATCACTTGTTACATATTCATACACATCAGTCAAGGTAATTAATGCACCCCCAGTGCACATCAAAATGTTGTGCATGATAGACGTTATTTTATTTCTTGAACAATCAAACCGAATGTTTTCCAATAACTGGCCCTGCAGTAATATGTTATTTGCATATGCCTGGTAGAGAGGATGGAATACGAACGATGGGTTTTATCATTAGCTAAAATGTCATTGAAACTGTACTTCGATCGACGTAATTTCAATTGGATCATAAATAAAACCTTTTATTTTTTCTTCTGCCAATCTTGATGTTCCGTTTGGATTGTTTACATTTATGCTTTTGCATACTTTCAATGCAAAATATGTGCATATACTGCAAAGTATAGTTTTGTGAAGGACGCCGGAAACTAGTACGATAGAATTGGTTGCAAAATGTAATGTAATGTAAAGGGGGAGCATATTTCATACAGAAGGGAAGTGCACGCATTTTTTTACGTTTTTTTTAATGTGCATGATAAGATATTTTGCTACACTAACGATCATAGATCTTTACATTGAGAACAGTCAACTATCTGTGACGAGCGCCTTAAAATGATCAGCGCAATAAAAAAATCGCTTATTGAGCTCTCAATATCTATATTATTCTCCTTGGCTATTCGAAACACTTTATTCTTTCCATCAATTGTAAAAAATAAAAATATTTTGGAAATAAACTAATCCTTATCCTGGAGTTGCAGCGAATTTCAAACCAAGATGATAGTAACGTTATTTTTAGATAAAGTGATTTTATAGCTGCTTTTGAATCGTTTTTAGATCACCATCGATTGTGAAGATGCGAAGATGGGTACGATGCTACCATTGGCTTCCAATAAGTGTTGTTCAAGATAACACAAAAAGAGTAGTTTCTGTTAGCAAAATTTGCAAATAATTTCCAAGCCCAAACCGCGCGAGAAAGGCTCAACCATCTAGAATAGGAGTAGCAAGGTGTTGTTGAAACCGAAATTCAAATGTTTGTAGCATTTTTCATGTAGAATATAAGTTATCAACAGAACGTTTTCCCTACTAAGTGCATTTATTTTCACACGCATTGATTATAAGTGTAGAAAATGATGACGAAATAATTGTATTATGTTAAATTTCTATTCAACAATTGTCTAATCAGGGTGATTCTGGCAGAACATCAAAAATATATTGCATACTGATACAAGTTTTCCGATATTAAAATTATTCAATTGCAACCCTAGCAGAAGCGAGTTGATCACAATCGTTATTAAAAAAGAAAAATCAGTTGAGGAACACGGCTGGCGGATCCTCAATCATCGTTATGAAGAATCAACGTTCTTTTCTCTCGCTTCGATGCGAATGATGCGAATAGCATTAACCAACTATGAAGCACACACTTGTAAAAAAAAGTAGTAAATCCTAATATACGACGTTCCCAACAATACTAATATTCATGAATTATTGTACGACCAGGATGCCAAACAGCTGGTGTTCCTATGGTGCATCTACTGTGCAATGCAAAAATACGCCCATAAAAAGCCCTTAAAGTCCGTAGAGCAGTACTTATGCTGATTTCAAATCAAGATGCGCGCTGAATAATTATTATTCTATGGTGATCGACTGTAATGTTGTGAATAATTTTTTTAATCCTCTTCGTCGTCATCCTCGTCTTCGGCCTCCGCCAACCAAGTGAGCCATTGATTAACCTGGAACAGTGCCTTGCCCTTGCCTGGATAAATATCGGTGACGTCTTCCTTATACCGCAAGAATGCGTCCTCCTCGATGACACTCAATTCGTACATCTCTTGGAACCAGCGTAAAAGAACACCTTAGAGAGTAAAAAAAAGAATAAATATTAGACATAATTCTACGTCGCCTATAGAGCGATGTAGTTAGTACCTTTTGGATAGCCAATGCTATACCAGTAAACTTGAATTGCATACACAGCAGTCAACTGCAGATCATTATTGCCATTCAGGAAGGCGTTCAGTACTGGACAGTACTTGGTTAAAATTTCCTTCTCCTTTTCGATGCGTTTTTTGTCTTCCTTCAAATTTTCCGATTCCTGGTATGGGCACATAGGAGAAGTATAAAAAATAAGTGTGAAAAAAACTTAGATATTAAATGGTACAATAATTACTACATACCTGATGAATATATTTAAGCAGAACCGTCATAATAGCCACGATAAAACCTGGCTCTGCATAACATGATGATTCGACGTTTTCTTTGATCCATTTGTAGAATTGCTGTGGATTAGCATCCGACAGAATCTGCTTCCACAGTTCCGCTTGCACGCGTAACAATGGGTACAGGAAGTTTAGGTTACGGTCTTCCAGAATTTCAGCCATACGATCCTTGGTACGATCACACTCCGGCAGGCTGGCCATCAAATTAACTTTGCTTTTGTTGAACAGTTCTTGAAGCGGCTGTTTGCCAAGCTGTTTGTGCAAGTGTTGCAAAACGAGCAAAAACAGTGGATAATGTTGACCGTTTTCAGTAAAGTTGGCAACATCGGCGAGCCCGCACAGATTAACCGCAACGGCTCTTGCTAACAGTGACGCAATGATGCTCGTTATCTTGGGAATAGTTTTTTCCTTTTCGTTCATTCCATTGACAATCGATTTGAACGATTCCAGAGCAGCGCTATGAGACAGTTTACTTTCTTTGTTGAGAATCTGCAAAAATTCAATCGTCTTAGCATGGAACGCATCGTTTCGATCAAGCACCTGATTTAGAATTGCAATCATGGCATCACGCATGAATTTTTCCGGAAGCTTTAGTTCACAGAACGCGTTCACCAGCTCTTCCATTAGTGACAGTTTCTTCACTACTGGCTTTTCATCAACTGATGGTTCCGCCGATTCCGGAATTGCAGCGGGAATGGCATCATCTTCTTGTCGTTCTTTCATTTCAGCAGTGTTTTCAGCTTCGGCGAGTGGCTCCTGCTGCTGGTTGTTCAATGTTGTCGCATCATGCTCATCCTTTTGAGTCTCCGAACCAATGTCTGTCTTTTCATCGCCCTTCAAGTCGGCGGCTTCATTCTCATCTTCATCAATTTTCTTTTCCTTCGGCACAGTATCATCTTGTCCAGTTGTTTTGTCGTGTATAATTTGGGCATTTTCAATCAGTTGAACAGGTTCGCTTTCAATCGGTTTAGTTAAGGGTTCTGCTGCTTGCTCTTCCTTTTTATCAACGACCTCCACCAGTACTTCCTTCACCGTTGCATCCTTAGTTTCCATGTCACTTTTTTCTTCGTTTTCTTCTATGCAAGCATTTTTCTTTTGTTCTTCGTCTTCAATTTGCTGTTTTATGTTTTCCAACATTACGTCGCTCACGAAAGTTACAACACGCTTCATGTGATCTTCTTTGCTCATGCCTTTGTCCTTCTTTTTCTTTTCGGTTTTGTCAGTAGAAGCTTGTTTCACGATCTGTTCCTTTTGCGTTAGTTTGCCACCAAGCATGAGTGAGCTGTTATTTGAAGTAACGCCGCTAATTGGGTTCAATAAGCTTTGATTCAATGGATCCATATGCTGACGATTATGAGATGGTGTTTCATAATGATTCATCATACGATCTCCGTTCATTTCACGATTTCCATGATCACCAATCGGTCCTTGCAAATTTTGTTGACCCTGATGGTGATGGTGATGCTGTTGATGCAAATCAGTATAATGTTTATTCAGATGCGCATTTCCATTTTCGTTTCCTCCTAACTGTCGCGGCCCTTGTGAAGTGTGCTGCTGATGACGGTGGTTCATTACATTTGAAGAGATAGTTTGACTGGCAGGCTGTTGAGACCCCCCAGAACTTCTGCCCGTGGTCATCATGTTGACACCGCCGCTATTGTCGCTTTGAGTTCCTGGGCGTGGGACAACAGTGGACGACATCGCACTACCCGCAGGTGCACCAAAGCTTCCACCAGTGCCCGTACTGTTATTGCCAGCGGGGAAGGCACTATTGTTAATTTGGCCTGCATTACGCTGCTCGCTGAGCAGTGTGCGAGTTGTTAGAGGCGATGGAAACTCGCTCAAAGACGGTCCATTGAAGCTGGTCTTTCCACCTCCAATAGTCCCTCCACCAATTGAGGAAGATATGGGCAGTTGGGGCTTGATGTTCATATTAGCTTTAAACAGTAGACTATTTGGGGTTGGACGCATTTGCAGCTCCTCGACAGGATTCTGCGGAGGCGTCATCAAATTGCGCTTGAAGCGGGGGGCCAAGTCTTTATTGCTCATCATGCCCGAGTTTCCACCGTATGACGATGAGTGCGAGCCATTCCCACCATCTCTCATACCGCCGCCTCCACTGCCCTGATGGTGATGGTTGTTGTGTTTGTTGTAACGCATATTGTTGTTGCCATAGTTATTCTGGTTGTTCCGGTTATTATGCATGCGATAGTTACCACCGCCGCCACCACCACCTCCATTATCGCGATGGTCACGATTTCCGTAGCCATTTGACGATTGATTATAGCTATTGAGAGACAATAAAAAAAGCCATAAATTAACACAATGCAGTGAAATTCGAGAAAGAGAGAAGGCAGATTTTCTAAAGGTAAATATACTGGTATCTCTAAAGCCGGAACTAGGTTCGATCCTCAAATGAACCGACTAAAATTCACTCGGTTACATGGTAAAAAATACAAACTATCTTTGTGTGTAGCAGTATATGGCCCTTTTTTCAGTAGGAAGGGCTGGCTTCCGCCCGTAGTTAGTTAGTAGCAAATGACCTAACATATTTTATTTTTTACTTTAATGCCAAACATAATTGACAGTTATAATTGAATGTTAAATTGTTATACAATATACAGCTACATACCTTGATGGAAGCAGCGGAGATGGGCTGGACACACTGAGTAAGTTGAAACCGTCGTTCAGATTATGCAAATTTAACGAAAACTTGCCTATCCAATCGCGTTGCTCACTGCGATCCATATTGCGGTAATCGCGATCTCGATTTCGCAAGTGATTGAGTCCGGGCGGAAGCACATCATCGTCATGATTCAGTTCCTGTATCGGTGCAGGGCCCTCGACCAAAGCCACCTTTCGCGGTGTCCAGTTATTCTTACGCAACTCGATCAGATCGCGCAGCATGAACCGGATGCGCGGTGGAAACATCGATTGCGATTGCGAATACTTTTCCATCCGTTCAAAGTACTGATCCATCAGCTGTTTTCCCAGCTCTGTATCCAAATTCTTTCCGCATGTCCGAATGAGCTGGGCCAAACATTCCATGTCCTCGCAGTTCTTCTCCGTCGATGAGCTAGATTTGTTGGTGAAAAGCGAGCGGAGCATCTTGTGCAGATGAGCTTCGACCAGCATGCCGAGTTTATACAGCTCGCCGATGAACTTAACATTGCCCAATATCTTTTGTTTGGCGACATTTTTCTTTTCCTCCAAATCATCGGTTAGTGTGCTTTCAGAATTGATGATCTTCTCACTGTACTGTACGCGATTCTCGAACTTGTCGCGACAGACGTTCAGCAGAATTTGCAGGAAGGTGCTGGACTTGCTCTTGTCGATGTCGGTTTCTAGCTCTTTTTGTATACGCTTGCACAGCTGTGCGTACATAGACGAGTACTTCGGTTCATCTAAAGCCTTGTCGAAGATCAGCAGTATGACACCATTCAAAATTTTCGACGAGTTCAGATCTAGTTTAAGCAGTTCATCACTAAGTTTCTGGAATTTCTCTGGGGTAAGTTTGTTTAGAATACCACGAACCTGGATGGCGAATCAATGAAAAAAGATATAGAAACCCGTTACCAAAACACGAGCAGCCATAAAATACGTAAGTGGGAAAGGGAGTGGCAAATACTTACTTTTCGAAAAATCGAATCAATTCTGGCCTCTTCGGTGAGCCCATGTTGCGGTCTCAGGGATGGAGGGACCCAGCGTCGGCTAGCGGGGGGGACTGGATTTTCCCTCCCCGTGGCGCGAGACTCTGTCCCCGTTTGCCTCGGGTCTTCCGTCTTGAAGGTTGGCGAAGCACCAGCAGTAGGATATGCACTCCGCAATCCGACAGACGGCGGAACCGCTACCCTTTCAATTTTTCCCGGAATGGTGGAAGAAGAAAATTGACTACTGTTGCTAGGCAGTGGCGGCTGCTGTCCCGTTGCCTGGTGGTATTCTTTGGTGTTGTGGTGCTGAGGCGCTAGAGCTTTCGTTAGGGACCGAATTTTACTCACGTGTAGATGCGCTTCACAGCGCGATCACAACAGAGAGAAAAGTTAGCTTAACGAAATGAGCACACCACCACTACAATCGTTCTTGGAATTCCAAGGGTGAATTCTTGGATTCCTTTGTTTGATTTTGAACTAACAAGCGAGTCACTTCTCGAGAGTGTAGGAATTACTGTGGTTCGTTCAGTTGCTTCCGGTACGACAAGCACTAAGTTGTTTTATTTTCTACTTCTTTGTTGCGTTCACCGTTGTATTAGTATGTGAGGTACACACTAACGTTGGATGATGCTGATATACAAGAAAGAAATGTACTAACACACGTAACCTTAGAAATGAACACACCACTACGCCACGTAGCCTGCACGTTCTTTTTCTCTCCTAATTTCTATTACTTCTTTTCCACCAGCCAATTCGTGTTCGATCGCAAGATCACACAACCTCGACCGGGGCTTAGTTTTCCAAGCACACGCGTTACACCGAGAATGCTTTTACCATAAGCTGGAAAACACTATGCCTGAAATTAGAAAACAAAAATAAAAGTTCAGCTTTAATTTAACACACTGTGCATTGTGGACGTTTAATTCAACATTACAACTACAGAAACTTCTTTTAAAATAAGATGCGTTGAAGCTTTGTGTACTTTGCTTCTGCTTATATATAATAACTAAACTTAATCGATTCTATAAGTCACGTTGAACGTTGAACTGTAAATTCTATGGCGCTTCATTCCTCTGCACCACACCATTTGGCTATCTCTTTAGTGCGCTTCTTTTTTCTTCAGATCATTCGAATGGCAGGTCAATGACTCCTTCAGACGCCATGAAGGAAAAAAAGTAAACCCCGTTCCTTTCTCTGCACAATGAGAACCTTGCTTACCATTCTTGGGCCATTGCTCTTCAGCTTCTTACTGCTGCGTCGAACAAACAGCAACGGGCAACTCTCCGAAATTGAAAGATGCGAGAGGGAGAAGAGCAGTTCGCCGTTGTTAAAAAGAAAAGCGCTGAAACAATAATTATGCGGCTAATGGAACACGATGTTATCCTCCCTCTTTCTCTATCTACTATACGGAACCAACCATCGTACCCCTGGGCAACGCGCTTAGACAATATAACTGTACGGTTGTATGCTACGGCAAGGCTAGAGGTAAGTGATCTTTTGCCGGGACGAGTTTTGCGAGTTGAAGGGCACGACGCGCAGAACTGTTCAAGATCAAGAAACTGGTCTATGGCACAAGAAAATAAAATCAAACAATGCTCCTTCATCTCAAACGCTTGGATTCCAAACCAAAGGGCGGTTTCTCAAACATAATCACTGTGTACTTATTCTCGTACTTCACAGAAAATGAGTTTAATTGTTTGATAACAATTTTAGACTTTTGACCTGACTATTTTCAACGCATGTGTAAAACGTGTTTTTAAAATGTCGTTTGCTTTTAGCGATTTTTAGCTACAAAATTAGACATTTTATTGGATCCTGGCAGATATTTACTATAACTTTTTAATTGAAGATTTTTTAATTACACAAAAAATGCAATCAATTTTGCATATAACATTTATAAAATTTTTGCCGTTTTGCTAATAGAATAGATACGTTTGAAATTGATACAATTTACTCCAATAATTTGTCAAATAAAAAAAACACACTTATCTGCTACTTCGCGTAAATGTATCAGATCGAGATCTACCTGTATGATTCACCATATTTTCGGTAGATCAATAGTTTTCCTTGATTTAAATATTTAATTTAATTTAAATTTAAAGGAATAGTAGAATGCTTTTGCGGCACTCATTCGTTAACACGCCAGTTACCTTACTGTCTTTGTGTGACTCCCGTAGTCCCCCCCAGACGCAAATTAGGCGAGTAAATAAAAACAAAAATGAAGAAAGAATCGGGTGCATCGCTATGACCCATATAACACCCGATTGAGGTCGCCAGCTATGCAAAAAGTATGACACAGTAAAAAAATCATACGCTCACTTCCAAACTCGTCCGATGTTATTTAAAGCGCTTTTAAAATCATGTAAAAACATAGTGAATAATTACTTTTTGGGTACACACTGAGATATGCATAGTACGCATGCACAGGGCGTCCATCCATTGTTATTCAATTTTATTTTATTAACCCACCTACAAAGCCTGAAACTTAAATATGTGGTTCAAACGTTTTGTTAATGTCAGAACAAATGACGCATTGCTACCCGTCCAATCTAAATTCTCTGCTTTGAGGAATGATTTCCGCAAAATGCTTCATTCATGTCGTGTCTTACGCAAAATGCAGTGTGTAACATGAATCACCTCATTTCTGGAAAAGAAAGATTGTCCATAGACTGATGACTCACAATCATTCGTAAACGAGATGCAAAAATGGACAAAGAAACGCAGCACAATTCGGCTGATGCATGATGCGAAATGAGGTCAAAACTTAATATAACCCTTCAATATTAACACTAGAATTTTGAATAATTGCTACTAACTGCAGTATTAACTGAGTTACATAAAATATGGATTCGTGTAGTGTATAATATGTATTATTTAGACAGCACATGCTTGTTATAAGAGGGTCTAGGTACAAGCGGTAACATTCCATTCAAAAAGCTTGCTGCAGCTTTTATTTTCTCGCTTTGGCGATTCACACACACACACACACACACACACACACACACACACACACACACACACACACACACACACACACACACACACACACACACACACACACACACACACACACACTTCATTAGTGTGAGTGAAGCTGGAATCGTAACTCACCACTACACTTCCACCATCATCATCGACCATAAAGGAAGTATACAAAAAGAAGAGAAAGCTTCAGTGAGCGGAGATTTTTTTCGCCACCCGAACTACGCATATGAGAAGAGCTTAGAATGGATGCGGGGAATCAACGCTGATGCTTCCGAAACACATGTGAACAATTTACAATCAATCCTGTGGCATTGATAGCAGGGCCACATGATGTATTCGCGTCAAAAGAAAATACGTCAAACAACTCGATGATTCGAATGTCGCGAGTGGGTTAAAAATACACCTTCGCCTGAAATCGCTACCTTTCCTTTCGAGGGATAAGATGATTGAGGAAACTATAATAAACAAGTGATTACATACTTTGCTATTTAAATTATCGCCAAGTAATTTTACAAAATATGTTCTACAGTTAAAAATCCTATTCTTCCGTACTTCAGCGATTGTCGCAATGGTGGAGAGTATGCGTAATTGTATCATGCATATGCTCAAGACACCCTCCTATCGTCCATGAATATTGCACTCCTTAAAAAAATCACACAAAGTAATGAGACCGAGTTACTGCAACAGAAATGTTTGTTCAACCAAGAAAGATGGTAGGTTGATGCGACACGCATCGATTCCACCATACCTCCCCACTCTATAAATGTACAAACGTCCTTCGTCATACACTCAAACGTTCTTTTACAGCGCACACAAGTCTCGTTATCTACGACGATGCAAAAGACAAAGCAGGCAAAGATGGTTCCTCACGGCGCTACAAGAATACTACGCGATTTAACCAATTGCATACATGCTAATACGCCATTTAAGTATCACTGTTCAAAATTGACCAATTTAATTCGACGAATGAAATGAATATTCACATCGGTGTAGCTAGAAAAATGATGCGTAGACGAGGATCATTTTTTAACTTAACTCTTTACACCAGCAAACGCTGACGTTCTTCCAACTTTTTTTTTTGCATCACCACTGCTTTCTTTCATTTTGTATTCTATGTACAGTTCCTCTCTAGATTTCACTTCTCTTACCTGCAAGCGATGCGAACGGCAATGTGTATGGCCTTTACGAACTGTTGGTAAAAGTTCGCAAAGATTTACTTGCTTCTGGAGCTAGCTCTATGCACTGTATAATTTTCTGTATGTTTCAGCAAAATAAAAAATAAATTTTACCACGGGAGCTGCTAGATGCATCCAATCGTGGTTTGGAACAAACAGTACTGACTTAGACTTTCGGTTCTCGAGCTTTCTTGGTTCGCATCTCCCACTTTGCTTCTGTGTGTGCTATTTATTTATTTCACTACTACACACTCACAAATCTTCTCTCTTTCACACACACACACACACACATCTAACTTCATTGCATTTCCTGTCACTCGAAATTTATCTATACCATTTTCTACAGGTTTCTAATTAATATGTGTTTGCTTGAGAATGTAAGAATTTGTAACAGTAATTCGGGATGTAATATCGCTTATAATGTAATTATGTTCTAATACCATTGTCGCACGTTTTCCGTGGCTATGACTGGAACAATGTAAATCCATTGAGTGTATCTTTGTGTTAGTGAAACATTGTACGCTGTACACGCACACGCCATCTTTGTGTGTGTCTGTGTGTGCGTATCGTTGGCATCATGGTACTCGAGCATGCGTGCGCATGTAGACGCAAAAAGCAATCATGAAATTAAGAAAGATCAAATCATCTCCGGAATCATCAAGCGATGTAAATTGTTTACTTTTGTCATTTAATGTACTGTTCCAATTATTTTACTTGATAATAAATACGCACTGCGCGAGCAAGGATGTTTTTTTTGTTTCGAACAATCTTTGCACCGTCTACACTCTCACACACATATACGCAAACCATACATATATGAACAGAACTACCTGATTCCATCGATTGACAAGATTTACTTCGGAAAATTTCACTTTTGATGCTTCACTTTAAGCATATTCAACAATATGATGCACTGTTGCTAAAATTATATTCAACTGTAGGGAATTTACAGCACCGCAAATCAACTTTAGAAGAACAATTAAAAAAAATGTCCGATGCACATGGCACCACTAGAAATGTAGGATATAAAATCAAGCGAATAGCTTAATCCACGATAATAATTAATACTACCACAACGCACACAGCCTGGTATGAGTCGCAGTACTTGGATTATAAATTAATCATTCAACAAAAAATATAGAATAATAGAGGAAATATGATCAAGAAGGCACTTACGATGACCACGATGCTCAGAATTAGTGTGTCACGTCACACATACAAAAAGATATTTGAAGGGAATCTCTTTTCTGCCACAGTACAAGGTGTATACAACTATGGTCTAAACAAGCCTAGCTTGGCCATATACGTCGTGTTTTCTTGCCCATAATCTCAGTTTTCTTTTTCATTGTATTTCCGGTTCGTAGCACAAAAACGTCACTATGGGCTCAATCACTAGCGAAAGGTCAACATTTCTGGGAGAAAGTATGGGGATTTGACAGAGCTGGCTTTGATTAGACAGTATGTGTGTATGTTTATTGTTTACTGTTTACACTTTGTTGTTTTGTACGGTAAGAGTGCGTGAGCCCGTCTAAAATGGCTCCAACGCACGTTCACCTGTTGTTGAATCAACTTCCCGGTTATTTCGACTCTTCAGTGTCGATAGAGCGTGTAGATCAGTTGTGTGATGAGCAAGTGAATGATATTCATCCTTCAATTAGCAACGATAGCAACAGCAATCAAGCAGACAATGGAGATTCTTTCGCGAAAGTTTCCAAGTGCAATGATCTGCGCAACATCGCAATGGTAAAACGAGCGCTACATGATCCGGAGTTGGAAGATTTGATGCGAGACATAGTGCGAGAAGTGGAAAATATTCGCAATACAGCTGGACTATACGATCAGTATGATAATTGGCAATATTTATCAAAAAAGATCAATATCGAAGATTTCTTAACCTTCGTTTACACTATGATTTGCCTAGCAGAGTTAGAACCAACGAAAACGGTACACATAAAGCTCGCTATTTGTTCGGCTAGATTGTACATCGTGTTATTGACCACTCCTGGGCAGAAGCAAACAACAGTGTTTAATGAATGCGTGTTTTCAAAAAGTATGGATGTTTTTAAAATAATTAATCATCTGCGCGAATCCAGTAACGTAAATGGCTCCCAAGGAAGAATGAACACTATAACTGAAGCAAGACGTTTGATGTTGGATTACATGTCCGTGCTGGATGATTTACATCTACTGCTTCGATGTATGACGCTAAAAAACTGCTCTACCTCCAAGATCAAAATAGTTGATACATTAAAAACCCTGCTTATTTACTGTATCAAGCACGCTCAGAGTCGGGCTGAAGCGGAGCAATTGGCAGAAAAAATATTTACTACGCTAGGCATTATCTGCTTGCCGGAACATGACGACCATAACGAATGCCGGACAACTATAAGCATGATTCTGAATAGAACTGCCATATTTTATACGTCTGAGTATAAAAACAAACCCGGTGCTTTCAACGTACACAACTTGTTTTTGCGGCTGCTTGAGCAAAACTCAAAAGATACATGTGCGGTACTCACAAATTTCATAAAATCGGTTCTAACGAATCCTCCGAAAGTGTTCTCACGACCTGATGATTATGCAATTTTGCTGGACGCTGCTGTACAATATGAGCTTACCATGTACAGCAAATGTAACGTCTCCATTATCGACTATTTGAAGCAGATAGAGACACACTCAGACGCCGGAACTCGGATTAACATTGTTGAGATGATTGCTAAGCTAGCAGTCGTTGATTGCACCGTCGACTGGGAACTGTTCCAGTCGGAGATTTCGAATGTACCGCGAGAAATAGATTTGCTCCAGCTGTTGGGAAACAAGTTACTTGAAAAGTCAAACACGGTGAAGCTAAAGGCTTTCCAGTGTTTGTTAAAAATCCTACAGAATGGTAATAAAACCATGAAGCGCATATTTCAAAATGCCTTCTATTCGCCGCATGCAGATGAGGATGAAAAAAATTACCTGCAGATGAATGACGTGGAAGAGCTTTTTCAAACGGCCGAGCTTGAACTAGGCATATCTCGGAATGTGCTCAACTTTAGTCAGCATACCGTATCCACCCATAACAAACCATCCGATTGTAACGACGGGCTGGTCGGCGATACAGCTCGTCCGAGACCTAAGATATCCTCCCAGGATGTGCCAGGCATTGAAGCAATCGAAGAAATGCTAACATCCTTGCCGAATACCATGTACGATGCAATGTTATCGCCAATTTCTGCAATAAGACGAGTGGCTCTGTCTTGCTTGGAGTGTATCCTTGAACTGGACAGAAATCGCATCGATGAACCGATATTTGAGTATGTCATTTCTAAACTAGCAAAAGACCCGGTTATGCTGATGCGTCGTACCACTTTGAATGTGCTCAACAAACTGTTAGCACTGTATCCAAACTATTTGCCACTGATAAAGCTATGGTCAAAATGTTTACTATTTTTCCTGGATGATGTGGACCAAAAACTGAAGGAATCTGCAATGGAGAGCCTGAAAATAAACGTGTTTGATAGCATATGCCGCTACGAAGACTCGTCGTCTCGTAAAGTATTTACACCATGGATGATCGTCCGCGCCATTTTAGTCATTGGTAAAATAAATGTCCTTAAATCAGCCGTCGATTCTTGGATACAGAAATCAATTTTGACGTAAGTGTTGGTCATTCCAGTTTCTTTTCATTGTGCATTTATTGCTCTACCGTTACCATTTTCCTTTCTCTAAAGGCCGAAAAATCTTAGCATCATAGAGTCTCATATCTTCACAGTCAACTGTAGTGAAGCTTGGATCATATTGTCGATTATAGCAAACAAAATGAAATCGCGCAATCCGGACTTGGTAATTAAAACAATGAATGATATCCTTCAACAAGACACGGTAAGCTAAGTAACTATGTGCTTTTCTCCTAATTAACGGCTGCCAACTAATTTCATCTATTCTTGCAATGTGCATTTGTAGTACAATTCGCCAATATGTCTGCAGTATATCCTTTCCGTGATCAAATCGTGGTCGTCTGACTTCTCGAGATCGGGTCTAAATCACCTGTTCAAAATTTTAAGCGATCTACTGCGCACCGGCAGTACTAACATATCACTGGTCGGTGATATATACAGCTTATGCTGCATGATAAAGCGAAAAGCTGATGGCATCGTTGATGAATCCTGGATTGCAGATATACGTGATAGCAGTGCGGAATATTTGTTACACTACTGCACCCATTATACGAGTGCCCACGTGACTAATGAGCGATATCTGATCAGCCTACTCGTGTACGCAGAAGCGGCAACCGATTTAAACGTTAAACCGGATAACAACATAGTTAATATACTATTGAAGTATTTAGCGCATGTTGCTGCTAATGAAAAAGGCCGTACGTATAGTAGTTACAGTCATCAAACGTGTAATCAAACGGTTTTATCAATTGTTGGTCTTTTTCATTTTTGTCTTTTACTTTAGTGTTGGTTCAGACCGATCAATCGCGTAAAATTAATGTAACTATAATAGTATTGGCAAGATTTGGTTTACGTGACGGTTCTCTGGCGACGACAGTGATAGCTGATTTTAATAGAATATTGAAATTTAAATACATTGATCAAAGCATTTTATGCACATTAATTACAGCTTTTGCTGATTTATGTAAAAGGTATGTTTGTATTGCTTTCGGAAGCCTAAACATTATCTATTTAATTTTTTTTTTGTGTATTGCTATATTTTTCAGACACACGTCTTTGGTGGACTCTTCCATTTCAACAGTAATCGGACAACTAAGCTCACAGTACTTAACGGTGCGGAGTGTGGCCTTGAACAATCTAAATGAGTTGATCTTACAGGATTATGTCAAAATGCGTGGTAGTGTATTGTTGAACATTCTGAAGCTGATCATCGACGAGAATGATCATATCGCCGCGCAAGCATTCTACGTAATCCAGCTGTACGTTAACTCAAAGAATGAGAAGCTATTGAAAGTATCGTTTTTGGAGTGTGTATACGTGTTTAACAATTATCTGGTAAGTTAGCTTATAACTTGTTATTGGTAATGAATTTATTCATTTATGAATTAATTCAATCTTTCACTTTTAAACAGCAATATGCAGAAAGTGATATGTTTCCAGCATCTGAAATCGACAATGAAGAGTGTGATCTGGCTGGAAAGGACGAAAAATCGTCACAGAAGCGTTGTGCCATTTATGATTTCTTTGTAGAAAATATTGATGATATTAGTCTGTTGAAATTGCTGAAGAACGTTAACAAAATTCATCAACAACTCATAAAAGACAAATACGTAGAATGCTCCCAAGGGGTTGATACACTCATCGATTTAATTTACGTATTTAAATGTATGTGTGATGTAAGAAACCGCGATAAAGCAAAACTTGCAAAGAGTACAACATCAAAAGACGATGAAACGAATGCCGACGCGAATGAAGGACCTTCATCGAAAAGATCTCGTTTAAAAGCTACTCAATCACAAAATGAGACTGAAATGGTAAATGAGACTGTTATATCTACTGTAACTGTCAACGTTACATATGTTTTGCTTTTTATTTTTAGACAACAATCGTGGAGAAAATGATTGCTGTTTATTACCCCTTTCAGCAAGAAGTCCGAAAATACGTACAAAAGATTGAACCAAGCCGAATGCACCTAGTCGATAAAAGATTGGAAGAGATGGCATTGTCGATTGCTGGGAATTTTCGCGTATTGGTAGAATTTGCCAAACCTATGAATTTTTGGCGTTCGTTGCTGAAAGTGATCGACAGTACACACGATGGGAAGCGAAAACAAAGTAAAACATCATCTGGTAAAAATAAATCGGATGGCGACAGTGAAAGTGATCAGGACGAAGATATAGCGGATGAAATGCTGGATTTGTAGGCATAATAAACGCACTGTTACGATCCTTCGTACTTTGATGTCATTATCGGTTTTATTTTATTTTTATTTTATTTAACTCGCTTCTAAACGGGTATCTTTCTTTCTATTTCAAACAGTAATAAAAAGTGCACATTTTGCTCGAGGAGGCACACAAGCTCACTTCGAAACGAGCACTGTTGTAGGCAAGAAAAGCCCGGGTAGAGAAAATGAGCGAGATGCAGCAATATTCGAATGTCAAAAATCCTCGCCATGTTGTCCGGGATCGCTTGACAGTGACAGGCAAACATCGATCAAAACAACACAGCCAGGAGCACGCGATACCGGTATTGCATACACATTGCGGAAGTTTCAATTCCAATATATTGTTGACCATCAACAAGCAAATAGACTGCTATGCAGATAACTCAAAATAGTAGCTTCATTTATTAACCGTACATAACGCGTACCATGGAAGAGGCTATTGACGATTATGTGAAACTGCCCCAAAAACGATTCTATCGTCAACGGGCCCACTCGAATCCGATCGCTGATCATAGCTTCGATTACCCTTTGTTACCGGAATTGAGCAACTGGAATGAACTCTATCCCAACATTGGCAATCGTCAGGTTGTATTTGCCGACATTGGTTGCGGATATGGCGGGTTTCTGGTAACATTGGGCGAAACATTCCCGGACAAGCTGGCTATCGGTATGGAGATTCGTGTAAAAGTGTCCGACTATGTGATGGACCGTATTAAAGCACTACGCCAGCGGCACAAGGGAAAGTATGAGAACATCGCTTGCATTCGCACGAACGCCATGAAATACTTACCCAACTACTTCCGAAAACATCAGCTGGAAAAGTTGTTCTTCCTGTATCCGGATCCGCACTTCAAAAAGGCGAAACACAAGTGGCGCATTATTAACCCAACCCTGTTGAGTGAGTATGCGTACGTGCTGCGTCCAGGTGGCAAAATTTATACTGTAACCGACGTGCGAGAGCTGCACGAATGGATGTGTAAGCATATCGAAGAGCATCCATGCTTCAAGCGTTTGCCAGACACTGAAGCTCAGGAGGACATTCTCGCCCCAAAGCTGCTGGATAGCAGCGAAGAAGGTCAAAAAGTAACTCGCATGAGCGGAGAAAAGTTTATGGCGATATTTACTAGACTTTAAGCAACTCGTGGCACTAATTGTGGCAAACCAGCGGCGGGATGGTTTAATGAATTAATTTTCAATAAATTTATGATCTTAAAGTACACACACCAGTCTGTATCGTTGTTATTTGTTATTAGAAAATTATAGTTACACATTTAATTGCTTTCTTGTGGTTGTATATCAATCCGGCGAACGAAATAATGCCTTAATTTATTCGGTTAGAAAGAGCATTAGTTTATAAACTTGAGAGCTTGCTCAACCATAACGATAACTTTTTGCATTTCTGCTTTCTGAACTACCAACAGCTGTGCGTATATCTCATTTGCTTGATCCAATGCCTTAAGGCGTTTCTCCTGTTCCAGGTGCTTGCTGTAATAATAGTAAAAGTAACAATATCATCTATGTAAATACGTAGATGCGCAAGATGCTTACTGATAACGTTTGCAACTAAATACTTACCTATCTTTTCTTCTGTCATTCTTCTCCAATACCTTTCTACGTACTTCCAGCTCTTGATTTTTATCTGCAAGCAGGCCATCGAGTTCCTCGCAGTTATTTTGCAATGTATCTGAGAGGTTTGTCAAGTTGTTCCTTTGTTTCCGTAACTTATCGCACAAAGAATTTAGTTCAACTATTGCGCCTCGTAAATTTCTGAAAAAAATAATAATTTAAGAAAAAATATTAAATTAGGTACTTTACACATAAAACAGGACATGGACCGGAACCGTTTATCGCTATTAATACATACTTGCAAGACTCATCCATTCCAATTAGAAGCATTTTTTCCAGAAGTGCATTGCACGGTCTTATCTGGTTGATCGAAGAAACATGGATTTGGTAAGCTTGTTGCAACTCTTTTTCCGTTTCCGTGAGTGTTTCAATTTCTCTAGTTAGCGATTGTTTTATTTCCCTCACGGAAGATGCTTCATCGTCGGCTACAAGCAGTTCTGCCAGTTCCGAATGTTCAATTTTTAGTTTAATAATTTTATCGGCTAGTTGCTGGTCATTTGCCTTCAGTGTAGATATGTTTTCCTGAAGCTTGTGTTTTCTTTGCTGAAGGGTTTCAATCTGATTCTTTAGTTGAGGCAGGTGCAGTTTCAAGTCATCTATGTGACGATTGATCTGTAGGAAAACCAAAAGTACAAGCATTATAACACCACCAAATTCAAACACAACATGTTACAACGACGATGAAATGACACACTTTGTTGGCTCGAATTTTTTTTTCTTCCTTCGTTATTTGTTCCTGGTTTAGTTTAGCGTTCAGCTCAGAATACTCCTGTGCGCAGTTGTTTGCCTTTTCCAACACTGTTTCTTTTACCATATTTGTGTAAAACAGATAGTTGAGCAGAACTTTAAGCAAATGTATGATCTTTTTTCCAGCTACAAAAGAAAGCATGCGAAAGTATAGTAATTCTACCCCAGAGTCCAGGTATGCAATGTTCTTACTTGGTTTGACGAGGTCAACGTACAAGAACGAAGTTTGTTTCGAATCTGAGCACAGTTGATAGATGTAGTTGATTCTCGCCACTAATTCCACCCGCTTCATCGTGAGTGTTTCATTCGAATCGCTGTACATCTACAAAAAAATTTATGCTTTATTTAATGTTTACAGCAACTTTTAACTAAAGGAAGCTTACATTTTCATAGCTGGCAACGTCGTAATGCATGAGCTTGAAAAATTGAAGGATTGATTTGTAAACAAACTGTTCTGTAGGTTTTTCCAAATCCGTTATTTTAATCTTAAATGGTATAATATTGTTCCAATCATCTATAAATGCTGCATTGCTCATGTCGGGGCGTTTACAATTGGCGTAAAGACAATTTCTACACAACGAAGACCAAACAGGCTTGGGAACAAAACAAACAAGTTCGAATCAAATCCGTTAACCGTTGACAGCGCTAATGATTGACAGATTCAAGATGTCTATAGGCAATAAATAAAAATAGTTAAAAATACCTTGGGGAATGTTGAGAAAGACGCATTGTCATACTACAGTATGTTCCCGAGTTACGCGGTTAAAAGGAAGTACAGTATACGCTCGGTAATCCGCACCTTTTTAACCTTTAAGTTGGCAACCGGATACCCGGGTATTTTTTCCAACTTCGAACTGCAATAACTTTTGATTCATTGCTTTTATTGACCTAAAATTTTCCGTAGCCTCCCAACTTTTAATTTCTGATTTGTTGGTGCATAAATTGTTATTTTAAACAGCCATGTAAGTATTTTATTGTGATTTTTTTTTTCACACATCCACTAAACGATCACTAAACGGCTTCTAAACGACTCAAGTTCTCTACCTAAACGGAATATAGAAAGACTTCGTTTGGCAGACGGCAAACGACTCATGCATTCTAAAAATAGCAAAAAAGCTGGTGGCGCCATCTGTTTGTGGGATACCCCAACCAGTTGAGCTTCATCGCTTGGAGGAGAGCTTTCTCATTTCCTCTGTACTGTTGTATGGTTTCGCATTGAAGTTATGCATCGCTAGAACTAGAACTTCGATACGATTGTTTAAATACTAAACTCCAACCGAAACCACCAGTACTGAAGCAAATGAGATTTGAGTAATGGTCGTTGGTGTTGATACCCACGTATCTGACCACACGACCATTCATATAGATTTTTGCTCGGAAAGTTAGATGGCTATATAGGTCATGATAAGATGAAACTTGTCGAAACACATTGCAAGAAAAGGATAGCAATATAATGATGAGTTGTAATACGCCATCTATTGTTCAAACCAATGAAGTTGTGGAGCTTTCATTTTTTTTCTATGGATTTTCAATTTTCCAGTCGTTTAAGCTTAATCTGTGGCGCTTGGGTAGTAGGTGGGGAATCGAAGTTCAACCAGTAGGTGCCATGGGAGTGACAAAAAATTTGTTCAAAACGTGAGCTTTGTTACTTTTTTGAGCTTTTGTCAAATTTTCGTAGCCGGGAGCAGCCAGGAAATAAAGTTGACGAAAGTTGACAAAATTTGACGTTTGCGAAAAATTGTAAATAAACAGCTATTTGTCGCAGTTGTGTCCCATTGCTATGATAATAGTGCTGAAATGCATGTTTCTAATTGATTAATGTACCTATTTAGTACTTCCTAAACAAAATATCGATGATATTCGGATGTTTGAGCTGTTTTCGTTCTTGTGTATATTTTTGGTGCAGCCACGAGCAAAGCTCTTTTTTGCAGTTGACAAGCAATTTTGATAAAATTGAAATATTTTTCAACATTTTGCCACCTCCATGGCCACGCGTTAAGTGAGTTCGGACTGTAATCCATTAATACCTGACTACACATCGTAGTGTACATTGTATTATATACATCTTGGCTACGGCGATGGCCTAAGCGTTCCCAGTGTGCCTTTGTTGATGTTTATGGAATAGTTCCCTATGAGAAAGCAACAAGGACGCAGCAAACATTTTATGCCTAAAAAATAAAAGTTTGTTACGACTGTTCACGATGAATAATAAAGATCGTTTCTTAATCACCCATAATGTAGAAAAGCTTGTGAATTACACGAACTACAAGCAATTAAGTTTTGAATGTATACAACAAAAGATGCTATCGCCGACGATGGTATCGCGTATCGAGGTAAGCCATTTCTACAAGTAACACCTGTTCTGTTGTATCTTGTTTAATTACCATTGGAGTTTGTTTTTCTATCAGGGTATTGCTCAGGATGAAGTTACGCGACATAAAAAACTATTTGAAAAAATTACCAAACGCGGCCCAAAAGCATTTGACACGCTGCTGGCTATATGCCAGCAAGCTTTTCCTACAGCTTACTTGATTCTGAAGCCCAACTCCAACGACAATCAAATGCATTCCACTCACAATCCTCAGCGTGTACGATCTGTGAGCTGCAATGTGGCACCAAAAGTGTACTCCCTTCGCAGTCCAGGCGATGTAGATGATGGTAAAAACAACAACTTTGCTTCGAACGCGCTGGTCGAAGAAAGCAAATGCATTTTGCAAGTCTATCCAGACATACTGCCAACTACGTTCTCCGTTAAGCTCTCTACAAGGCCAGCGGAAACACATCCAAAAGTACCGGCTTACCCAATGAAAGGGCGTAATCGTGGTGTGGCGTTTATTGTAAACGTCATTACGTTTTTGAAAAAAGTTCATCCTACGCGAAACGGAGCAGATATTGATGGCAGGAATTTGATTTCCGTCTTCCAGCAGCTGGGATTTGTGGTTTTTTACTACGAGGATATCACGATGGGCGTAAGTACTATTTTCGTTTTAATTTATAGTGGGCCGATGTATACATACATACACAAACAAATGACGTGCTTGTATTTTTAGGATTTGAAAGAGCTGTTGGCACA
Source organism: Anopheles coluzzii (assembly GCF_943734685.1). NCBI lineage: Eukaryota > Metazoa > Arthropoda > Insecta > Diptera > Culicidae > Anopheles > Anopheles coluzzii. Next base: position 70,891,861 of record NC_064670.1, read on the forward strand.
GTTGAAGGAATCCGAACATTTGTCCTGCGATTGCTTTGCCTTCTACATTCTATCCCATGGTGACCATCGGAAAGGCAGCGATTACATCTTTTTGCACGATAATTCGTTACTGCGTGTGGAGGATCTGTTGACCGAATTTAATTCAGTCAATTGCAAAAGATTGGTCCACAAACCGAAATTATTTTTCATTTCAATTTGTCGGTGAGAAAGTTGTTCACTTGAAATGAACTAATTTTAGATTGCAGCTATTATTTATTAAATATTATTCTTACTTGCAGTGGTGTGCAATCCGATCTAGGAGCGTACCGCTTATCGACGAACACCGAGCGCGATGGAATGATTGATCCGGGGAAACCTTTGCCATCAAATATTGCCACCTACTGTGACATGCTTGTGTGCTATGCAACCGTTCCAGGCTTTGCGGCACATCGAGATACAAATACAGGGTCGTGGTTTGTAGAAAGTATGTGCAAAATATGGTCCGAACATGCACATGATACTGATGTTGAAATCCTAATGAAACTCGTTGGTGAATATGCTTCATCTTATCGTACTGAACATTCTGCTTTGCAAACAATCTGCACCGAACAGAGAGGATTTTTCAAACAGCTATTTTTAAATCCTGGGTATTATGAAAATCCAGTCGAACTGTGACTCAATTTAACATTCGAACACATCTATTTAAACAGTTTATTAATCAAATATTATATTCACTTATCTCAGTAAAATTAGTTCTTTTTGATGGTGTACAGTGCCTTAGAACTATAATTAATACAATTTATACACGAATCGGGAAATAAGTTGCCGGCCTTGGTATGATATAGTAAGCTTACAATGATGTTTTTTTTAAAATATTATACCGTTTTTAACTATCTTTCTACGATAAATAAAGACAATAACTACAAAAGTATTTTTTTTTATTCATACACTAGCACGACAAGCAAAAATAGATATATTTTTTTTATTTTTATGTGATGTCCGCTCATAAATGTGAGAGTTTTGATGCTTGGAATCTATTCATTACCTGTTGCGTTTGCCTATTCAAGAAGTGTAGTTTTGATAGTGTTGTTTAAGAATTGTTTTGGCCCTGTAACCAATTATACTTCTTCTGAACCACATTACATACAAAAATGTTTTTCTCATACCGAACAAATCACTAGAACGGATAAACTCGATATGCGAGAGTCTCCTATATCTTCCTTTTTTATTTGTTTTTTTTCTGAGTCACATGTAAAGAAAATGGAATGATGTGAAAAATGTCTATAAACTCAAAAATTAGTTCATATCCACGCAAACTAACGAAATAATAATAGCAAAAATACATTTCGGAAGGTCTTATCCACCCGTAGTTAAGTCCGAAAGTGGCAATAAACAGGGCCGAAGCCGTTCCTTCTTAATAAAAAAAATGCATGATACGAAATGTGCATTTAAGGTCGATTTCTGCGGTCATGTGTTTTTTTGCTGGTATAGCCCGTACCTGTAGATTTAAAGTCGTCACAAATGCATTTGTCCCATTTCTTTTGCCATACACTGTATGTCATTCATGCGCTTTACGTTACTGAAGGGATGCACAATGTAAACAAACAAGTATGTTATCATTCCATTCTGTAGCAAATGCACATACAGTGTGCCTTTTGGAAAAGCGATACATCTATTCTGTACAGAGCTGAAAAATGAATCGTTTTGAATACTGCCAGGCACGACTCTTCGAGAACGAATCGTTTGTGGCAAAGGATCGCAACATTAAGCTGTATGACGGTGATGAAAAGGTAGCAATTTTCCATTTGGTAAGCGAACTATGTAAAATGCTATTTGATGTTTGCTTAATTCCAGACCAACTATGAAGACGGCGAAGTTGTTCTGACTAGCCATCGTTTGCTGTGGGGACGTAACGGAGAAATCGCAAGGGGAGGCAGCTGCTTGGCATTGAAACTGAAATATGTCCTGTCTGTGGATGAAGAGGAAGCAAGTTCGATGTTGTTTGGACGGAAGAAACGCATAATTCTACGCCTAGGCAGCTTAGCGTCGGATAAAATGCCTGGGCCCATGGATCATAGCTGTTCAACTTTTGTGAAACTATCTGGCCGCAATGGTGTGGAGGTGGCTTTTGTTCAGGCACTTCACTCAACTTTATCCGCCCGTATCTGGATTGTGTCGGATGATGGGGAGCAGGCCCAGTCGAGCCAGTCCGACGCATCGGCTGCTGGACCCAGCGCAGACGCAAGCCGCCGCCAGTTGCGTATTGGCATAGTTGGCATTGAGCGGAATTTAGCCGAAAAGCAAAAGCAAACAGATGCCAATATCAACATGGCCTTCAAAGACCTTGGTCGACTAATGGCTATGGCGAAAGATATGGTGGCTATTACGAACGTTGTCAGTGCAAAAATACGCGAACGCCAGGGTGAAATATCGGAGGACGAAACGGTTCGTTTTAAATCGTATTTATTGAGCCTCGGCATTGACGATCCAGTCACGCGAGATGGCACACGCAGCAATTCGGAATATTTCCTAAAACTTTCGAGACAGCTTTGCGAGATGTTGCTCGATCCCATCACCGAGGCTGGAGGAATGATGTCGCTAGCTGACGTTTACTGTCGTGTTAATAGGGCCCGTGGACTGGAACTGCTATCACCCGAAGACTTGCTAGAAGCGTGTCGGCTGCTCACGGGCCCTATCAAGCTTCGCGAATTTCCCAGCGGTGCCATTGTACTGCAGCTTGAATCGCACGACGATGCGCTGATATCGCAGCGCACGCTGGAACTGGTGGAGCAGAATGTGTCCATGAGCCCGGACGAGCTGGCGCGTCTTGAATGTATTTCGCTGTTATTAGCACGCGAGCGACTGCTAACCGCAGAAGGCTTTGGTCAGCTTTGCCGCGACGAGTCGGTCGAAGGATTGCGGTTCTATACAAATAAATTTATTCATTGACCAACGCAAGCAACTGTTGCAGCTATATCGAAGCATAGTCCTTTGTGGCAGCCCAATCGGCGTCGAAATTAAGTATCCGCAAGTTATGGTCGGTTACAACAAACATTTGGCTGCAGTCAGCGGCAATCCGATAGACGGGAGAAAAGTTGCTATTCTTCTTCAAAGGGAAGTACATCTGAACACAGCGGTTTGGCGCTCGCAAATCGTACAGGTTGGTCCGGTAGTGGTACTTCATTCCACAGTGTACGGCATACGTCCCATTGTAGGAGAGACAGTATACTGATGCATTGTAAGGATCTGTCCAACATGCCTCATCGTTCCCAGTGCGCACATCGACTAGGCGCATGGTGGTATCAAAATTGCCGCAAAGAATACAGTGCTCGTCCTTCCAGAGCACATCGTACACAGCCGTGGAAGGTGAATTCAACTGCTGAATGGTGCAGCTGCAACGATTGTACGTAATTGTATACAGATTAATACAGTTTCATTCCCCACAGGCGGAACTGTGTTACGTACCTGTACAAATCTATCAATTGAAGTGCGCGCTTCTTGCTGCAATGAAATTTGCCTACCGCCAGTAGATTGTTGTTCAACTTTATTGTTTCATATGCGTGAGGGTAAACGTGGGAATGTTCAAACACATCACCATCATACAGCAGTTCGCGATCCGGCGGAGAATAGTTGAACACGTACGTTGATTCGTTTTTCGTTGTCACTGCATAGACATCTTTGTTAAAATCGACCGCCTTGATAATATCGTTTGTTATCGTTTGCAAATGCTGTTGGCCTGAGCCATGTTCGTAGAGTAAAATTTTCCCATCCATACGACCGGCGAAGAATCGATTGTTCTTTTTGGCCAGACTCGTGATATCTGAATCTCCTACCGAGCCAACCATCCAAGCGATTCTGGTATCGATCATGTGTACGCTTTTCGTCCTTCGGTGGGCTTGCAGACGACCGCCGTGTGTCATGTAAAGACAGTCCTTATCGATTGCTAGTTGCGATATGTACATCACGTTATGATGAAAGTAAGACCGCTCCTCGTACCTTCCATAGCGCCAATTTTCGTCCAACTTGACTCGTTTTCGTCGGGTATAGTGGTAGGGACTTAAGGCTGCTCCATGATCCGAACCGGTCACCAAGGCGTGCTTGCATTTTTTGGGGAAGACCACTCTCTGAATTATGTGCTGGAATTTTTTGCAAACCAAAACGCAACGATCCAAGTCTCCCACATTCAGAAACAGAAACACATGCGCCAAAGAGTATTCATCTAAATCGCAGAGCTGCTTGTTTGAAGCCAAGGTATTTGTTTCGCCTTGGTTCCGCATCAGGAACGGGTTCGAGAGAGTTTCGATGCAATGCACTTGCAGATCAGCACTTTAAAATTTTGTTTGTTTACTTCCGTTGACCTGTCATTGGGCTAGCTTTGGGGCTATACACACACGCCGTACTGATTTAATGCTATCTTCCCAGTGTGCAGATGATTTGCTTCATCGCATCCAGCAACGGTCATTGAACAGGATTTGTCATAAATGAACGTAAGCACGTTAGGCATTAATTAAGTAAGTAGAGCACATGTTTCGTTCGATTTAGAAACCTAAAGATGAGATAAAATAAATTAAGTAATTTGAGAGCAAAAGTTGCAGCTGACAATTGCAGTGCGCAAACGTCCATAGCTTTTGGTCACGAGTACTTGTCAAGTTTACATTGTTTCAGCCTTCTTTCGGTGTATTGTGTTTTTCCGTGTAAAATTAACCCCAAACCTGGAGGATAGACTGAAACGGTACAAACTACTACGCCTACTGCACAGTGATGTCCAAGTCCAAGCAGAACAGAAACACCATCTCGAAAGCGGTAAGAAGAAACAGAAGCAATCCCTGTGGTTCTACCCGTGGGCGCCTACTGACTATTCAATGTGACTTTTTCTTACAACAGGAGCAGCGCGCCGAATATCGTACGTTCAAGACCGTATTCCTGTACTGCATCTTGATTATAGCGCTTCCCGTGCTGACCTTTTTCACGTCAAAACATTGGATTTTTGATCAGCTACTCCAGCTATCCAGTGTATCGAGCAACATCTATTCAGCGGTGAGCGCTGTGGTTGCGCTGCACGGTGCATTGTTTCTTTTCATATACAAGGCGTACTTTGCGGTCAGCAACGAGTCTGTCGACGGTCGCGGGGACAAAGTTGCCCAGAAAGAAGATTAAATAGTTCGTATATGGTGCGCCGAATACTGTAGCCATTCCAAAGATCCCAGTCTATGTGTGTGTTTTTAAGAAAATCGGCTGAAGGTGGAGCAATTGAAAACACAGAAAGAAAACGACACAATCATGAACAAGATTGACTTGGTACTTGGACAGACCGTTTTGCTGGAACTGGAGGAAGAATGTTTACTCGGCGAGCTGTTGCACGTAGGTTCTGATCGATCGTTCATCCGCTTATCGAACGTGCGCGACATGCTCACGAAGGAGTCTTATGGCATTCAAACGTACTATAATTCGGAAATAAGGAACATCCAGGTTATCTCTGCCGATAAGGGAAACACTCAAACTGGTCCCTCGGCAAACGCTCGAGACAACCCCAAACAATTCACAAAACTACTTACACTGGAAAATTTACAGGAGACGCTGGAGCAGATAAATAACTACATTTTCATACACCAAACGGATGTTAAATATCACGATTCGATTCGATATCTCAAAACTCAGCGCCATTTGGGTATTGCAATGGAAAGCATCGAGCATGGGAGGCACTCTATCTCGCCATCACTGTTGTCCATAGCAACTCATGATTCGATCTACATCTTTGACATCAAATGGATGAAGATAACGGATGAAATGCGTGATCTGCTGTCTAACGATCGATACAGGCGCGTTTTACACAACGGGCGGCTAGTGAAAGACGTCCTTCAGCATAAGTTTGGTGTAGAGCTGGGGAAGTGTTTCGACGTAATGGTTGCCCACATTGCAATCGGTAAAACGGAGGGAAAGATTGTAGAAGAAGGAGTTTCTTTGCAAGCATGCGTGCAAAGTTACTTAAAACTACCGGACATGTTTTTTGATATGAATGTAAGTAGGAATTGTATTTTTAACTTTTTGGAACCTGCAACTGCAACGACAATGTCTATGTTCACAGGCCAATTTTGATGAGCGCCCGGTAAGCGACACGACGAAGCGAGAAGCAGCGAAGCATGTTGTATTTTTGCTACCGCTACAGGACCTGTTCATCCACGAGATCATGCTGGAACCATTTTACAGTAGCTGTAGCAATTATTTGCAAAGCTTGTCCCGCAATCCGGATTTCATCAGCAGCTTGACCGATTTGCGAAACAAGAACGGTGAAGCAATCGAGGCGGTAGCTCCTGTAAACTTGGGAATTGATGTGGAGTTGCTGGATATACCAGAACAGGAGTCGAACCGCAGCTAATCACACGGGTCATTTTACGATTGAATGAATTACAAAGTAGAATTTGCTATGGGTAATAATAAAAACAGGCGCAACGGACTATGTAAAAATTTATGAGTATTATATCAGCTGTACATGATATCACAAATAAATTGCTTCGATAGATTATACAATCTGAAATTACCTTCCTTTCTTTTCCAGTTTTTCCGATAAGTGATAAGAAAAAAGATAACCTTTTACTTCATAAACCCTTTTATTTGTGATTATGAGTGGGAAATAGCCGAGGCAGAAATATTAAAAAACATGAAAAAGACAAAAAGAGGCACATACTCTTACTAAAGCCTCTTGCAATTGGGTTATGTGGTGCTGAAGCCCTGATTGTGTTGTAGAAGTTTAGTGATTTTCGTATTCTATCCGGCCATCTCATCATCCTGGTCTTTATTTTGTGTTTTGCCGTGGCCGTTCTCCTCCTTGGCCACTTCGGATGGCTTTGGCTGGTCAGTGCTGGTAGAAGAACCAGCAGACTGCTTGTTTGTTGCGCCTGAAGCTTCTGAAGCCGGTGATTTTTCGCTATTTTCCAATGCCTTCACGAATTGTTCCAGGTCCCCTGCATTCGCCGCAGCGACAGCGTCGGCGTTGAGTTGAAACTGGGAAACTACTGGGCCAAGCTGACCAGACTGCAGTGCGTTAGAGAACATCGACAGTGCTTGCTGAAATTGGGGAGACGAGATGGTTTCCTTCAGCTGCTCTTTTTTGTTCTCATCACCTTCCAGCTGAGGTAGGTGTGCAACTAGCGCATCCACTTTCTCTTGGTCGGAAATAATCGAAGCCAACGTTTGTGAATTGACGGCAGATGCTAGATCGATATTGCGCCTCTGTCCGGATCCATCCACACCGGTTGCGCTAATGCCAGAAAGATAGTTTTGCAAATCGGACAGTAATATTCTTGTACCTCCGTCAGCAGTGCCCGCGCTGCCAGCATTTCGCCCGACAGGTGTGCTTATCGGCGAACCAGCGGAAGCTCCGGACGCGGAGTTAGTTTTAGTGGTTCCACTTGTTTTCTTCGGTGCACGGGGCGTAGATGGTGCATTGACTGCGGCGCTTGGAGTGGTAGTGCTGCCACCGTTGCCATTATTGCTGGTCGCCAAGCTGCTACTGCTTCGATTCGCCGGGGTAGCTGCGCTGGTTCGGCTGCTAGAATTTCCGGAATTGGAGCGGCTTGAATGGAGAAAATATTAGGTCTCACCAAGCTGCATCGCAGGATTATGTTTACTTGCTTTACTACTTACGTCATAGACCCGAGCAGGCTGCTCAATCCACCCATCTGCCCAACACCGCCGAATAATTGCATGATTTGCTGTTGCGACATATTGTTCAACATGTACTGCAAGTCACCATTATCATTGCCACCGTTTCTGCCACCGGAACCGATGCTATTCCCAGACGGTGGATTGTTGATCACTTCATTAATGCGACGGCACCACTCATCATCACGATCCGTCTTCGGTTCCTGCATCCAGAAGAATAATCTTCGGCTGGAAGACTTGAACTTCAACACATACACTCTGCCATTCTTTACGTAATCGATCTTCTTAAATTCGCAATCGTCCGGGAACAAAATGAGATCATCCTCGACCGTTCCGGAGGTACGATCCTTCCAGCAAAAGTGTATTAATCCATCTTCCGCTTGATACACGTACACCAGCCCCTTTCGGTTGTCCGGGTGGACCATCTTGTTTACCATGTTCATGCGCCCGGCACGAAATTCGACCAGATGTCGATTCCCACCGGAACTTCCACCCAGCGCGCTGCTGCTACCAAATATAGGTCCACTCATATTGCTAATTTTACGGAAAAAAGTGAATGGTAAACTAGGTCGGTATTATAAGATGACTTTGCTTTACTTTTGGGTGAACTCCGCCTGCCAGGGGGGCAATCAAAACAGAATTAGTAACATACCTCAGATTACGCGTACTTCAAAGTAGGAATTATATTTGCTGAATGTTTAGCACTAGCCCAATGATGAACGATTCCAAATGCAGTGAATGTGTTGCAGTTTCGATCTTTATCTTCAATACTGGTGCAATCTGATCAAAGGAACCTTCGTTGCCTTTTTCTATGGCGTGACAGAGCGTATTTCCGAGCGACAGTTGACGACACGCTTCAGAAACGCTTCATACATTGGGCGCTTCGCCATCAGATTCATTAGCAAAAATCATTAGGAAAAAATTGCAAAATACAAACTATCAATCTCTACCCAAAAAGGTCTCTTCAAAGAAAGCCAATTTTAGTTTCCAAAATTTTAGTTCTGTTTCGATAGAATGAGAGCGATTTTGTATTAATGAAGTGTTTTGATGGTGGAGCTACGTTTGCTTGGTTACGTTTTTCTCGGTTAGATTTTCTTGCAACAAATAAAATGGACGAAATGACAAAGGGCCCTCCAAATTCGGCAGATAAAAACAAGTGCGTTATTAAAATAGTTTGCAGTTTTTATTGCTTATGACTTCTCAACTCGGGCGGTATATTATTCAAATTTTTTCACAAAAGATTTGGTGAGCTCTAGCTGCAATATAAATTAAATTTAGTAAATTATTACTCTATCTCATTTGGAAATAACAGTTACCTGTTTCTTTGTTTGTCCGTACCAAGGCATAAGCTTGAATAAATGGACACGTTGTTTCAGGGATTCATTTTTCCTGCGTAGCTGCTTTTTAAGCTCCAGTCTATCGCACAGCGTTTGTTTGTAGATAGAGAAGTCACCTTTTACTCCAGAAACGTCCTGCATTACAGACAGTATTAGGTTTTGTGAGTTAAACAACTTTTCTCGCACGTGAGTGGCACGTGCTACATCGTTTTCAAACTGTTGCCGCGAATTGTTCATCCGTTTGTGTGTCTCCTCGAGTTTTTCTCCGATGCGGTTAACTTCCGCTTTCAGCTCGTAGTACTGCTCCAGGCTAACATCCTGCATTTGTTTGTCGAGCTGATAGTTTTGCATATCATTTCGTTTTAATCGCTTCATGACTACGAAAAGCCGCTTTCGCTCATTTGATAAATTTGTTCGAGCCTTATCGATTAGCTGCACAAGTTTGGTAATATCTATAGCACCAATGCAATCGTCAAAAAAGGACATTCCTAGTTGAGTAATCTTCTCGTCGTTAGCAGCGAGTTTAGCTACACGCAAGGACACGATTTTGGAGATGTACGATGCGATGTGCAATTGAAATTCAGCAACTTTGTTCTGATGTTTCTCTGTACTTTCATATTGTTTTGAAACGGGTTTTACCGACGCTACAGATTCAATAGCAGCAGCTTCCGTTTGTTGATTTTTTTCATCTATAGTTTCTAGCGGATCATGAAGGGAATTGTTATCTTCTAGAAATGAGATACGATAACAAATTAGTATGAAAAGCCACCAACGAAAAGTACATACTTATTACTGTTTTCATCACCAACAAGTTGAATAGGAATCGTTTTGCTAGATTTCCTCCTTAGGTTGGTTTCGAATGCATTATGTAAGTCATTCAGTATGGTTTTCTTTTTCACAATGGGCATTTTTCGTATTAATCTAGGAAGAATGTCAGTACTTCTTGAATTCGAAAGAACACTCTTAAAACATCAGCATGCTATTAAAACATTTCAAGGCAAATCGGTGAATACATGATTTGGTCTGCATAGTGTGTATACTATGGTAGCATACTTAGTCGTGTCTTTGGCAACTGAAAAAATATCACAATCCACGCAACCGGGCTATCCGGGTAGCCAGCGACTTTGAAGATATTTGAATGCGTAATCCAGTATCTATGCGATACTGGGATGAAAAGTAAATCAACTACCCAAGCGCCACAGATTAAGCTTAAACGACTGGAAAATTGAATATCCATAGAAAAAAATGAAAGCTCCACAGCTTCATTGGTTTGATCAATAGATGGCGTATTACAACTCATCATTATATTGCTATCCTTTTCTTGCAATGTGTTTCGACAAGTTTCATCTTATCATGACCTATATAGTCTTCTAACTTTCTGAGCAAAAATCTATATGAATGGTCGTGTGGTCAGATACGTGGGTATCAACACCAACGACCATTACTCAAATATTTCAAATCAAATCATTCGTTGCTTCCCATTTTTTTGTTTTTATTCATCGATATCATAAAATTCATTTCGCTCTATAGACTTTGATAGAAAAAATCTACTCGGAAGCAAATCGTAAATGAGCATGCCGAATTACGATTTTACGAATGGCATCTATCTGTCAAACACTGTTAGAAGGATAGATTCCAAAATCGAATGATAGTATTTTCCGCCGTCTACTAAGGCCTTAATAAGGCCTTCTATGTGATAGGGCAAGGTGATTAAAGAGATCAGGTGGTGGAATCTAGACAATTTTGAGAATTCGTCACTTGACGTAAGGTCCCCAAGATTCAAACTTTGTTTACATTTATTTAATTTGATGATATAATTTATCTACCACATTTTTTAGATTAAATAATCTTTAACAATATGGTTTGGGCTTTGCAAGTTCATATTTAACATTAAAACATAGACTGAAGTTATTTCGTGTTATTACGTGAATTTATTGTATAAATCATTGTGTTTTCGACATGTTTGAGGATAAAAACTAAGAAATCATTTATATTTCCTATTTTAACATTTATTCCTCTTTATCTACGAGACACATGGACAATTTAAGTGAGGTTCAAACTATCAAATCTTTTGTTATTTTTCCTCATTTTTTCGATAAAATCAATAGACATACAAAAATGCACGTAGTAAAAAAGAAATCTGTTCTATTTGCTATGCTTTGTGTGCGGAAACCAATGATTAACGGTTTTAAAATGACGTAAAGTCCCTCAACTATGGCGACCCCTCAAAGGCCCTTTTCCACCACCTGGTATTTTTAATCCACCTTGGTGATAGGGTTTTAAGCGTTACCGCGTATCTCGGGGACTACCTGTACTTCCTTTTTGGAAATGTAAACAAACAAATAGCAAACTTCTGAAAACACGTGAACTAATCAACAATACAGTTCAATGCCGGTGTTGCTTAGCAGTTTGCTTAAGTTTAGTAAAAATAGTCGAGTAACAATTTGTTACAAATTGTGGCATACGTTGTCCGCTGTATCCAAAGCAAATAGGAGCACCATGTCCGAAACTTCAGTTCAAAATTTAGTGTGGATAGACTTGGAAATGACGGGGCTGGATGTGGAAAAGGATCGAATTTTAGAGATCGCTTGCATTGTAACCGACAGCAAATTAAACATTATTGCAAAAGGACCAAACATAATCATAAATGAGCCTGATGCTGTTCTGGCAGAAATGAACAGCTGGTGCAAGGATCATCATTCAAAATCGGGATTGATAGAAGCTGTGAAGAAATCTACCTACAGTGTAGACCAGGCGGAGAGGGATGTATTGGATTTTGTTAAAAAATACTGTCCTGAGCGAAAGTGCCCGATGGCAGGAAATAGCATTTATATGGACCGCCTGTTCATTATGAAATATATGCCAACATTGAATGAATATCTTCATTATCGTGTGATAGATGTAAGCACGGTGAAGGAATTATGCAAACGATGGAATCAAAACGTCTATAACTCTTCGCCACCGAAAAAGCTTGCCCATCGTGCTTTGGATGACATCGAAGAAAGCATTAACGAGATGAAATATTACAAGAGCATGTTTTTCAACTCAGTTGAAACTAAAATTGATCGCGACTAGGAACCAGAGATTTGTGAATACATATATCGCTCTAAAACTTTCAGTTAATTGTGTGGTACTAGAAAATGTGGTGAGAATAAAAGTCTATTTTTTTAAACATCCGATTTTTTTTCTTAGATTTGCAGTCCTTTTCCCAAACTCGATCGTAGAGTGTCGACGACGGCGAACGAATTTGTGGGCCACGCGAAGGATAACTCAAACCCTCTCGGATATCTTTTCGTTCGTTAGACACCAATAATGATCCCTTTAGTTGCTCTCCTAAAGGGGTTTTTTTAGGGAAAACATCAAATAACGAGAGTGTCCGAAGAGGATCTGCGAAACGCAATCGTCCAGCTCACGAATCTCGTCGCGAAGCAGCACCAGCAGATCAAAAATTTAGCAAATTGAAATTTTTTGACGGCGGCTAGCGAAAGCGAGACGAAAATCGAGTCGTTGGTAAATGGAATCAAGGTTTCCTGTACGATCCGGACGGAGGAGTTTTCTTTGATGCATGGTACGCTAGGTACGAATACGTATTCATTCAGGACGCTAGACGACGCCGCTCGTGTGAGAAACGCGGCCTTAAGAAGATAGGTAAGGGGGAATCACCAACAATAGAGCATCTACAAACGTTTCTTTCAGTTACCGATTAACACCCAACCGGAATACACCTAAGGGAACGTCTCCAGCCGAAGCGTTTTTAAAAAGAACGATTTGCACTACGTTGGGTCTGTTGAAGAAACCATCTCCTTCGACTGCAGCCGTTAATCACAAACAAAATCAGCAATTCAACAAACGGCATGGAGCGGTCAAGCGATCATTAGTAGAGAATGACTTGGTGTATGTTGAACAACACGTAAACAAAAAAAAAGTCGTGGGTTCCTGGTCGAGTCATTGAACCAAAAATAATCCACTATGTCTCGCTACGGTTCCGAAACCCCTGGGCAAGAAGAACAACAACTTCCATGGGAAGTTTTATTAGAATAAGTTGGTACTACTGCTGTAGCCGGCAATCATATTTCTATTAGTTTGAACTCTAAGGTGCCAGCTGATGTTCCTGTTGTTTTGTGGGTTTACGGGGTTTATCGGATTATCGGTATTTTATTATCACCACGTAAGAGAACAGGATGATGTGTGTGCCGTAACGATCACTTCGGTGTCGATCAAACGAGAGAGATTCGTTACCACATTGCCACTACTTATAAAGCCTAACTGAGTGCCTCTCGCGGGCACTCCCTAGCTTCGGGTTTGCTATAAACTAAAGCATGCGTTACACTACACTAACCTTAACATACAGATCCCATAACACTGTTTTTGAAAATCCGCAAACAACCAATGAACAGCCATCTGCGTCAGCATCGGAATCCATTGCATCCGAATCCGTCGCATTTGAATCCATCCAAAGCTTACTACGTCGTTCCGTAAGAACACGAGAATCCCTCGATGGCTCTCATCATACGACCTTTACTAAAAAGGGGCAGATGTAGTAGGCTATGACTACCAAACAGTGGATTTTGGCTCAGCAGAATTTCGCTTCCTAGGCGCTTCCTAGCAAGTTGGCTTTTATTTGCTCTCCGTTTGAACTGTCACAATCAGATAAGAACGTTTAACAGAATGAGGATGTTATACTTCAGCAAAGGAAAGAAAAAATATTTCCGAAACGCTTTATTCAGAAAGAATAGCTTGTTTAAATTTGAATGTTTTGGTTGTACAGAAAGTTGAAAATCTATATCGTTACTCATTTGAATCAAGCGGACAACACATTGATAGCGGTCGCATCGAGGGGAACACTGTTTACATTACCTCTTAAACTATCGGTGGTACAACAGTAAGTGAATCCTTTGGAAAATGTTTGGAGCGCAGCATTAGACCAACCATAAAGGGCGCAAACATCAGGACATAAGAGTTCGCTGGACGCAATAGATGTTCGGTACGGATCGTTACTGGTGACAAAAGCGATAGCTGCATTGCTGCTTGGTGACTTGATAATTTTCCACGTCCATTTTGGCACCGTTATTCCGTTTGCACTAAGTGTGATGGAAACTTGTGTACCGTTTGTATGGGGCAGTGTTAAGACATCGAACGTTCCAGTATACACCAACAGGTCGCGTTGAAGACGATCAGCAATGTTGCGAGCGATCTTTTCTACAGTCAACCAGTTGCCACCGTTGACCTTTTGCCACTGAGGGGCAACGTTGACGTAAAAGTACGTATCCCACTGCCAGGTACGGAAAATACCATCTGCATCCGGTGTCAAATGTCCCCTAGCTAGGTAATTGGTGGAGTTCACATACTTTGCAGCCTGGGTGGACGATCCGAGTAGATCGGCTAATCGTGTTTGCTGCGCCTTGATGGTATAAGAAGTGTCCACCATAACTGAACTGGGAACTCCAGTTACTTTGAAAGATGGGCGGTAAGACTCCACTATACTATCTGAAATTGTACGCGTAACTCGCTAATGTAAAAGCAAAGCATAACAGAGAAATACACAATATAACTACTGCCTACCTGCAATAGAATCTCCATGGATAACATGCTTTGTGTAGATAGCGGACGCTGTCTGGGAATTGTAACACACAGAAAAGTGTTTCACGAATCCAATTCCGGCAATATCGAATCCAATATTGCGAATCGTACCACCGTTTTCACATTGATCACTTGTCAACTGAAGATCTCCAGTAACAACCTTGGCGCAAACTATTCCGGATGCATTGATCGGAAGACCGTTTAATAGGAATGTGCTTGCACCAACACATGTGAGAAGTGCCGTTTCTTGTAGTACTGCAACATAGAGACACACATATACCATGCTTCGAGTAAGTATTACGTTTTTGGGAAACTTCGTACTTACTGTTGACTACGTTATTTTTGGGACATGCAATAACACTTGACTCGCCAAACGCCCAGGTAAGTTGCCCGTTCTTTGGTATCCAAAGGTTATCATTCTTCAGAAACACAGGCTCCGGAAAGGTGAGATCAGTTTTTACATTAACTGTACATTCTGCGTGAATATAAGATATTGTGGATGTGGATAAATTGGGACGTGGGTGAGCTTGTAGCCAATGTCGAGTTACTTACGGCTTAGGACGGTTTGCACGAAACAAAACGAAAGAACAACCAGTGACCACATCTTGTATTGATCTGTTCAGTTTCTTATTTGCGATACAGTTTTATGTAGACAGTACAATGGGTTTATTTATTCCTTTCGAAAAGTTGTATGAATTGTTAGCGTTGTTGTTGAGTTTTTGAAAACTAGTCACGATGCTTTTTTTCTACTAAGCAACATTTCTGCTGTTGCATATGGATAAGTTATTGTGAAGTTGTACAGGCTGTTCTCATAAACTGTGTGTTTTAAATTCAGATAAGTGTGGGCTTATTTTTTTTGGCAGCAAATGATGATCTCATGCCACGATAGTAGCATATGAGGAGCGTTGTACCAGGGTTATTTATTTGTTAGGGTTTTATCGGGAGTTTAACTTTCGGATTTCACCCGCGTCATTATTGGGTATTTTAAACCAATTTGGTTTGCATGGTTTTTTAATCCAATTTTTGTCATCTATATAAAACATTTGTATAGAAAGTTTATACAAAATAAACTTGTCCAACTTGGGGGGGGGGACACGTATCCTGTATGATGAGGGCTGGGCCCGCGATTTCGAGATAGTAGTGTAGCATATCTGCTAAACAGAACTTGTTATAAACCATACTCTCAGCTATAGACCACACCTCACTATAGAAATCACACCATTGCTACATAATCATTATAACACACTCAGCAAATCATATCATACTATAACAAAGCAACCGGAAGAATTCAGGCCCCACCGTTCATATAAAAACAATTATGACACACTTCTTGAAAACACCCGAAAGACGCATAATAAGCAAATCAGGCGTTACTGCAGGCAAACTAGGTGAACCGAGAACGCATAGCAAGTTACAGGGTTTCACACTTTATCTCAAGACCGCGGGACCCCTTCCCGAATCTGTCTTAGTCAAAGCCAAGACTGCGGTATGATGCTTGAAAACGTTGATGATACCTGAATTCATCGGATGCAATGCTGAATCTGCGGCACATTTCTCGAAACACACTGGTCCGCGTCGAGGACATGCGGTCGAATATTTTTTTACACGGATAACCTTTGTGTACATCAGTGTACTGAAAACAGTGAATTATTTTTTCGTGTTTTTACCAGAAAAGATGATTTAAATAGTTCAAACTACTTTCTTAACACTTGTAAATATTTTAATTAAACAAATATGCATTCACTCATTTTATTAAATTGTCTTTTTTTGTTAAAAAAAACGAAAAGGATAATTGAGTGTTTCTAATAGACTGATGTACACAAAGGTTATCCGTGTAAAAAATATTCGACCGCATGTCCTCGGCGCAGACCAGTGTGTTTCGAGAAATGTGCCGCAGATTCAGCATTGCATCCGATGAATTCAGGTATCATCAACGTTTTCAGGTATCATCAACGTTTTCAAGCATCATACCGCAATCTTGGCTTTGGCTAAGACAGATTCGGGAAGGGGTCCCGCGGTCTTGAGATAAAGTGTGAAACCCTGTATAAGCTCAGTGACGAAAACATCCATTCTTTAGCAACAATAGTTGAAACCTTATTTCGCAATACAGTGAAACCGAAGCATAGGCACACATCGACAAACACCTCACACCATTTTAATTTATAAATTTTTACCAATAACAATAACATTTAATTAGGTCAAAAACATATTCCAAAACCAAATGTACGAAACCCATAACATATTTTGAGTATAAATAAAACCAACTCCGATCATGGCAAGTCAGATTCGTTCGGACTGCCAGGATAGGACTATGCCCATCCAACATATATTCTCATTTAAAGAGTTTAGTTATGTCCCCCTACCCAAGGTAAGGCCTCTAAACTCCAACGTTTCCAGTAAGGGAAACCTCCTAAAGGTTTCTATGATCGCCAGGACGATCAAGTGTCGAAAAGTCCGCTTTGAACAAAGTGTTATTCTACCTCGATACATGTCAGCGAAACACTGTCCTACCGCGATGGTACGTGTTGATCAGTTGTACCGTAGTACTCTCATCACATTACATGGCGACCGTAACTATCTTCCGAACTTACTACAGTAGCATAAGTCCGACCGCTGCCCAAAACCAACGATCAGAAACTTCAGCGCCCACCAGCTGACAATCATCACTCAGGCTCATAAAATGTGCCTCCTCCAAGTACAGAGCATCCAAAGCACCTTCTTCCAGCATGCACGTCGCCTTAGCTACACATGTAGACACCCAAAGGGTTATTCAAAGCCTTAAATCGACCACGTTCTGATTGAAGGACGGCACTTTTCGGATATTATCGACGTTTAAACTTTCCTGGTAAATGGTAAAGGTACGCCAGCAACTTTCCGTAGTTAACACCCACGGAGTAAGCTCACCCAAAGGATCAACCTGGACCGGTTGAAGTGTGCTGATGCAGCAGAGGGGTACGCGACAGCGCTCGGGGAAACGTTTCCAGCCGACAACAACATCGCCGCGATGCCCCTCGCAGACCACTGGCGTATGTTGGAACGACCCATCAGCACCGCAGCCGAACATAAGATCGGCCGCTTACCCAGCTGGACCAGCTTTCCCAGTCGGGGGACGCCCGCTTATTCTACAGGAGATTCAAGCCAGGGAGCTGAACGGAGCAGAGACAGGAGAGGCTGGCGCATTTTGTAGAACAAGGCAACCACCAAAGCAGCAGCACAGTAGTAACAACAGCACCAGCATTGGCGCCAACGACGAGGTGCCTCCGCCATCTCTGGATGAGATTGCCAGCGCCATCAAGCAGCATAAGAGCAATAAGTCTGCTGGCAGAGATGGACTGGCGGCCGAGCTCTTCAAGATGGGGCCAAAGAGGCTTACCGTCGAAATGCATCAGCTGATCGTGAAAATCTGGGAGCAGGAGGAACTACCCGAGGAGTGGAAGCTGGGTGTCATTCACCAAGTCTACAAAAACGTTGACAGACTGGATCTTGTTCTGCAGACTTGCGCCCCTTGCTACAAATTTTGTCGGTAGCTGGGTTTGTTGGAGGCAAATCCACCATCGACCAAATTTTCACTCTACGGCAGATCCTCCAGAAGTGCCGAGAGCGCCAAATCCCAACGCACCACCTGTTCATCGACTTCAAGGCGGCCTACGACACCATAGACCGGATGGAGCTATGGAGCATCATGCAGCGGTACCACTTCCCTGGGAAGTTGATCCGGCTGTTAGAGGCCACCATGAACGGTGCACAGTGCAAGATGAGAGAGTCGAACTTGATGTCGGAAAGGTTTGAATCTCGCAGGGGTCTGAGGCATGGTGACGGACTCTCTTGTCTGCTCTTCAACATCGTCCTGGAAGGTGTCATTCGAAGCGCTAGACAACGACATCCGTGGCACGATCCTCTACCGGTCTATCCAATTTCTTGGCTTCACGGATGACATCGATATCATCTGCAGGACAACACCGAAGGTGTGTTGTGAAGCGTACACCCGACTCAAACGCGAAGCAGCAATAATTGGATTGAGAATCAATGCAAATAAGCCGAAGTACCTGCTTGCTGGAGACTCAGACTATCTGGGAAGCAGTGTATTAGTTGACTGCGACAGTTTCGAGGTAGTAAAGGAGTTGTGCTATCTCGGGACGGTCGTTACTTCGGACAACGACATCAGCAGCGAAATCCGTAGACGCATGGTGCAGGGGAATCGTGCATACTATGGGCTTCATCGACTGCCGAGTTCCGGAAGACTTTGAGTCCGCACGAAATGTGAGATATATCGCACATTGATTCGCCTGGTGGTCCTCTATGGACACGAGTCTTGGACCATCCGAGCGGTGAATGCAAACGCTCTGGGCGTGTTTGAGCGACGCATCCTCCGGACCATCTTTGGCGGTGTGAGGCGAGCATGGAGTGTGGAGAAGAAGATTGAACCACGAGCTTGCTGAGTTGTACGGCGAACCGAGTATCCTGACGGTGGCGAAGGCTGGCAGGATACGATGGCTGGGGCATGTTATGAGGATGACTTATTGCATGTTCCGGACAGTTTCGTCTGCATGTTTCAAATTACGGAGAGCCTCAAAATTTCGATTGAAATATTCACATTCATATACACTTCTATTTGGCGTAACGCATTCATATACACTTCTATCTTCTATTTGGCGTAATGTCTTACGAAGACATGCCGGTCCGTAGAGGCTTTCGAGACTTAATTCATTACCACGCAGCCGGATAGTCAATCCTTGCAACGAGGGGACGGTCCATTCTAGGCTTGAACCCATGACGGGCATGTTATTGAGTCGTTCGAGTTGACGACTGTTCCACGGGACCGCCCTAATTCATAAACACACTACACTTTTTTTTAGTTATTAACGCCTTTTGAGATCCAAACACCTTTTAAGGTCCGTATTCTAAGTGTCGGTGTCCTCCTGGACCGAGGTACGACGGACTTACTGAAAACCAGTTTGGGGTGTAATTTTCCCCCCTGTAACATTAATAGTTAAAAAAAAATAACCCAATTTACCCGCAAAAAACCCGTTTTTAACATTTACCCGTGTTTGTTTCCAGAAATGAAAAATAAACAACCTTTGTTTCCAACAATTTCGTAACAAATTTGCCAATTGTTAACAAATCTGAAGATATAACGTCATACGAATGAAAAATTGTTCAGGTCATATTACTTTAGTTGTTTAAATTGAAATATTACCACGAAAAATGATTGAATTTTGTATGTTCTTTTTTTTTCAATGTCGCAAGACTGTAAAGAGGTAAATTTAGATTACCGCTCAGGTGAATGAGAGTTACGATACTAAGAATCGTTTGATACATATACAGTGGAAAGCCTCATAACGAGTACCCCTTATAACAAGTTTTTCGCATAACGAGCAAATCTAAACGAGCCGAGCAGGCCGTTGGTTTGCTGCGCTTATCGACAGGTGGTATCTTCAGTTTAATTGCTCCATTTCCTTTCTTCTTATTTGACAATATTGGAAGCTCTCTTCGGCTTCATGGAAGTGGGCATGACGTGGATTTTAGTGTGTAGTTTATCTTCCTAAGAAGCATGTGTTTCATAAGTGTGAGGTGTATTGATAAGTGTGTTCTTGCATGCATTATTGATCCACTTGGTCGTGAAGAGAGGCGAGAATTTCGATACTAAGATTTGATTACAGTCTTTCCCAGAGTTACGCGAATAATGCGTTCCGGAGACATACGCGTAACTTAGGATTTTGCGTATGTCGAATATCACGTTTTACAGCCAAAATATACTCGATTGATAATGATTTTTGATTGAATTTAGTCAATTTATGTAATTTATTACTTGTTTGATGCAATTGGTGAAGAAAATTAGGTTATTTCTGTTTTTTTTAGTGATGTAACATTTTTTGAAAAAAAAAAATGTAAATTATTTTTCATTTGACGATTGATGGAGAAAACAAAACTGGCTTATTCTGCAAAATAGGTCTAGTAGGAAATGTTAAACAGCGGAACAGATCCTGGAATTAATTATTACACTTTTCGTGCAAATAATACGTAAAAGATTTTCACAAAATTAGCAAAACGGATAAAAAATACTGTAAATTACACACAATTTAATGAAAAAAGTCATTCTATTATTTATTATGGATCCACAAAGTTTATGTAGTTTAATTTTGTGTATAATAAATGCGTGAGTTATAAAAACAAATTATAAAACACAAGAATATTAGTTAACATATGTTTCATTATGATGGAAAGAGAGTTCTTGTTACACTTCCACGTGTTATTGTAACACTTCCACTTCCACAATTCCAAACTTCTCCAACTGATTTCGCCGTGAAGCGAGACAAACAACGAAATGTATTATTACATGTAATGAAAATTTTGTTGGACAATACGCCAGATTTTACGCATAGTATTTTAAGAGTTAAAAAAAAAGGTATAATATTACTCTCCTCAACATCTTTTACTATCTGTAGCAATATTCCATAGTTTTGCTACATGGTCTCGTGGATGGCAATAACCTATTTACCCAATTCCTATCTTCCAGACTGGTTGCAATCAGATGGCTCTCTGAATTGCTTTTGCGCGGGAATCGAATGAGGTCTTGAGCTGGATTTCAGGACGGGTTTTATGAACCTATCCCGACCAGCGGCTCCATCGACTGGCTACCTATCTTGCTGTCTCGTACCTTTGGTGACCACGACAACCACAATTCTTGTCCGTCTTATGCTCCGGAACACCAATGCCATCCTCCGTGGGTTCGATATAAAGTTTTTTTTTATTCTTCACATGTTTTCAAACTGATGCTGTCGTGGTATTGGTACTATTTACACATCAAACTGCTCGTATGCATCGCGTACAACAGATATCTTTAATAAGGTGTCGCGGATTGTTACATTTGTTGGGCCTTTCCGTGGGAGACTTAGAATGGCTTACCTAAACGCCAATAACCGGTACCAACGAGTAGTAACAACGTGCCGTTTGAATCTACTTTCATTTGTGCAGCAGGTTTTGGTGCATAGATAGATGTGGCGCGGTTTTTGGTAGAGGATTTGGTGCATCAGGAGAAGTGAAATAAAAACTGGTTGTGTTTTCATTTTCAGGTTGATTGAATAGAGAGTAACTTTAAATCGTATCGCTGTGTCTATTCCATTTGCTTCCGTAGTCTGGTTTGTAGTTCCAGGGCTTTTGGTATGGGTTGTCCCTTTCTGTGCAGCGAATTGTTGTTTGCTGATTGATTCAAACAATAAATGATAATTCATCAGAATTACAGTCGTCAACTTGCACAACTTACCAGGTCGAGGTCGAGGGTTCAACCCCGTACTAATCGAGCCTTAATGGCTTTAAACAATATGTCACAGTTTCCTAATTTCCTTAGCTGTGGGCCTAGATCGGTTACAGTTGTTGTGCCAAATAATAATAAGAAGAATTTATCAGAATATTGTTGTTTCCTAGAGGTCTACAGGTTTTCTCGTTTCTTAATCCATGAGGTAAATCATGCCAAAATAAGGGGATATAAACTATATATATTATCTTCTGTATATATTGTTTCGCAAAGAAATGATAAGGAACACTTTTCCTTTACATGGGCATACTGAATTGATTGCTCTGGTTTGTTTGTCATTTAAGTGTACTAATCATTCTATTACTTAATTAATTATATTTTCTTTTTTATTTCAGCCATATCGGGCAATTCTTCTGTTAATTAAAAAAAGTATATAAGTAACTACTAAATCATGTCTACGCATTGTTTAATGGAATATTTTGTTGTTTAAGCTCTCATGTGCAAAGAAAAGCAGCATCAATGCAATATTTTTCGCCAACGAAAGGCTTTCACTGATGCTTTTTATACTGCTGTTTGTCCGCGAACGCTTTGCTCTCG
This sequence comes from Anopheles coluzzii, assembly GCF_943734685.1. Taxonomy (NCBI): domain Eukaryota; kingdom Metazoa; phylum Arthropoda; class Insecta; order Diptera; family Culicidae; genus Anopheles; species Anopheles coluzzii. The sequence goes on from NC_064670.1 coordinate 70,914,271, forward strand.
CCAACCGATGGTGCTGCACTATGGGAAACGGTGGTTGGAAAAATAGTGATTCTAATCATATGTGTGAACTTTCATTACGAACTATGAAATTTAAATTTTGTTCAAATTTTGTATTGTATGTTCAGGCAATAAGAAAGACTTAATAAAATAAAAATGCTGGGTTTATTTCAATGCTTCTTTCATTGAAACTTTAATTGAAATAGTAAAAGTTAGTAATGAAACCTTAGGGTTTCAATGCATTTTTCGTTTTTTTTTTGCATGAAAATCGTATGTTTGTTGCATGTTTTCAATTTTATTTTAATATTTGGTATTTTATATTTTTTTGTTCGATATTTCGTTAATCAGAATCATCGTATCACCAGACTTTGAACCGTTATTGTCCTTGCATGTATAGTTTCCTGAACATTATTACTTGAAACATTTCAAGAACATTGCGCAAAATACAACGTGGAGAGAGAAAGACAAACAGCAATAGAGAAAGAAAATAAAGGCGAGAGTTTCACCTGCCCTCTAACTAATATTATTACCACAACAAATCTTCAATTGTGATGAAAATGGCTAAAATTTTTCTAGGTCGGATACATCGGATGGAATTATATGTCTAGCACAGTGGAGTGGACTGAATTAAGTTAACATTAGCAGTTGCGTAATAGTATTGCAAAGTACAGATAAATGTGAGTTTATTGAAGTTTTTTTTCCAAATGTAGCTTGATCATTCTTGACAAAACTATGTGTTTTAGTAGAACGAAAATAAATGTAAAAAAAAACAACAGCAAATACTGCGGGCAATTTTTTACAGAATCTTTGAGTTTTTGCCCACTGTGACGGCATTGACTCTGTTCGTATCTACGGTCGGTGCATCTGGTGTGGCCTGGATTGTTATTTAGCAATAGTCCGCTCACTCGCATGTTGGCGGAGCATGCTGGTGCTGTGTCTCGCTTAAGCAGTTCAGTCGGCGTGCAATGAATACCTTTCTTCATCGTTCTGAATTTGTTGCTCTAAATCAGTTCTGTGAATGATAAACATGTGATCGCGGTTCAAATAATTTCGGTAAATTCTATAAATGTGGTAAATTCTGGAGAGCTATTATATGTCCGGTTGCGTTGATGTTTACTGTATGATTGTAAATAATTACCAGTAGAAACTTTCCGTGCTTGAGTTTGTGTTGTGAAAGAGAATCGCAAAATAATGGTGAAAAGTGTGCAAAAGAGAGCAAATGATTTAAAATTGTGATGTTTTATATGTTACATACATGGCTTCACTGAAAAACAGCGAAATGTACCGAGATGGTTGTATGGGATAGAAAGGAGAAATTGTGACGTGCAACAAAAAAAAAAAAGATATCACTAACGCGGTCATCTTCGTATGAAAAGTGGTTCATATGCTACCGGCAAGATATCACCAATACGTTTTGCACTATGCCGGATTGACCGATCTCCCAAGGAAGTGACCTCAAAAGGCGCGGTGCCAGGCCAAGACAGACCGGCAGAAAGAAGTGTAACGATATTACAGTGAACAGTTGTGTTAATCGAAAGTGTATTCGTAGATTGTGTGTATATCGTATAAATGATAGAGGGCCATTGTGTACAGTGCAAAAAGTGTACTATATATTGCCCAGATGTATTTAAAAAAACCTATTAACTTAAAATAATGTTTAAATATGGTAGCTGTTGCAGTCCACCTTTTGCGTTGAAGATATTGGAACTTGAATTAATTGAGACGTATTTTGAACAGTACTTTTGTATGTGTATATGCTCCTGAAATATTAACAATATTTCAAAATATGTATGCTTTGTTCTTACTGATATTTGTATTAGTCAAAACGGCGAATACACAACATAAACATAACATAAAGACGATGGAATGAAAATTACAGATTGGTACCGAGGAATCTAAAACTAAAGTATAGTTTGCCGATGGCAGTGAATAGAAAGCAAGTTAAATTAAAAAAGAAGAAAAAAAATCAATGTTTGTTCCACATGTTTTATGCCAATAAATTTAGAAACATTTTCCCTACACGAATAATGGTCCGTTATTCGTGTCACCGGAAAGATTAATTGGTGTCATCCACTTTTCCGCACATTTTTGATTTGCATATTTGATTGAGGCAAAATTCGGAATGTAAAAAAATCGATGTTGATTGATAAATTACAATCTACAGATTTACATATCAAGTTCGTGTTTAGGTAGCCATTACGTCGCAAATGGTTTTTCATCTGTGCTAGCAATTTTTGAATGCGACAAAAATAAACAATTATTCTGCTTTTTGTTTAGCGAAGAACGGTCTGGGTTCCTACTGATGTTGCTTCAAAAATAATAAATTGAATGAGGATAAAGCGAGATTAATTAATAGATTTCTTATCAATAATAATTTAAACTAGCACTTTTTCTAACCAAGTGCATGGTCGATCGAGCGAGCAAAACAAAAGTACAGGGTTTCCAACGCAGTTCCAAATGTAAACATAATTATTCAAGACACACGAAATGTTTTCAACAGCTATCTTCTTCTTCTTTGGCACAACAACCGTTGTCGGCCAAGCCCTGCATGTACCACTGGTAGGCTTGGCTTTCAGTGGCTTATTAATTACCATAGCAGGATAGTGAGTTCTGCGCGTATTAGGGCACGGTCCATTCGGGGCTTGAACCCATGACAGGCATGTTGTTCATTCGTACGAGTTGACGACTGTACCACCAGATCGGCCCCAACAACTATCACAAATAAAATATATGTTAATGTTAATGTTGTTCAAATTGGAAACTGACTCTGAAAACCCTGTAAGATACGTTAATGCTTAATGTATTTTATCAGGAATGTGCCAAAATAAACAGTTTACTTAATTATAAATCTTAGCATTACAATGGATCTAATTGTATCGTTAATTTTACCGACCGATAAGGCCGAGAAAAAGTAAACGCCCTTGAGCGGAAAAACTGATAACAATCATAATAGTGACGAAGGGTAGGAAATTGCGTTGGCATAGGAAGCATCATTTAAAAAGGAAGTATGCCGAGGAGGATGAAAGTATGCAGCAGAGGTTAAAAAGGTCTTGCAAATCCCTGTTGAACATGATCGAGAGTCATCTTTCTGTTCATAAATGGGGTCCGTTTCCCTTTAGCTGCAGGAACCTGTCTCAGAATAGTGCACTATGTGGGTTAATGTGACGCACTAACTGCATGAGTAAGTGCTGGAATAAATGGGACTAATGGGTTTGGTTTTGCTTCAGCTTCTGCTATCCTGAATAATTGTCGTAGAATTAAACGATATGAGCTACTTATGATAATTTACATGTATTCCCCAATATACGCAGACCGGAGGTTATCGCGTATCTTGAATACTCGCGTAAATCGAATTTCGAGGTTTTCAGTAAAATTATAGCGAATAAAAAAAAATATTATAAATTGGTGCGATTTTGTTGCAGAATCTTTAGTATATTTTTATTTAAAAAAATATAAGATTTTGGGATTATTAAAAACAACTCAGCCTAAATTTCAGCTTCGTTTTCAATTAATTTCAATTATTACAATTAAAACATGTACGTATGTGTGCATAATGATTTCCACTCATTTTAATCATGTTTTTTTAATTAAACGATTAATGAAGTTCAACTACCGTGCTGAACAATACAAAACAATTTCCACTTTTGACGGGTTCATTTAAATTGCATGGTATATGCAAAAAAACATATCGAACTTTGCAGACAATACTAACGTTTAATTTTCCTAAATAGATGAAACAGCAAGTGAAGATGAATCAAAACAGCGGTTACAGTCCGATTATTTTGATGTTAATGGTGAACCATGGCCAATATGATCTCGGAAGAGAAATTCGTACTCCTTATTAACTTGTAATCAACTAGCCATGACCATTGCTGTGTTTCCAGTGCCCGCGGGCCTTGGTACAAGTGCAGACTATCAATACTGTAGTACATTCTCCTAGGGAAGAGCAATAGAAAACGGGTTTATTTTTCATTGTTGATTTTGTTGTGCCATTAACATAATTTTAGGATCTTGCAGAACGGCGGAAGACAAAGTTTGAAGTTTCGAACGTTGTATGATCACGATTGTAATTTGGAGAAAGTTAAAACTTGTCCGGTGTTTTGATCATTGGGTGTGAAGCTGTCATTAGAAGAGTCATTAAATAATCATTCATCGCATTGTGTAAACATAATAAGTACTGCTCGTTTTCTCATTACTTCGCAACCATTCTTATTAGTGGTATTTTGACCTGAATAAAGATAGCTGATTAAAAATTAACCTTTTGTATTCCTCTAATGGTTGTTGATCATCGACGATTGGGTAGGGGGACATTTTACTCTGTCATTTATAAAGAAATTAATCTGGAGACAGATCAAAAACGTGACATCTGATAAAAAATGCAAGATGGGATGATATTTGTTTTTAGTAGACTGTTTAATATTATTAGCATATACAGATATGGAATCATAGGAAAACATAAGGTTTTATGTTTGTGTAAAATCATCGCATCGATAAGCAATGTTAAACAATGTTAAACAAGTTTAAAATATTATCATTTATTATGAAAAACTGCTGTGGTGTATTGCTAAATTACTTATATTTCACGAAATAATTATCTTTACAGGTTGCGTGTTTATTTAACTCACCGGAACTGCACGAAAGTCAAAACCAGTTTGATTCGGTTGATTAGTTTCCTTCCTCTTCCTTCAACATGAAATAGTATGGCAGAGAATGTGTTTTAGCTTGCTGCTTACTGAGTGATAATTGATACAATTGCATTCTTTATCCAGAACCATTAGAGCTATTACCAGAATTGCAAAAAGTTATAATTGGTGCTAGCCGTGAATTGGAATGATTGAATAATTTACAATACAAGTAAATGCATTACACGCAGAAGTAAATTGGAGCACATGCATTTGATGTTGCACAGTTTGTGCAAAGAAAGATGGGTAACATTATGAGCAGTAGTGATTCAACGCTTCCCAGACAACAGACGAACAGAGAACGTTGTGCATATTATCGAACGACATCGCAAGATCAAATAGATTATACTACCACAAAACGGTGCTACTTTGAAGATGATATCGACAGCAATCGAAACAACGATCATGCAACTTATAACAATAGACAACAGTCTCCGACTCAGGAAAACTCTCGCATGTTGTTCTTGTTGTACCTTATTCATCGAACATGGAACGTGGTGGTCGATAGTGTGGATCAAAAAGGAAAAAAGTAAGTATGTAGTGTAGTATCGTAAACTATTTATTTACCCTTTGCCAAAAGCACCTTGCAAGCTTTCTTTATAATCACGACAAAATTGTAAATTTAATCCGTTTTTTTATGTAAATCAATTATTGTATTGAATGGTAACTTAAAAAAAAGTACGGAGAACTACGGATGTGGGAATATAGTTTGTTTCTGTCATAATCATGTTTTTTTCTCAAATTTCGAATAAAATATGCAATTTGAGTGAAAATATTCATATTTCTCGAGATAAAAAAGACAAAAATAAAAATGTTGTAAAACCAAAAACTGCAAATCGCATAATACACGTGCACCTTTTCCTTGATTTTGGCTTAATTTCCGACTTGCACTTTCAATTTCTCTTAGATTTATTTCCACCTTTTTACTTTCTTAGGCGCTAGTAAGTATGTCGAATGAAAAGGCAAACTCCGCATGTAGGATGCTTGGAAGGGTTTTTTTGCATACTTATGTGAAGGCTTTTCATTCATCAAACGGTTTTGTGTTGGGTATTGACCGAAGAAATGGTCGATGGAGTATTAAACTAACATTGAAATACATCGCAGAGCGATAGCACGGCAGAAAGGCAATGTTCGATCGAAACCGGTTTCACCCCATGCTGTATAGCATGCAGATTCAACTATACATGCAATAAGTGCCATTCGTTGAAGAAAGTGCGGAAAACGTAGGAAGTGAATGTACCATGCATACTACAAATCATGATAAATAAGCTTGCTAGTCTAAAGTGTAACACTTAACTGAGCAGTCAGTCCTTATATAATAAATTTATACAGTGTACATAATATTGTACTAATATAAAGTTGCATTCACGAGAATATATCATACATGGAAATGTTGTAAAATTTTATTTTTGTACCATATAGTTTTTATTGTGAAGTACTCTTAAAACCGCCGTGGAATACTTTGTGTGACGCTGGTTTCGCATATAATATTACTTGATGACTTTATTCTTTTTTTGTTGGGCACATAAAACGATATGGAAGATATCATTTACTTTGTAGACATCAACAGAGAATCAAACAAGTTATACAGGAAGGAAGTATGTGTTGCTACTTAATTCCGTTTCATGGTAAAGAGTTGGTTTTTCCTACACAACTGAGAAAGTATCAAGAAAGCTTACCGATACATATTTATACGGAAATATTAACAAGCAACATCACAATGATTTGCATTGAAATTACGGTGTTGGGATTAAATAATTTCTCAAAAAAGGAGAAAAATTCAATACAGCTATTAAAAAACAAGCTGTTTCGAAAATCATTGACTTTGGATGTTATTAGTACAAGTTATGGATAGTATTATCATACAACAACAATATTACACAACCAATTTTTCAACCTGTTTCAGTAAAATTTTATACTGTAACTTTACTTAACATTTCTTAGAGGAAAGCTGTTTAGTGGATGCCTTTTAATATTACATATTTTACTCAAAAGCAGTAAACAATTTGACTTTATTTAGGTAAGATTTCGTCTAGCAGAATTACTTTGAAAGAATTGGAAGCCACGATATGTAAAATTTCTGCAACAATTCACCAGGAAAGGAACCTAATAAAATCTCAAGAGGACCAAGCGCAGAGTGCTTACTTATTTATACAAAATTTAGTACAAAAACTGTACCAAACGATATAATACATAGATAATTATGAGCTGAAGAGAATGGTAATCTCTCTCGGCATTAATACAAATCGTTATATGAAAGGAATATTTCGTTACTTGGTAATCCAACCCAAACAAACAATTATTTAACATTCAGTAATATCAAAATGGCTTTCCTATGATTTTATCTAGCTTGTTATACAAAAAAGCTCTTACCTTATAACACTAAATAACTGTTTTGATTAGTTGATGAAATACTGCAAAACAATAACATACCTTAGATATACATTGTTACGTGTAAATTTTAATTGCTATTTAACATTATTAAATAATGGAATTAATCACTCAGACTATACTATCTTAAACATGACGATAAAGCACCATTACTCAAAACCATTCAATAGTTGTCACAGTTATATATACATACAAACAACAACAAAAACACACATCAAAAGATTATTGAAAGATTGTTACATTAAATTTGCTCTAGATTATTTCATTTGGTTTGTTAAGTTATTGTTCACAATTCGCATTATTATCCTTTTCAGATCTCGCTTGGGTCCGCCGCCGAATGCAGAAGACAAAATAGCCTCAAACTATTTATACAATGAAGACTTTGACATCGACCTCAATCTTACAGATTTGGACGACCAATCGAGTATGTATGAATCTCAATACACATTCTGCACTTGCAGCTACTGTGAGGAGGAGTCCGATCGCAGCCCATTCAACAACGTTCCCGGCAACAGATTTTCCTTTTGTGAAAGGTATGCTAGTACTTGTACTTTGTAAAATATTCTCATTTTTTTACGTTACGCTATGTTATAGATTACACAGATATACTGTATTCTTCTACAGTTGTGTTCTATACATTCTATATCCTTTAAGTTTCGTTTTTGTTTGGTACACGTGGTGTATATCCAACCTTTTTAGTCACGGACCACTTAGCAATGCATACATATTTTCCGCGGTCCACAACTATTGAGGACATGTATTTTGTAGACTTTGTTCAAACTGTATTTTTGTGAAATAAAAAGGACAATATGGATTGTAATTTCGAGGCATGGCAGGACCGTTAAAATAAACTAAACTGAATGAATTGTAATTTTGTAATAAATCAATTCTTTCGCGGATCACCGGTTTTTTTTACTAAAAAAGCCGCTGGTGTATATGAATCGATATTTTTAGTTGAATGATGGTCACAATAAATGTATGTTTAAAAAAAATCAAAACTGTCTAGTGGCATTTTGTAAGCCGCAATCCCAGTATTAAATAGTTACAACTATCGATATGATCAAAACCAGTTGAATTTAAAAAAGTGCCTCACGAGCTTCTTTTGTCTACAAAGAGTACACCTTTCATGCAAATGATCTTTATCATACATAGGAACATAAATTAATGAATGGAAACATTAATGAACTTCACACATGCATTTTAAGTATATTGCCTGAGCAATAAATCCCACCTGCCCTAAAAAGCTGTTTTTTTTTACTTCGACGTTGAATGTTTATTTTCTACGCTTAACCTTTTCGCAACATTGAAATTAAAGTCGTCAACTCGTACGACTTAACAACATGCCGGTTGTGGGTTCAAGTCCACAAATAGACCGTGCGCCCATGCGTAGGACTGACTATCCTGCAATGGCAATCAATAAGTCACCGAAAGCCAAGCACTCTAGTTGTATAGGCAGACCTTGACCAAAAACGGGTTTTGTGCAGCGAATGTTTACCATCACAACAAGTGGCTCAATATGTCTGCAGCTTCCTAAATCTATGCACAATTGTACTACATTATTTCTATGTCGTTCAATTGTACTTGGTTTTAATTGATTTCAATCGATTTAAAGACCCAGTGGATTTGCGTCCGTGAATTATGGCTCCATGAGTTTTGCGTTTGTGAGTTCACATCTGTGTATTTTGAGTCGCAATTTTACACAATGTCACAATTTTACTACAGGATTATACCACCAAATATGTTGTGGTCAAGTATTATGTGACCAAGCATTCTGCATTTTCCAAGGATATTGCAAGGATATGCGATTTTGCACCGCGTATCTTGGGGACTACCTCTACTTCAGTAACATATGGCCACTGAAGCGTTTGGACGTGTTTCTGCGTTGCTCCTGTGTACTGTCTGTTTTTGGTGTGATTTTGGTTTGAAATCGTTCGTTTTTGAGTTTGTGAAGCTGTTCCTATCGCAAGTTTTGCTGTGTTGCTGTGTTGAAGCATTTTGTTCCTGCATCGTACGAGAATTTCTACGAGAACGCTTGCCTGAATTTGTATTTTCTGCGTGATTTGTGTTTCATCGGCGACAGCGGTTCAGTGTTATTGACCCTGCTTAATACACTCAGAGAGTAATTCGCACCAGCTCATCAATAAGTGTCCTCTCCGTTCACTCTCACTGCTCACCTAAGTGATCGATACTCTCTCTCATAATGGACTGTGCAATCTGCTCTACTACTATCAACAAAGATCCGGTTGTTTGTAGTGGCAATCTTCCTTTTTCGGAGTGCAATTCTGCCTTTCATCCGGAATGCATTAAACTTGCCGCCACTTGTGTTAAGGAGGTGGCACGCAATCGTGGTCTCTGCTGGATGTGCGAGAAATGCCGTGACTCGAGATCAGATTTATTCTCATCAATTTCGTGCTTGATGAATACACTGAAAGATGAGTTGAAAAATGCAATACGGAGTGAGCTTGATCAAAGGATATCTCAGCTGGATCCAAATAGAGTGATGCCGCAAGAGCGTGAGAAAATCGCTCCGACTGTGAGTACTATCTCTCTCACCGATAAAACATCCCACACATCCACCGATACTCCTATGTCACCAACACCAACTCCCGTCAAACAGAACTCACTACCACACTCTCAATCGCGTATGCTCTCTGATAATGAACACATAAATCCAACACAAGCAATTCTTCACACCGGCACTGCCAATGATCACATCAACACAGACACCATACAATTCATTCCTGCACCTGAGCCAAAAGTTTGGATGTTTGTAACGAGGATTGCACCCACTGTAACTGAGGAGAATATGAAAATGTTCATTCTAGGAAGGTTAAAATGCACTGACTGTTCGGTGAAGTGTGTCATACCAAGAGGTCGCGTTACAAGCTCACTAAAGTATGTGTCCTTTAAGATCGGCATTCCATCGGAGTTTGGCGAGCTCGCTTTCTCTCCTTCAACTTGGCCATGCGGATTTGTTTACCGCCAGTTTGAATTTCACCAACGTACACAGAAACAATTCACACCAACACTCCCGGTATCTTGCTTTCCTGCTTCAAACAATTCAACTGCCAGAAGTTTCTCAACTACTAATTTTATGCATAATGATGTCAACTGCATAAATGTGATCCCACCAACACACACAACACAACATAGTCCATCACCGAGCCATCATCTTAAAAATGCAAACTCACCTGAAACTCACCTGACTCAAAACAATTCCTCCGGTTCGACTTTTTTAAGCCAACATTAAGTCATTCAACTGTACCTATGGAGCCAGTACTAAACACATTCAATATATTTTATCAAAACGTGAGAGGCTTACGTACTAAAACCTCTGAATGTTTTGCTAATACTGCAATCGCCGACTGGGATGTTATCGTTCTTACGGAAACGTGGCTAGATGACAGCTTTCCATCTGAGCTTTTGTTTGATAACAACCGCTTTAATACATTCCGTACGGATCGTTCTGCAGCAAACAGTAACAAATGTAGAGGTGGTGGTGTCCTCGTTGCGATCAATGCAAATTATGCTTCCTCTCTGTGCTCGACAAACACATCTACAATTGAATGCCTTTGGGTTCGAGTAAAAGTTCTTAATGTTTCGCTAATCATCGGATCATTTTATTTGCCTCCTGATCAATCAGCCAACATGGACACCATAAATGCATTCTGTAATTCATTGCACTTAACGAGAGAGAAATATAAGAATGACTTTTTTATTCTGTTCGGGGACTTCAATCAACCTAATCTTAAGTGGGATATCAACGGCAAATTTCCGACACTGAATCTTATGCTTACCCGACTATCCCCTACCAGTCAAGCTCTACTCGATGAACTAAGCTTTGAAGGTCTTCGCCAACTTAACACTGTTCTAAACCACAATAACAACATGTTAGATCTAGTGTTTGCGAACGACAAAGTTACTGATTACATGAGGCCAATCGAATTATGTATCGAAAGTATTGTTGAACCTGATGGACATCATCCAGCTTTACTTACATACTTCACGCTCCCGCAATACAGTGTGCCGTCATCTCAACCCCCACGTCAAGCAGATTTCAATTTTAGACGAACTAATTTCACTGATCTCGTTTCTGCACTTAACCAAATCAACTGGGACTCTATCGCTGACTATGACGACATCAACGACAGTGTGGCTGAATTTTCTTCTCAAATGAATGAACTGTATGAACAATTCATCCCACGGTTTAATGTTCGTGCTCATCCACCATGGACCAATTCTGCACTACGTTTGGCTAAACGTCGAAGATCACGGGCCCTTAAAAAACTGCATCGACTAAAAAACAGCACTAATCAAATAAATTTTGCTCGCGCCTCAAAAATATATAAGCAGCTGAACCGAACCGCCTACGCCAACTACGTCAGGAAAATTGAAATCAATATCAAAAGACATCCCACATCATTCTGGAAATTTGCTAAAGATAAGGAATCCTGTGGACGACTTCCTTCCTCGATGCAGTTTGAGGGAAATACCATTACCGGAGATGAAGAGTTTTGCAATGCATTTGCCTCATATTTCTCTTCTGTGTACACCAACAATTCCTCGGTTCCGTCTAACTCAACATCGGCTTTATCCTTCATAAATGATGAGGTTAATTTATGCACACCACTAATCAACGATGATGAGGTGGAATCTGCTATTTCGTTGTTGAAGCTTTCCTACGCACCTGGGCCTGACAATATTCCCAGCGCAATTCTCATTAATTGCAAGGCTGCTCTCATTCCCATACTGACCAAACTATTCAACAAATCCTTGCAATCGAATTGCTTCCCGCGTCTTTGGAAATCATCGCGGATGTTTCCTGTTTATAAAAAATCTGACAAAAGTAATGTGTGCAATTATAGAGGAATTTCTATGTTATGTGCGTGCAGTAAACTGTTTGAAAAGATAATGTCTCGTCATATGTTCCAAGCCTTTTCACCATTAATTTCTAATGTTCAACATGGCTTTATGCCGAAACGATCGATTGAGACCAATCTAATATACTTACTTAACTTTTGCCACTCCTATATTGACAAGGGCTTACAGGTTGACGTCATTTATACTGACTTCTGCGCTGCTTTTGACAAGGTCAACCACTTTCTATTGCTATCTAAATTATCAAAATATGGTGTTCACACAAATGTTGTTGAGTGGTTAAGAAGTTATTTAACTGATCGTTGCATTAACGTTAAGATAGGAACTAGTTTATCTGCCACATTCCATAATTTATCTGGTGTTCCTCAAGGGAGTATATTAGGACCTTTACTATTTATTATATTTATTAACGATGTCGTGTTTGCTATTCCTCATGTTAAATTGTTATTATATGCTGACGATCTAAAAATGTTCCTACCTGTTAAATATTCTGACGACTGTGAAATGTTACAAGACTCGTTAAACTATTTTTCTGCATGGTGTTTTAATAATGAAATGTTACTTAATGTTAGCAAATGTAGTTGTATAACATTCTCAAAGAAAAAAAATCCTATTATTTATAACTACAAAATCAATGAAGACAGCGTTCCACGTTTTTCTCAGGTTCGGGACTTAGGAGTTATTTTAGACAGTAAGCTTAGTTTATCTAGCCATTATCAAACTATCGTCACTAAAGCTCTTAAACTGTTAGGATTTGTTTTACGTGTCTCGGCCGACTTTAAAGATCCTTTCAGTTTAAAAACATTATACTGTTCTCTAGTCCGTCCCATCCTGGAATTTGCCAGTGTAGTTTGGTGTCCCCATCAAATCACATACATAGATAAAATTGAAAAAATTCAGAAAAAAATCACACGTGTTATGTTTCATCGTCTTCCCTGGTCAAACCAAATTCCACGTCCTTCGTATAATGTTCGGTGTTTACTATTTGGCTTAGAGACTTTACAGCATAGGAGAACTACGGCTCAGATAACTTTCATGCATAAATTATTAATTGGAGATTTTGATGCACCTGACATTTTAAATTTTATTTGCTTTTCTACTCCCTCTAGAGGTCTTAGAAGTAGAGAGCTACTAAGAAGCCCTTTTAGATCGACTGGTTTTGGTGCCAATGATCCACTGCTCAAAATGATTGATGTGTATAATAGGTTAGGGTTATCAGCAGATTTCAATCAATCCGTTAGTCAGCTGCGTCAGCATATTCAAGTTAGTTCTAGGGCCATAATTTAAACTTGTACACTGTAAGCATTAAGTTATTTAGGCATACTGCCCGATAACTTTGATTTAAATAAATAAATAAATAAATATGAAAATGTATATTTATACGAGACACTCTCCATAACAATAACGTATATAATCATTGCTAGAAATGCACATAAAAAACCGGGACCAATTACTCACAATAGCTCACTTTTGATACGGACAGCAAGAGGAGATTAGTATTTATACGCCTAGATGTATGCCATGTTAGGCGTAAGGCATAACTGGTACAATTTATGATTTAGAGCGGAGAATTTTTTCCTTGTTTTGCTTCAGACTTTTTTAAATAAGTCGTTAGTATTTATGCTATAGAGGGTACGCTGAAACAGGAATGTGACACATGTTTTGATAAATTTGTCAGGTTTTTAGTCGCTAGCGTGCCCTCGCGTCGCAGACAAAACAACAAATTGAACTTGAATGAATATTGTTCAATCTATGGCTGGACATTCATGTAAAAAATGTCAATATTCCTCATGAAATATTAAGTGTTATGAGGTAATACGAAGATAATAAAGTAGAATACATACCAAACAAAGTGTGTCTTGTGTGTATTATTCGATAGCTGCCAGAGCGCTGCCTGAGCTAAACCACCTAAATGTATGCAACTCGCATTGAGCGACAATGACGAGATTTTCAAATTGCTCATTGTCGTTTTGGTGTAAAATGAATATAACACTTTTATGCTCAATCACATTTATAAATCAACTTGGTTAGAAGGTAGGAATGACTTTTTCACTCCTAGCACATTTCACTAGTTGTTATTGCTGCTGTTTGTTTTATGTCTTTTCTTGCCTGCTGTCGTCCAACCGAAAATGTACTTCTAGCAATACGGACTTGAGTAGATATTATAAAATATTATTGAATTAAATATTATGTTACAAAACTTATTTTAATAGCTTTTATATGTTATATGTGTGCTAAGTTTGTTTCTGATTTTACAGCGTCTGCCCAATACCTAATGCACAATTACAATGCTGAATGATAAACCCATCTATCATACCCATTACCTATTGTTAGTTCAGTATTGATGCAATTGTATTTATGTTTATTAATAAAACAAATACATTGAGGCATCCGATTTTAGTTTCGGCAATAAATAAATTTTGTAGATAGTTAGCGATGACCAGTACAAAGGCTATTTACTATTCCTAAAATCCAACACACTTCAATGTATTGGATAACCGGCCAATAATAATGTTTGAGTAAAATTGTGTAAAATAGAAAGCTCGTTGAGCAAGAATTTTTATCCTGGAGTTTTCTCTAGTCCAAGGTTTATTTTTTATTCAGAAGGAACAGTTTTGCTATGTAACTAATCCAAGGTTCCATTGTTGTTGTTGTTATTTTATACTGTACTACAAAACAACGGAACAACTAGGTGAAAGATAACTCCATGAAATATTTCATGCTATATTTTCAGGGTGCTTTCTACCGCCTTTCTACGCCTTTGGCAAGGGTACATGGTATACTGCGTCTTTTAGGCAAACATTTTTGTTTCTGATAACAAACAATGTTAGGCTGGACATACACGAACCGAGATCGTAGCGGTACCGCGAAATTTGCGCGTTTAAAACAGTTGTAGAAAAGTTGGGCTTTCAAATCTTCCGCGCCTCCAATTGCGCCTTCTGTTTCGCAGTTTTCGCAGCAGCACGAACCGATTATTCTAACTTTTTCTGATTAATTTGTCTTTAAACTCGTGTCGAGAAAAGAGTTTTGTATTTTATTTTGCAAAAAATATCTGAAATAAATAATATGATTCGCAAATTGATAAAACAAATATTTCATCTTGGCACATTCAATTGTCACCAAACCTCGGAGGAGACCGTACACGAACTTCAATTATCTCGCCTGTCTGTCACCCTGCAACCAGACATCCCGCGAAATAGCGTCGCGCCGTGAAGCCAAATTCAATAACATTTGATGATATTCGATGTCAGGTCCATACAAAACCAATCTGTTTCACGGCGAATACTTTCACGCCATGTGTGAGCGCTCGAAAAATGTGACATTTCATCGAATGTCATCGCACCATACAAGATAACAGCTGGGTACATACCAAGGTGTTACCGTAACAATAGACGATGCGCAATCTCAGATTGCGCATATATTTATCTGTCAAACGGATCGGTTTGATATATTTATCTGTCAAAAAATATGTATATATCTCGGACATATAATCTTGAAAATTTATGCGCAATCTTGGCGCAATCTGAAATTGTATGGAAATGACGTTTATAGCTCAGGGTTGGCTACGCGAAATGACATATGTTTTGATAAAACGAATATATGCGCAATCTGAGATTGCGCATCGTGTATTAATACGGTTATAAATGACAAGGTGAAGTTGTTCAGAGCAAAATGACATTTTTCGACTTGACATAACTGTTCCGTGGGCTCCGGTATAAAAATTGTGGAGGGCTGGTGCGAGGTAATGAAATTTGTATGCAGAGAGTGACAGATGTCTTCCACAATGTCGCCTAAATCAACCTTCTAAATACATTATCCTTGGTATATACACACATACGTGAAATGTTTCAGTCATGTTGATTTTGGCTATTTTTTACGGTTGACGGCGTGAAATTGTCGCAATATGTCTAGTTGCACGGTCAGATTTTATTTGCACAGTACATCAGTACAAGCCACACGCGATTTTCACGGTACCGTGGAAATCTAGATATGTTTATTTTCAATCTTATCTTTTTTGCCAATAATGCCAAATAATGTTGGCCAAGGTGACATTTTTGTTATTGTCAATTATAACATAATCCGTATATTAGTTATAACTGTAACAGTAACTGTAAATAGTATTAAGTGTCAATTGTAGTATGATAATTTTTTAAACATATTTTTCTGTTCTGTCTGTCTGTTTTTTTCTGTGAAATATTTTTTACAAAGGTATATTTCACAGCATTTGTTAGCTTTTTTTAAGCCCTTTGAAAAAGATTATATTAAAAAAAATACAGATGCATATTTTATTACTCTTGTCTATTGAAATGTTCCCAATTATTGCAAAGGCTTAGAAAATGGGAAAAGAGCATAATTGATGAGTAATTATTAGACTGAATATATTTTGATCGGTTGACAGTCGTTCAAAAGTGCTGTGACTAAAGCTGCTTTAATCTTGTAGATAAGTTTAACCCAGGTAGAGGATACAAAATTGATTGGATAAAGTAAAAAACCTGCAACCGTTATTTTTTGTTGATTTTTTTTGGCATGATGATTATGCTGGTTATTAACGTGGGCAAATAACTGGTCATGTGTAAGTTATGACAGATATTTAAAATAAATTACATTTTTGCATAGTTATACTATTTACTTATTCAGATTATTTCCTTTTAGCTGCCAAACTACCAAAGCAATCTGAATCTCGAGGCAATCCTTCAAAGAGTAGATACATTCCAACAATTTCTCAACGTTGATCTTAGATTTCAGGTTTGCGATTTAGGCAGGTTTTATTCATTTAAATAGCTAAATGCTTACATTGCCGTACGGCCAGAACTAGCTCGAATATGCTGACGCAACTGACTAACGAATAGTTTAAAATCTGCTGATAACCCTAACCGGTTCTATACTTATATTACTCTATCAGTTTTTATTCTATTAGTTTGTTTGCATTTCTACTAACGTTTAGACGTTACGGAAAATAACAATAATGAAAAGTAGATCATAGCATATAATTCAAAAAATTAGTAGAATTATCGTTGTCAATATTTGTTTCCGATACAATACAATGCAATACAATACAATACAATACAATACAATACAATACATAACTCGATACGAAAACTAAAATATTTGAAATACTTCTTGAAAACACCAAATTTGTTGATACTATTTTACGCATTTTTTCCGAAGAAAAAACTTCAGCATTTCTTCTTGCCCGGTTGCTAACTAATCGTTTCTCCTATATTGTGCAGCCAACACGCCTTGCTGCTCTTATTAGGCCGTCGTTTCTCATTTTAGTGGCAACTAAAACCCCCGTTTGTTTGAACTCTCTTGCTTATTGAGCATCTAACTAAACGCTAAACCAAGAAGCCGAAGTCTCTCTCCCTAATTGCTATATTCAAGCAGGAAACCATTCGAAGGAAAACGCAATCTTCCCCTTTGGTTACTCTGTTACAGTTTGGGTCGTTCTCTGGCTCTTTTAGTGTCTCTCTCTGTCTCTCTCTCTCTCTCTCTCTCTCTCTCTCTTCGTAGAAGTGGAAAATAGTCCAGTAGTACGGCAGATATGTAGTAATGAAGAGAGCCTGAGTGCGAGTTGGTTAGTTTGGTAGCTTGATTGAGCGAAGGTCGCTCGACCGTCAATATTGTTAGAGCAGTTCATTACGAAGTGTGTGCGCTTGGGTGCTGCAACCGTTATTACGGGTTCGTTGCTTGATGTAGAGTTGAAGTTTAAAAAAGGTGCTTTTCAAAAAATGTGTTTCTGAAGTGAATGAAATCAGCTGTAGTTTAATGCATTAAGTTTTAATTAATGCATGACAAGAATATTCTGAAATGTACAAGCTAATAAGCAAATGATGTTACAAGTGATGGTAGTGTGTCGTTAACATGGTGTAATGGAAATGCAACCAAAAACCACAAAATAGTAGTTTGTGCAAGAAATGGTACAACCGGTGCAATCAAACATAGCAGATGAAAATAAAATCGCTGCATGTGCAAAATGTGGTTTAAAATAATCGAGGTACTCGATAAGATATAGGGAAGAAATGGTGTTACGACGATTGGCTATTGGTTGAAATAATACCTACCTGTATGGACGTTCAGTGTATGAAACAGTTATTGTTTTCGCGATTGTATGTGTCCCAATGAATGATTAAAGTTTGCTGTGGTTTCGAGGTTTGCTGTGTGCTTGGCACTGCCACGGAAAATATACGCTCCAAATCCTCGCAATAGTTTCGCGTTCATGCGGTCAGTTTACCGTTATTTTCAGTGTAGAAAAAAATCACATGTTTCGAATACACTAGTGACTACGATGATTTAGTAATTGACTATTTGTATGTTATTGTATCAAATTTCAGTACAATATCATAAACAGCAACAGCAAAAGTGCAGCAATAAAGCGACTGTCTTTATTATATATCAAACACAGGTACCAGGTAATTTGTTTTTCCATTGTAAAAAATATGTTTTACTTAAAAGAAATATTAATAATCAAATCCCATTTTTGATATAATTGGGTTATCTAATCTCAAGAACAATAATATTATTGTTTAATAATGATTTGTTTAAAATGAACGTAGTTACACAACCTGCAGATTTTGCAGGTTCAACTATTTTAATAGCATTTGAAGGAAAAAAAAACAAATTAGCAGAGAGTTTCATTAACTATTCTATATTTTGCGGCATGCCATACTTATGAAGCACCGCAACGTGATAAATTCAGAAGCTAATTTAGCTATTTTTAATGCCATGATTAATTAACATTTTTCTCTGTGTCAACATTGCCGAAGTTTTCCATTTTCGGTTTGATGATGTCGTCTTCTTTTAACTACCAAAAAACTCTCATTATCAAAAGATTTTCTCTCATTTGATTTTTGCAAAAGCTTTTACTCTGAGTAGCTATTTTTCTATTTCTATTGCGCGTAGAGAAAAGTAGTGAAAAATTTGAAATGGTAATTTTGCGCAGTTATCGCTTTATAACGTAGCTGCTGCTTCCAACCTTTTTTGAGGCGATAGCACTAAGGTACTGCGTCTACTAGCTAAAGATGGAAAAAAACTACCGGATATTTTATTACTCTGCTGTTTCGTTACACTAATCATAAGATTTTAATAATTCAGAACATTGTTGTGGCAGAGCGGCCCACTAATGTTCACCAATAAAGAGAAAATATCAGAATTGAATTGAGCTTTTGTGTGAATTATTCGGAATTTGTACTGGCAAAATTGCATGCGTACACTGAACTTTATTATACATAAAACCAATTAATTTAACAAAATATAAAATTTTAGTTACAATCATCAAGTAACGAACACACATTTTTACATTGCTACAATACAATTGATTTTCATCAACAGAAAAATTATGAACCGGATGGTTTAATATAGACTACGTATTGATTGCATCAACGGTGTTTTATTTGAACTACCCTGGGGCATAAGCATACATTAAAGCAAAAGAAAGCCAACACAACAACTCTACATGCGAGTAGAACAAATGTTTATCACGGACAAACAGAAAAACTGCCAAATACATCGTACCTTTCGTGTAAGAAAACACACCATACGATCGTGAATAAATAAAGCTCAAGGAGGTTTGTAATTTGCCCATGGTGCCATTTCAAACCTTCATGTGAGTTTCCACATTTTTTGGTAGCGCATCTCCTCTTGGCTTTACTTTGTATCTTCCTGCTTCTTTTTTTCTGCTCACTGTCAAACCTTTGGCTGTCATGGTGCAATGAACGTTTCCGGCTCGTAAACTAACTGAACCGTAATGAAAATGCGCAAACTTTGACGCTAAAGACGAACACTTCGATTTGAAACGATGCTAGTGAGAGGTTTAATATTACCAGCCGTATAGTTTGATAATCGGTTGCTTTGCCTAGTAGACCGCGTCTAATATGAATACAGAGTAGCACAGTGAATTGATGAGCAATAAATGAATATCTTTTTATCACTCCATTATTACCTCGAAGCAATTTCCGTTTTCCTTGATATTATTTCGAGTTACTGTTGGTCGCGTACATCCATTGGGACACTTTGAGGCGTTGGACAGTGTCTTAGTTTTGGAAACGAACCAGTTTACTATCGAATTTTAAATCATTTTGCCTTTTACTAGAGCCGGAAGGATGAATAGCAGACGCCCTTGAACGTCTTTTGTAGCACAAGCAATCAATACACCATGAATTTGGAACTTATTAGTTATTTAAGGATACATTCAATAACATCTTAACTGCATACTTAACTAAATATAGATTAAATGTACTTTAGATATTTTCAATAAGCCACAAGTAGAAAATGTGTTTCACTGTGGAGATCAGTCATCATTTGATCGTTCATGCAAATTATTCCTGTAATTGCTTATCCCTGTATGCTTTGCCATGGGCATTTTTACCGTTGGCCTCTTTTCCGGCCGTAGTAGCAGCCGATATATTTTTTATTCATACGATTCGCGTCTTCAAACAGCTAAAATGCAAAAGCTGGGTTCAGTTATTTCGATTGCACCAGTATAATTGCTTTGAGTTATGCAAAGAAACAAGTGCGCTAAAATGTAGCTCCAAACTAAAAGGGGAAGTAGAAAATAGAGGAAACAAAAGGCAAAAATTGCAGATTTTTTTTTTTCCTTCAACGTAGGTTTTCCTGCTTCCGTGAAAGTAAAGGTACCGTCTAGCATTGTTGTTAACTGAAGTAGCTGAAGCTCCCGTTTGAAATCCGAGCGCATCGCGTTGCGCGGCGCGCAGTCGAAATGCGGTGTGTAGTTAATTTTCAAACGCTAGTAGGAGTCACGATTTCCTCTGAGTTTTCCCTGGATACGTAGGCTTCTACAAACGCATTGATACGTTTGAGTGACTTCCTTCAAAATGGTATGGTTTTTTTTAGTTCGTAAGCAGTGCGTACAGTTCATTAATGCGCTTATGTTCATGTTGGCACTCTTTTCGTGTTGGCATAGGTGGTGTCGGCACTATTGAAACTGGAACGATTTGTGGCTTGCGGTTAAGTAGAGCGCAGGTGGTTCGAGTTGAACTCAGTTAAGGGTGTTTTCAAAATATTTTTTAAAATGGTTTTGTTACACGTTAACTAAGAAAGTAGTATGAACTACGTGCTGCTAAACTTGTAACATTACAGCAATATATTCTACTTATACTTTATGTTTTTGGTTTGTATAAAGTAATGTGATAAATGATCTCAAATTATTTAATATTTTAACATAGTTTATAGTTCATAAAGTTGAGCGATATTAATTGATATCGGTTAAGCAATGTAAGTATAAATTAAGGCAATACAAAACACATTTGACAGTTGAGTTTTTCTTGTCAACAAATTGCTCAACAAACCCTTCTCGATGCTCTTGGAATATCCACTCTCCAATGCTTCCGTGTTGAATACGGCTGTCGTAAAAAATTTCTCTGATAATAGGAGCATACGAACGGAAATGTTGAAACTGAGTTGAACATGTATACGGCGCTACGTGTACGTATAGTAGGATGAAACAAAAAAAATGTGTCGGTATGCTTACGTCGCCGAAAACTGGTGAAAGAACATGCAAAACAATTTACAAATTCATTAAACTTTCATGCGTGTTTTTTAAATTGTGTGTGTGTTGTTTCTTCCGGTTTTAAATGCTGCATATAGACCACGCTTTCAGGCAATACGTATATTACTTTCATTCAAATTCATGCTTAATATGACTTCTCGTTGCCTACCTTCTTTCATGTCATTTAAAATAACTGAATCTTTTTTTACCAATACGCTCTACATTGGCAGCGATTTTGGGGTTGATGACTAAATGATCGCTGAGAACAGGATTTGCTCTTTTATGTCACTATCGAAAAGCAAATCCAGTTTCTGCTAAAACATGTCACTCAGGAACTTGTTTGTATCAAAAAGTATCTCTCAACCTCCTCAGCCAGTGAAAGGTTTGACGATGTCTGGCGCGCGAATATGCAAACAAAAATCTATCATGTGCTTTTGATAGAAGTTGCTGAACCTTTTTGAAAGTTTTGTTGCACTTGTTTGGTGTTGCGGTGTAAGTAGACGATGGATCGGATTGGCATGAAATCTTTAACAGGTTGTTTTCTCTGTTTATGACAAATCGCTTATTAGGTATGGCTACTAAACGAAGCGCAACCAAAATTTAATCCACTGTGGCAGAAACGCGGTTGAGATGTCATTTGCTACACATTCACCTATTAGTGAAGTAATTGGATTCAACACTTAGATGTCGAGGGTTTGTTGGACGAACTATGAAAAAATATTATTCAAGTATGAATAACTCAACAAAGCAAAGTTAGCGCTTGTTACAATTTTTAGTATGGAGAATAATTTCCTTACCATTGGTATCGCACGTTTACATTTATGAATGTTGTACAATTTGTACACAAAAATTAAGAAAAACGACATCATCGAGGCAACACAAATAGATGTCAGATTGCTAGGTTGCAGCAAGTAAATCAAGGTGGATTAAAAATATCAGGTGGTGGATTAGGGCCTTTGGGGGGTCGCCATAGTTGAGGGACTTTACGTCATTTTAAAACCGTTAACCATTGGTTTCCGCGCACAAAGCTTAGCAAATAGAACAGATTTCTTAGTTATTATGTGCATTTTTGTGTGTCTATTGATTTTGTCGAAAAAAAATGAGATATATCAACAAAAGATTTGATGATTTGTTTGTGCATGAAATTTAAAATCATGTGAGTAAAAGTTCTAATCTCACGTAAATTGTCCATGCGACTCGTAGATAATGAGGAATTAATGAGAAAATTGAAAAAAAATAATGATTTCTTAGTGTTTATCATCAAAAATGTCGAAAACACGATGAATTATAGAACAAATTCACGTAATAACACAAAATAACACACTTTACTCCATGTTCTAATGTTAAATAAGAAGTCGCAAAGTCCAAAATATATTTTTTAACAATATTTAATCAAAAAACTGGGGCAGATAAATTTTATGAACAAATTTAACAAATTTAATCAAAGTTTGAATCCTGGAGACCTTACGTCAAGTGACGAATTGTCAAAATGCACTAGAGTCCACCACCTGATATTTTTAAATCCACCTTGAAGTAAATGAATCGATGAAGCATAGCAGGGCAAGGAAGGAGAATAACAAACAGCAACGCGGTACTGTCGATTTCAGGCCTGATCAAGAAAGCTTTCCGCATCTGGGTGAAGTATGTAAGGTCCGTTATGTTTGAATTCGCTTTTGAGCAAGAAAA
This sequence comes from Anopheles coluzzii, assembly GCF_943734685.1. Taxonomy (NCBI): domain Eukaryota; kingdom Metazoa; phylum Arthropoda; class Insecta; order Diptera; family Culicidae; genus Anopheles; species Anopheles coluzzii. The sequence continues at coordinate 70,937,410 of NC_064670.1, forward strand.
TATGGAAACATAGCATATCAACTGCTCGCATCCAGCATACCAGTCAGTGCCTATCTCACATGTACGGTGGCGATCGAAGATCGTGTAAGTTTCTGCCCCCGACTTTGTGATCTCAGTTTTAGAGCAAAGAATCGAAAAGCTCATTACATCAATGTTTTACAATGTTTTCACGCTGATTTTTATATTTGATTTTTAATTCTGAATTTGATTTAAGTTTAATTCTTTAATCCTTTGTTATTAAACGAAAAACGAATATTATCTAAAGAAGTTGTACATGTTTTTGTAAATCCAATATTTCTCAAAATGTTATTTAAACATCTTAAAAAAAGAAAATCAACCAAACGAATTCATGTAAATTAGCACAATAGACACAGGGTGAACCGTCATGGTCATGATCTCGTTACATGTACGTGAAAATACACCTAACTTTACCCAGTAGTTTTGTTTGTTCTGATTGGATAGAAGTCATCCCGTTGGCCTGTGTTGCTTTATCTCTCATGTATTCGTGCGATTCCTTTTCTTAACAGCTGGCTGAGGAACTAGCAGCGAACCGTGACAACTTCATTAAGCGTGAGACCATACATTATTAAACAACTTTTTGCACGGGTACGGGCTCATTAATCCCGAGTTCATGCGAACTCCGTATCAGAAAGAAAGAGTTCTTCTTTAAAGTTCTGGCGAGATTGGGATAGACTCCAATAGTGATAAACAGAATAACAATAGTGTGAAAAGAATATTCAAATCTACGTTCCTGGGAACTTGGGAAACAATATAAATAGTACCAACATACTACCATCATAATGACTATGCGACCAACCACCGTGCACATTTCGAAGCATGCGCTATTTTTTTTTTCTTATCAAAATCATACATTAAGTTGTCTCAGGGCATTTTTTCTTCATGCCATTCTGTATTTGGCAAAAAGCTTTTCCTTACGAATACAATTCGCTTTTCCAAAAAAAATTGTTTGTTTTTCTTGCATGCTTTCTCATACAGCAACACCCTTAAGAATTTACCGCTTTTAGTTTGCGAGACAAGTGTATCGGGAGATTTTCGTTTTATTTCAGTGCCAACAACAAAATATAATGGTTTGGGTAACCACTAGTCACGCTAAGAAATCTTTCGGTTGAAGAAGCACAGAGTATTTCAATAAGGCATCGTTGTGTGTAGTAATGACCCCAGGGTCTTTAGTGACCGGTGCCAGAGATGCTGGCGAGACAATATAAATGTATTAATTAAAGCATGTTAATTGTATCCACGTACTGTCAGTGGCATGATTTTTATATATAATTGACGCCTTAAATACATATGTTTCGAATCAAACCTGTAGCTTGTGCTTTCCGTGTTTTTATCATCATTTGTTGCTTTCTCATTGCATGTACTTTGCATAGTGCAAAGAAAGAAAGTGATATGTTTCCTAGTATAAATTGCTTGGAAACAATTGCAACTCACTTTTTTTATGCGTTTTATCAACATTCACAACATAAATACCGTTACCGACCATATAGCGCAGAGCGAGCATAATCGAAGTGAGAATCAAGTCGACTACTCATTAGTCACAATAATCAAGTCTCTAACCTTTTCCAAAGCAATACCGACTGCAGAGCAATGCGCCATACAACGCGAGGGTAATATGCATAAACACATTTTTCCCTATCTCATTCATCATTCCCTGATCATGTTTAACATTTCTCAGCTTTACCAGAATGTATACCAGCTTGCAGTGAAAGCTTTGCGAATGAAAATAGACCCGCGTACAATATGCGCATATACATGCGCTGGAAAAACTAGCGATTTTGATGAGTTGTAGGTGTTTTTTTTATTTACCAATTCAAACAAATGCATTCATAATACTATTTACCAAATAGTGCTTTTGCTTGTTTTTAAATCATTCAGTAAATGAAACTGTATACATGCATGAAGATAAATAAAATAAATATATTAAAAACATATATTGACTACAAATAAAATTCACGTTATCAACATGCTATCAACCAATTAAATTATAAAGCATCGATAATACTATTCATAGCGCAAATGGTTAGAGGAATCCTTACCACATAGTTTTAGTAAACATTAATAAAACAAAAACGTATCATGGAGGTTGAAGACATACTTAATAATTCCGATAATATACATATCTTTCGAAATTAATTTAACGTTCGCTTACTTGTGAATTACACATATGCCATCATTTAAGCATGAATATGCTCCAAAAAGTATGCATAACGAGAGTTTTACTTGCTGGAATTATTTCGGCAGACAGACATATTATTTAACATTGCTCAAAATGGGTGCCTTTTCGTCGCTAACGCATGAAGGTCACGCACACCAATAGCAAAGAGAGGAAAACGGCGGCACCGAACTGCTTCACAAAGGCGATAAAAACCGTTTCATAAATTCAGAAGTACAATGAAAAAAATTAAAAAAAAGCAAAAAAAACTCCTTTCTCGATAATCTCTCTTCAAAGACGATCGTTCGCTAATGGGCCGAAAAGACCTTATTAGGCGAGCTGCGAATATTTTTTGGTCCACGATTTTATGCACGGGATCCGCCCGACATAGGTGTGCCACAAATTGTTTGCGGGCGAGAAAAAAAGAGGCGATAATGTGTTTCGTCTCAACGATACCTTTTGTTTCTATCTTCACACAATGGTGAGCACAATAAGTACTCTATTCGACAATAGCAGGCTGACGATATTTTGGCAGAGGTTCAGCTGGAAGTGCGGTACTGATGTGCGTCACTGCATGTTCGTTTTGAGTTGTCGATGAAACGTACATTTTCAGCAGTGCGATGGTTGTAGGTGTATGGGTGTTCGTGTGCTTAGAGCGTTCATTAACATTGGACGCATTTTACCCTGTTTTTTGTAAGTGAATGATAATGAGCAGGTTCAATGAATGTTGCAACTCGGTGGAATTTATATTTTTGCATAAGTGAAATGACACTCGCACAATAACTGAACTGTAACCAAAAAAAATCTTTTTCTCTAGCTTATATACAGCTTGTTTGATTCAAGTTGTAAAATCATTTTGTTCCTTTGCGTTTGTTAATTTTTCACTCGTATACACGCCAAAAGTTGTTAAAGCTTTAAATGCGATGGTCGAATTTGTGTTAACTCTGATAGATAACATCGAAGAAGGAGATGCTGCTCATCAGTTTAGTTGAAAATAAGACATAATTTGATTATGAATTACCATAAATAAATGTCTTACATAATAACGTAAAGTACAAGCAATTGCTTCACTGCTGCTAAAGTAATTTGATAAATATATTGCTCTTTGCCATTCTCTAATATTATTTAATGGCACTTGCAACACAGCACATACACAATACTATTCCTCATTAAATATTGAAACAGACGGACATTGAACCTTTTTAAGACTTTCAAAAAACTAATGGCCCAAAGCAACGATTGATCCTCGTTTCCGTAACAACGCCCACACTCGACATCGATTCGTACGCTGGTCTGCGATCCACGCCGATGTACGTTTATCACACTTGAAGCTACAGTGAGCTTGGGGGTATGTTGCGTTGATTAGAGAAATTGTATCTTCGGAGTGGAGATCAATACACTGCACCATGTTCCCCAGAGCGGGCTGATCTGTCGGACGGATGTTCCGCCTGCCTACAAGTGACGCGAAGAGTTCAGTTCACTTTTGGTTTCGAATAGGATAACATGCCTGGAACGTATTGTGTTCATTGTTACGCGCAGTCCTGACAGTTGTTTCGAAGTTGTTGACACTAGTGCGGGGCATTTGTGCTGATAAAGCATGTTGAACCAAGTAGTTGCAACTCAGCCAATCATACAGTGATGAAGCAGTACGGTGTCCTTGGGTACTCGCTACCGAGGGGGAGAAGCTTTAGAAGGAGTAAAATGTTCCACTGCGTTTGTAGTGAAGGGGCTTCGTGTTTATGAAAAACATCTCACCATGGTTGGACAACGTTTTAGCAGTGCGGCCACAATGCGTGTTATTTTGTTGAACGCGAAATCGATAGAAACATTCGTAAAAGTTTCACTAATGCGCGCATCGATACGCACCAAACGAAGTGGAACGGCGTAATAGTGAAACATAGCCGGTGAAGAGAAATCTGTGGCAAAGTTTGAAATTACAGTGAGTTACAATATGATGAAGCAGCGTCAAAAAAACCTTACTTCGGCCACCGATCTGGAGTTGAACGTAAATTCTCCAATTTATAGAGATTTTTTGATGGGCAGGTAATACGATTAACGCCTTAAGTGTAATATATTAATATAGTAAACAATCATTGATAGTGAGCGTTCATTGTTGTTCTTCTCAGTTCAATTTTTCTCTTAAATTGGAGTAAGTTCAAAGCACAACGCACCTGGCTTTGTAACAACCAACTCAATATATTGACTCGATCAAGTGTTTTTGAGTCATGTTTAGGTCATGTTCAGATGTTATAACTGAACAAATCAAGATGCATTGTTGACTCTTTACTCTCTTTCCATGAGAGTTATTCTTGGAAGTCTTATTGACAAAGCTTACTGGCAATTAGGTTTTATTTGTTATTTAATATTGTATGAATACCAGGGGCTAGAAAAGGGCCAGATTGAACTAATTTTTAAGACTGAGGCAGATTTTGAAATAGTTGACAAAAAGCATGACTAAACCATTTCTATTAAACATTACATTACAATTATGTTTGTGATTGAGTGCAAATGTCAGCCTGTGTGTTTTCATTTTTTATGATTGGTTATGTTACAATCGCAGTTTCTGATATAATCTTGAAAGAGATGAATGTAGTCGCAAGACTCAAAATCTCTATAAGCAAATCTTACTACTTCTGATATAATCGCATTTAATCGATTTTATATTCCTGCTCTACAGCGCGCCACTAGTTGGCGATATGTAAATACGCACAGCAGGATGATATTTTGCTATGTGTTGGAATTGAACAATGAAATGTTCTGTATTTCACTTCAACACTTTGTTTTATATATGCAAAGCACACATTGCACACATACAGAGTCGAACGAGATCCTAAGAGGTCAAAACATCTTTACATACTTAAACAACAACAACATTACACACATTCCGCACATTCCACAAATAAATAAATACAATAACAATGGTTCAACTTGAATTGACAAATTCCACAAATAAATAAATACAATAACAATGGTTCAACTTGAATTGACAAATTTAGGAACTCACAGGTTACTTGGTAAAACTTGGTAAAACTTTCTAAACTATCAGTCAATAATCAGTCAGCCTCATAAACATTAAGTACATATTATTTGTAAATGATTATAGGTAACAATTTGTAACAGCAAGGCGAAATTAAATGCCAAGTCCTGCTTACTCTAATGCGCAGGTATTACGCAAATAATTTGAATAAATAGGATCAATATACAAAACTTTAAATCAACCATTTTGAGTATAATGTCAAATGCATATCTTCTGTCATGCTGTTATATCGGTTCTGTTTGCATTCTGTTTTGTTGATTGACTCATTCTACAGCACCAATCGATACAATTATTTACAAATAATCAAATGAGTAATGTAGCCAACATGTCCACATAAGAAATGAAACAAAAACGTTTAACAATATGCAACATTCAAAATATAGTGCAGCAATGCAGACAGTAAAACCAATTCATTGCTTCACCTTCTTCGTACCGATGTAAAGTAATTTACATGTATCTCACGTAACGCATGATCATCTGACATCCCGTCATTCTTAAGTCTTATGATCTAACGGTTGACGCTCGAGTTAAATTATGCATGTTGATGTAGTTATCGTTTCCTGTTTCCTGCTATACTTTATGCGTGCATCAAAGCTTCTGCATAATTTTTATTACTCTTAAGTTGCGGGAGTTTAAGAACATTGTCCGGTTATTAAAATATGTTTAACCAAATATGGTATCAACGGATGTATAGGAAGCAAAACGCAATTGTTTAACTAACTTCTCAGTGATTAAAAAAAAGGAAACGCACCACAATTACATTACATTATTATTCTCTCAACGTTTTCATCTACGTTTCTATAAGCCCCATATTTTCATTTATGATGAATATTGTGCAAGGCATTCACGCATTTATTGATCTCTTTAATGATTTTAAACGAAAGTTGTTTCATTGTACAATTTTCTTCATCTCGCATACTTGATAAGCGTGTGAAGAGGAAATTGGCGACCAATTAAGCAGTCGTACAACGGGACATTCTACGAGCCTATGGGCGAAACGCTTGGTTCACCCTCTTATGCAAGTGTGGCATCGTTGTGCGGCCGATTCTTGCTGGCCCATGGGTATACCTGCCGTCTTTCTCTGCGAGAAATCGGAGAGTAGAAGAAATTCCTAACAATTCCGAACCGGTCACCAACACAAGGGGAGGATCGCTGAAAAGCTAACGGTTCTTAATGCTACGAGAGATATGTTTTGTTTTGTTGCTCTCGCGCTTACACGAAAGTATGTCGCGTCGTATGTTATGTAGCTGTTTAGCGTAATCATGCATTAGGAGAGGCACAGTGAGATGGATCTGTTGTTCTTTCACCCTGGCTGTTGAACCACATTGTTACGGAATAAGCACGACCAACAGGACGATCATCAATTTACAAATTTAATTCCCGCATTCATTGATTGGTGGCGAGTTAGGGGGGCACAGGTTTGGAGCTAAATTTGGCCCACCTACTGCTGGCAAAGCATACATGTTGAGATTAAAAATAAATCGAAAAAACACCTCCCTATTCAAAGAACCTGCTCTCAACCGGTATCTGTGCTGTGGTACGACGAGAGACCGGAGAATTTGCTCCACTTATGCTAGCGTCCTACTGAACAGACAGGCTCAGACATGAACGCCAAATGCCAATACGCCTGGTGTTCTGGCAATCTCAACCACTGAAATAAAACAGAAACGGTACGTCTGTTCGAAAGAGGCCAGCCGAGATATAATGCTGCAGCAAACAAGTTCGGTTGCGATGGTTCGATTAATTTTCTCGCGATCATTGTGACCGTCCATCGTCGTTTTGGCCTGAGCTGCCACACTACTGCAGTCTCCCTAATGTATGGCACGGCGCCTAGTGTCAAGCTTTGCGACCAAAACCAAACGATTTTCACCATGCACATTGATGGACAAGAAAGTTACAAAAACATTTCCCATGAACTTGGCCATCACTTCGCACCAACGTAGTAGTGACCAATTAGGTTTCGTTCGTTTATGTTTGCGCGCTACAGCGCAGCGTACTCGTTTTTTTCTCATTCGACTCGGTACCGTCGTTGAATTCACTTTTAGTATGATTTTCCATTCTGTGCAGCATTCGGTAAACATGCAAAACAGCTGTTTGTTACTGTCAAGATAATCACTAACGATTATGGTAAATTGGTTGGTCTAGGTTAAATGCTGCTCTATGTTTTTGGTGTTAAGCGTTCAACTGTAATTACACCGGAACAAGCGAATGCATGGGTTCAGGAATGAGGTTCAAAGAAACATTTTCCAAACAAGTGGGAAGTTTTGTCAGTTTTAGCAAATGTTGTGCGCAATATTTTTTACTTTTTTTTAATATCTGTGCTTGAACTTAACTACCCAGTTATAAAGCTAAACGGTTGCAGTTCAATGTGTGAGTCTTGATATTCGGTGCATGATAAGTAAGTAACGAAAAACAACACAAAATTTGCATCCTGTTCCGGAATTGCATGGCATCGCGTTCACGGTAATAATTTTTGTAACCAAATTACCTGAGCTTGACACATGCCACTAGTTTACGATCTAAAAGGCATCGTTAGGCACATGTAATTTGAAATCCCCCATTTCTGTCATAAAAAGTGTTAACTTCTTTATTTGTATGACCATTACCGTGGTTATTGTTGTTTCTACGATGACAAGATAGCATCTCTCATAGAAGGTGAGTAGGATTTGTTAGGTCAGGTGGAAGAAACGCGTCACAAAGCAGACAAATGAAGAAGAGCCTCTTCAAAGGTGTCTGTCGGTGAGGCACAAACCAGTACAGTAGAGTAATTATTAGATTCATAATCAAGCTAACGGTTCCGGCCGACAAAGCATCGCAGTATAGCAACATGTTGCACATTCGTTATGTCTTGTGGCCTTAAACAGTGTTTAACAGCGGTGCTCATTACAAATCCTAGCACCAACACGGGTGCTTCATTAAGATAAGCATAGAGGATTTGATCATAGGATAGGAGAAAATGCTTTGAGCGTATAAGATACATGTTGCCACCAGTATTGTTCTTATGGAAATTTAAGCCATATGCAGGTGTCGACTATATAAGATATTGTCATTTTTTGTTTATTTTTGTTCAGTTTGCTGAAATTGGTAAAACACTTCTATGTATGCAATATTGTGATGCGAAATTTTATTAAATCAAGAAGCGCATTAGCGAGCAGGAAGGAAATTCAAAATATAATTAATATTATATCAACACATCAACTTTTGAAGCCGAGTTACGGCAAGGCTTTTACTTACCACAGCCGTTGCCATTGGTGGCTATATTAAAGCTCTCCAGATTGAATATGTCATAACACGGATTTTGCATCTTCCCAACTTGATTGTAATACGATTCAACCAAATTGATAGTGCGCGTGCGGGCTGTACATTTGATACCAGATCGATCTCCTATGTAATGCTTTCGATGATAGCAAATTGGTTTCAGTAGCTTCCAGGCGCTCCGCTCCATACATAGAAATGTACCGAAGGCTATCCAATATGCATAATCGCAATTACTGTCGAAATTCATGCAAAATTTCTCTTCGCTAATGCAATGTAGTGTTAACCGCAGCATGGTATTATACATACAGTGGTGCTGCGTTTGGAAGACGGCGATAGATTGGGCGTTTTTTTCTTCTTCTGCTTCTTTCCTTTTCGTCGTACACACGCACCACTCCAGCGAAACGCGCAAGGGGCGAATTTTGAAACATTATCTCCAAAGAGAAAGGTGAAAATTAATTATTTCTGATGATCGAACGCATCGTTGTATGGTATACATGCGGTTATCACTTAATTTGGTCTAGTCCGTGTTTTCCCTTGCTTGCAGATTACAGTTGAACAGTTTTGATTGAAAACGTAAGGATTACGCAAAAAAATTGGTGAGCTTTTATAGATTAATTTTTTATTAGAAATGGTTTATGTGTATCGTAGCATATTTGGTGGTTCGTTAGATGTTATACAACACCCAATAAGATAGTGAAGTGAAAATGTGGACCACTTCTATCTAAAAACCTTGTTGCCTGCAGCCTTCTCTCCTCAGTTCCATTTGCATGCTACAGAAGAAGGCATAACAAAAAAAATGTTAGAAAGCATCAGAACGAAACCGTACATTTGCCAGAATCGGTAAGGTCGACGCAGTTTCTCAACACTGTTTTCCTCGAATAATTGCACAACGCCCCAAAAAGGTTTCCATCTTTCTGTTTCTGCATTTTCCACGACAACCTTCAGCGATAGAAATCATCGTCATTCAAAATTGATCGATGTTCAATTATCCACCGCACACCGTTTACGTGAAACTAGTTCACGGCATCTCCTCCTCCATTGAATGCTGATTTATAACAATGGAAGTGGTTTTGCCCGATGAAGAATAAAGTGTGGAAAACGTGTACCGTGTTTGTTCGCGTCATTCGATCTCCACCTGGTCTAATTTGTATCCTCGAGAATAATTTGTGCCGAAAAGCCTTTACAGCCTAGTGAACTGGCTTGTATAATCGTTTCATGTACTGCAACAATTCCACCCCCCCCCCCTTTATGGGGGTGGTCAAAACTCCGAGAGCCAGGTTGAAGATGAATGTAGCATAAAGATAATGATCGATTGACGGCTCCATGCAAGCAAATGGAAGCAGTCACTCCCTCTCCCCGGTAGGTAGTCTCGAACCGTATGACTTATGCGTGAGACATGCTACCAGTGACCGAATGTTGCTGACCCCAAGTGGTTGTTTAGTGCCTCAATGTGCAGCTGGTTGACCGGGACCCGTGATAGTACTGTAGTTTTCAGTGTCATAGAGTTCACTGGTGTTAGAAAGCAAGCAGCACAATAGCCAATATGTCACAGAATCAGTGTCACACTCCAGTGTCCTACAGCATTGGAAATGCACAGTGCAACGTTGAATATTATCGCAAAATGTGTGGTGAATTTATTTCCGTCTCTCGTGCTGCAATTCGAAAAGTGTGAGTTATAACATCACAGTCGATACGTGCTAAAGTTATACTGTGCAAAGTTGGTATGGTTTTGAGATGACAAAAGTATATGAAAAGATAATTGTCTGCACGTTCAACGTCAATGGCAATAAGAAATCAAAACACACCACTGCTCCAGAAGCTGTTTGTTTAGCCGAAGAATCTATTCAACTGCAACGACTTACGCTTCCCGCTGCGTTGTGGTCTTGGGCGTTGAGCGTAAACTAAAAGTTTAAACAATGACTAGCAATAATTGCCACCATGCTGAAACCGCTTGATGAGTGAGAGCGCCACTTTTCCCATAGTATTTGGAACCATTGCTTCAATTTAAGCTACCATAATTGGCCGTTACGAGCAGTGCAATAGGATCTACCGTGGGTTTTAATTCCGTTTGCTGTACGTGTTAGGTTGTGTGGCTGGCATTAGAACAGCACCTTGTGGCGGTGGATAATTTTGAAACACCTTTCGATGAGATTGTTGGTGGCAAAGTAGTTTATGGTAGTTGCGGGGTAATGGTTATTGTATCACTTTATGGAAAAGCTCACCTGTACTAGTCGTATGACAGCGTTTGTTAGAACGAATTTAGTTTATGTCTTTAGACTAATAGTTTAGCAATAGATAAACACGTTGTGTCTCTTGCACGTTCCATTTATGGCAGTAAAGAGTGCCGATCAATATGTAAGGTAGAATGAGATCTTGTTTCAGTGGAATAAAAAAAAAACCAAAGAGAATAACAACAATATCCAATGCTTTCCTGACGCTCTCTGCAAAATGGCCTACAAGTGTTGAAGGTGGCTACAGACCACTTGGATGCAGCTTTCCCTGTCTAATTAAAACGGTTGAACTAAAAACCATTTGCCTGGTTCGAATCAAGTGACCGCGATCGACGCGTTCTTCTGCTGTACGCGAGGGTACGATCTTCACCACCGCGAATAGCGCAACCATCGCGTATCGGATTCGAGCTCCAAAGTACCGTTTGCTTTTGGAGAGGAAATTTATAGCTAGACAACGGCTGTTGCTTAGCTTTCGTTCCATACGCTCACCGTATTTCAGCGGAAATGAGAGTTGAACGGCACGGAATCGCATAACGAACAAATCGCTTCCCGGTGGTGGTAAAAGAACGAAACTCGCCTTTTGTAGGGTGGTAGCGTTCTTGATTGCCCCTAGCACAGCGATGTATGGTAGCCGAATGATTCCCGAACAATGGAGGGCCTAGCGATAGCATCATGATTTACGACAACACCACACGTGTCTTTAGCTTAGCATTGCGACTGCTTCGGAAAAGGGTTTCTTATTCCATGGGTGGCATTAGAAAGATATGTTTCATATGCACTGAATGAAATCATGTTTATTTATGATTGCTTCTAACCTACATCTCGATTTTATAATGAGCTTGAACCATTTTACCATCCAGTGCGCCTCGCTATGCATTCTGATTCTTTAAATAAAACCTCCGATAGAGAGTGAAGTCCGAAATAGTGGCGCAGAAAGAAACCATGAATGTTCATGAAAAAGTTAATTAATGTTGTAAAAATCGAGTTCAGGAAAGTTTTCATCGCGATTCCGAAAACACTATTAGATGCTTCATGTAAATATGTTGCAAATGAGAATTCCTGCTAGCCATTGTTCTCATTATTGCTACGTTTGCACAACCGGGGAAAAGGAATGCTTTCAAAGCGTTCACATCCCATTCAAAAATACCTCACATTACCCGACGTGGTAAAACAATAGTGAGGCGAAATGTGTTTCTAGCATTTCATATGCCTCTTCCTCAACACAAGTACCTTCAGCTGTACTGCTTTCGAAAATATGATGTAAAGTTCTCTAACAAATCAAATACTGAAGGAAGCTGTAGGAAGAATGTTTACCAGCAAGTGAAAAAAATAAACTCTCACACACACACACACACACACACACACACACACACACACACACACACACACACACACACACACATACAACATACTATATTTGTTATTTGCACCTCGACAGGTCGAGAGTTTAAGACAATCATGTCCATAACCCGCAGCCAAAGCCGCAGCAATCTACAGCTGCCTTTGCCGTTTGTATCGTATTCAGAGCAAAAAGCGAGCGTGTTGTTATGAATCACTTTAAAATAAAAAAGGGGTAAATATACCAATAGTGGTGCAATTTGTAGTGGTACAGATGTGTTTTCATGGTTTTAAAGTGTCAAGACGGCAAATACACGAATAATTTAACACATAGGAATTGAAAAAGGTTTTTCAACCCAACCCCCCCCCCCCCCCCCCCCCCCCTTCTGGCTCTTGTAGTCGTCGTATTGTGTTACTATTCGACTACCACCAAGTTAAACATTATCTGGACTTAGTATTCTGAAGCTTTTTTCATATGAATTGCGAGTATTATTGCCATAATATCAAATTCTTGTTTAATTTAATTGCTAGACATGTTTTTTTTATTCATGCAAATAATAACTGTAGCACTTTATAATGAGTCAACTGTAGTCAACCCGGACCGGGAAGGGTGTGCTTGATTCGGAAGTGGATTTTTCACTCAGCATGACATGCGAATTTGGGCCTTTGTAAATTAATTACAGGAAACTAATTTCTGTTGCTTATTTTAGTAAAAACAGTACCACACAGTACCTCTCATAAATATCCTGCAAACAATCTAGAATGTCCTGTTTTTACTGATTTTATACGATAACCACTACAGAATCATGTGATAACCACTACAGAATTTTGTGTACCTAACCTATAATGACACTATGGAAATAAACACTAAAAAATGCGTAAATTAAAATATGGTCAAAAGGCAATGAATTTTAGTACTCAAATAATATTTCATATTCATATTCATATTCATATTCATATTTATTTGTCTACCTTTTGGTTACACAAATGCTTAAATAATACTTATTACCTATGTTCCTAACCTAACAAAAATTAACACAAATTATCAAAAATTTGAGAAAAAATTTTTTTTTTTAGAAAATTAGAATCTAAAATTTAAAAATTAAAAATTAAGGCAGCACGGGATTATGGAGGGTTCTGATGCGGGATCGGAAAGAGGATAAGGGAAGGTTGAAATCAAACATAGAATATACACAGTTAAATCGACGAATTGCACGAAGAAGGGGGTCATTACGACCCACTGCAGTTCGGCGGGAAGGGATCACTAGGGGAGGGCGGTTTCGAAGAACACGGTTAGGGGCGTAGAAAGGGATAGAAGAAAGAAGGGAAGGAGAATCAATATTACCAAGGAGTAATGCGGCAATAAAGGTGGATTGGGCATGGGAACGGCGGTTTTCCAATAGTTCCAGGCCAAGCTGCCGACACCTGCCCTCGTAAGGAGGTATGGGGGAGGACAATCTACCCAGGATTTTACATATAGCAAACCTGGTGAACGATCGCTGCACCCGCTCGATACGTTCCACATGGGTTCGAGCTGTAGGGGACCAGACTACTGAGCAGTACTCCAAAATCGATCTGACCAGAGAGCAGAACAGAGTCTTCAGGCACATTGGGTCGGAGAAATCGCACGCAATTTTCTTTAGGAGACCCAATGTTTTCCGCGCCTGATTGACAACTGAGTCAATGTGGTGGCTGAAGGTGAGGCCTCTGTCAAGCAATACACCGAGGTCTTTTACGACACAAACACGATTGACTTGTACATAATTTAGGACGTACGAGTTAGTGATTGGAGACTGCGAACGACTAAACGAAATGACGTTACACTTATCAGGACATAATGTGAGGGAATTACTAGAACACCAAGACGAAAAACGATCAAGAATATTTTGTAGGGAAATGCAATCACTAGGAGACGAAACTGGGAGAAAGATTTTGAGGTCGTCTGCGTAGCAGAGGAAACACTCAGGAGGGAGGGTGGTACGGACATCATTAATAAAAATTATGAACAGCAAAGGACTTAGAACACTACCTTTCGGTACGCCTGCACTACATGAAAAGGGAGTCGAAAACATATCATTAAATTTAACACTATAGGAACGATCACATAGAAAAGAACGTAACCAAGATACAAAAAGATTATTGACGTCAAGTTGTGAAATTTTATTTAGAAGTAAGGAATGAGGAATACGATCAAATGCAGATTTGAAGTCAGTATAAATAGTATCAACTTGTTTAACTGACTCTAACTGGGATGATACGAAAGAGGTGAAGGACATAAGGTTAGTTGTTGTAGAACGGTTAGGAAAAAAGCCATGTTGCTGAGGGATATTTCATAAAAGTTATGTTAAAATTAAAATAATTTCGTAGTTATGTAGTCATTCACAGCGTTAGTAAAAATATGAGTTTTCTAAAGAAATCATTAGGGTTTTGGAAAAAAAATTAACACATTTCACAAAATAATTGATTTTCGGTCATATATCGGAATGGCACCATTTAACTTATAAACCCTTGACAAAAGACTAGAGATCATTTCACACTAGCATAAATAACTTCATAATTTCTAAATTGTTGTGTGGAACATTGCATTTTAATGCAATAACAACACTTTAGGTACTACTAGCACCACTGTAGGTACGTTTATCCTATTTAATTCTTTTGATCGTTCTATAATGATAATACATCAATTAAACCAAGTTCCACGATTTCACTAATCAATTTTTTAAAACCATTTGAAATAACAAGACAGTGCTTTCGACGATCGTAACTATACATCATTGCAACACGGAACATTCACTTAACTCAGGTCTAGTGTATGTACTTCACGAATAATACTTCACCGAGGGTCCTAAACAAACCTTTCCATACTACCCCTGTCCGGAAATACTCTTTTTATTGAGCATCATGCTACTAGCATTGCTTGATTACTTTACCAATAAAATGAAAACATTTTTAATGATATCTTGACAAGTTGAATTTATAAACTTGTGCTTGCGCAGGGAAAATCTTGATCGGTTCACATTGACGTACAATGAATGATTCGTTGGGCTTTGCTTGCGGCACAATGCAAACAGTGCAATGGTTTATGGTTAATGCTTTCTGTTTTGTTTACGACAGTGTTAACAAACTGCTTACATCATGCAATGCTCCACTGGAGGAGCTTCTGTTGGTAATTCCACTAACGAGCAAGCCGGCCAGCGGCGCGCGATTGTAGAACGTGGATGTCACAGATTTGCATTACGCTTTAAACGGAAAAGCTTGTCTGGATGAAATTTGAACAAAGTGGGGCCCCACATTGAACGTGCAGAATTAAAACATCTTGGCATGATTGGCCGTTTGATGGACATAAGACAGCGCTCCTCTTGTTAATGCTCTTATATGCCGCTCTCAGATATAAGCGTTTTGTGAGCCTATTATTTGTCCCCAGTTTTCCGCGCATCCAAGATAGTCACAACATACGTATATAAAAACATTAAAATAAAGTATACATATAAATGTTGTTGCTGATGCAACATTAAACATATTAACAGATGAACAAGGTTTATCACATGTATACCAAACAACCAATGTAAATGTTTAATCAACACTTCTATTGAATCTAATGTGTCCTACGTGATATTAAGGACAATATTGAACAAAACATGCTGTTTGTTTGAAGATAACGCAAAACAAATATATCAAATATTTAGCTCGATTTGTCTACATACACTGTGTTTAAGCCTGCATTGTTAATTTTTGTTTAACTTTTCTCTTTCTCTTACTATTCAGTGATTTGTCCTACTGCCTTTATCAGATGGCACCCAGCGCCGGGAAAAGCCCACCGGGTGGAACACAGATTGGACCACCGGATGCGAACGACGCATCGATGGGATGGAATGCAAATGTCAAGGTAGGAGCAACATAGGAGCACATACATACGCGTTCTTTACTAGTTCGTTTAATGCTTTAAATTATCGTTCATTAGCAAGAAAATCAGCGACCACCAGTGTTTAACCCAGAGGACTATGTAATTTCGCTCAAAAAATATGGCCGTCGGGGGTCCAATGGAAACTTCAAATCCATTTACGACACCTCCGCCAACGAAGACCATGCAACCAAGCAGGACAAATCGAACGATAATGTTCGGGCGCAGACCTTACCGCACAAAAATTCGGACTATCGGTAAGATATACCACATACGACGCAAACGCACATCTCGGCGGTTAATGATGTTTCTAACTCTCGCTCATTTTTGCCCCTTTGCTTTGAATGTTTTTCAGCTCACCAATATCAGCACCACCAGAAATGGATGGTGAAATGTCACTACGCCAATTTGGTTCCGTGACGGACTTGCTTACTAAATTACGAGCAGATCTTCGAGCATCATTCCCAAGGTACCTAATACCATACCAAATACTCTCTGTCCGTGCTGTGCGTTTATTGATTTCTCTCGGAAATTCAAGATCATAGATGTTTGACCATGTCTGTTGAACGTGAGCTTGCAAAAAGATATGACCATCATCATTGTGTTTGAAGATTTTGGTAATACTTTGAAACACATCTACCATCTCGATCGAAGGAAGTACTAGCCAAGAGCGCATTAACCCTAATTTCTCGCACACGGGAAATCGAAGTGCTACCACACTTAAGTCAAAGTCCCAAACATATGGGTAAGAGGATGAAAGTTGGCACACAGCTTTTCTTGTGCGTCTGTTGCTACTGTTGCTTTCTTAATGCCTGCGAACGAAAGAGAAAATATTCTCAAGCCATTTTTCGCTCGTTTCCTGGACAAATGGACGGTTGAGTGATGAGCTTCCGTCGATGGAGTATGGTTCGTCTCTTTACCAATCGCCTAATGTTGACCTCAATTGCTTTAAAATAACCCAACGACTCGATCTCCGACGTAAGTTGCGTTAGCGTTAGCGTGAACTTACTTTTTTGTAATGAGGAAATAGCTTTTAGCTGATCGTTAGCTTCAAACTACGCCGTTGAAGTAGAGAAGATTTAGTGCTATTCGATAAGTTATCGCTACAATGGCGGCAGTAACCTTTCTCACTGTTTTATTTTTCTTTTAACACCTAACGCAAATCGTATACGGTTTCTGATGCTCGCTCTTCTCACGAAAATGGCCAACCAAATGTGCTTATTTTTCCCAATTTACATGAACTATTGTTCTGCTTGTTATCTTCTATGAATTTAGGCAACAAAAATCGACGCTAATATGTTTAACTGTTAAATTTCCACAGCTTTGTGCAGGAATTTGTTTCAAGCCCGCTAGATGGTGTGAGTTTGTTGCTGGAGGTATTACGAGCGGTCCAACTGAGCCAAAGTGCTCCTATGAATGGAACCACTACGATGCCCCCCGGCGGTTTGGCACGGAACAATCAATCCTATCAAAGGCGTGCTTTACTGGATGAATTGGCGTGTTTGTGAGTAGTACTAATAAAGCAAACATTTTTACAATTTTCATCATGAATCTTCATTCTATGCTGTTTCCCTTCCTAGACAATGTTTAAGTATCTGCTGCACGAGAAGTCCAGAGGCTGGCACACGATTGGGTACGACGCCGATAGGATTGTTGCCCCTGGCCGCAGCAGCTACCGGTACGGGCATAAGATCGCGCATAGTAGCACTTCAGCTGCTAACAATAGCCTGCGACAAGTCAGCTTTAGGCGATGGAACACAGCGCAGTCAACTGCACGGACACACGGCAGTTTCCGAAGCGCTATCGACACTCCGTTTGCGTTGCGCTGAGCCCGTGCGGTTTCGGCTGTTGGTAGGAATGCTTAACAGCGGCGGAGGATCGGGCGAATTGCAAGCAATCGGGATGAGGTTCATCAACACGTTTCTCGAGAGCTCGGAAAACATTCAGACGCGATTGTACCTGCAGGCGGAGTTGTTTCAGGCGGGACTGGATCCGTCCCAAATGTGTAAAACCATTTCATCGACCTCACCATGGTTAGAGCGGCTTCGTTTGGAGGTGAAACGCTGGGATGCCATACGGATCGACATTGAGCAGCTGCAGTTACAGGCCCGGTCCGCTGAACAGGTCCGCAGTCGTTTGGTTATCCTAGAGCGTCGAGTACAAATCCTGCATGAGGAGAAAACTGTCCTAACTACCATGGAGAGAAGGCTACAGGAACGGTGTGCGGAGCTACAGCGAGAGGTCCTGCGCCTAAAGGGCACTGCCAGCAACAACAGTACTGGTGCTAAAGCTCACGAGAGTTCCAACTCTTCGAGTCTAGAAAAGAGACCAGTGGCGTTGCCGCGCCAGGTACCACCTCAACCAAAACGAAACAACACTTCAGAGAACGACGATGAAGGTATTAGCAGTTCGGAGACAGGGCAGTCCTCGACTCCAGAACCTCCACGTCTGTATCCGGCTCAAAATGGAGGATCAAGTTCAGGCTCGCACAAGTTCAGCATATCGCTTACCCAAGAGAGCACCGTTCCTATGCACGAACTGAATGGGAATGGCGAAGACGATACCAACGCAACGATCGAGGATGTAATCGAGGAGCTACAAAACATCGTGAACGATGCAGAGCGCGAAATTTCAGACCAGAACGAGATTCTCTATCAACAAGTGGATGATATCCCTGAACAGGCATTGTACAGTCTCGAAATTTCGAACGAACACGAGATTGTACCTGTAAACCTTTTGCCGCAACCGCCGCGAAAGTCAAGATCGCTGGCACATCTGATTTCGAATCCATCTGATGGAGAAGGATCTGGTTATGATTTGATGATGGTTAACAACGAAACCAAGGTGGACTTTTTTGAAGATGAAGAGGACGCGGGAGTTGTGAAAACAAGCTTCGATATACCTGCAACAAGCTTGCCACTGGAAATTGCCCATGAATCGCACCCGGGCGTCATTGCAGGGCCGGATGTGATCCATACAGCAGCCGAGACAGGCACTGTGCCGGCACAAGGTCTACATCACTCACGCAGTCGGCAGCCTACGACGAAGGATTCAAATCGAGCCATACTCAACGTCATAATGGACGCACGCGATAAAGAATCGCGTCTGCTTAGAGCTCAGTCACTGGAGCGCGATCAACATGTCTCACAGTCGGCTGCACCACAGCAGTTTAATGGTGTATTTTTTATGACTGACATGAACAGTGCCGGCAAGTATCCAAAACCGGACATTACGGCAGCACTGGAAGCAAAGAAGGTGACCAAGAACCTGGATCGTATGGGTGCATATGGAGTCGATTCGATGATAGACATAGTCATGACGAATGAGCAGCGATTAAATAAAGCAAATGCGTACGCAAAATCACGCATGGCAGCTGCCACAGGGCCACCCAACCCAGCCAACGGAGCAATGCCGAGCAAACTAACCGGCAACAATAATTTCAAGCTTCGGCCGAACACCGGCACCGCACATCATCCAAGCTTCTCGATTGGCACCGGAATGGTACGTGAAGCTAGCCGCAGTCAAACAAATGTCGGAGGCTCTAAGGTAACAGACTTACCGTCTGGATTGTACTAGACTAGCAGCGATTCGCAGACTGACTACGTAGTGAAGTATTCATATTCTGTTGGAATCACTGCACACTGCTCAAAGTTTTTGCTTCGTTTTAATGGACACGGTCGTGCAATATACTATTTATTCTTTTAAATCGTTTTACTTTTGCTTAGTGATAGACGTTTGGCGGCACTCATTTTCGGTATTTAATAAGCTCAATTAATATTTACGATGTACAAGAACGCAATATTTGTCTTAGATATGTACTTCAATATGACATAAAATATGACGATCCGCCTCGCGATCGTTTCAACAAACTCTGTTTTATTTTTTATAGCTACCAACCACGATGGTTGTTCATTCTCGAAATTGTTGCGCCGTTTTTCTTTGTGTTAAGTAATTGAGAAATAAAATAAACAACATCAACATCGGAAGTATTTGTTTTATTGCAATAACGTAAGAAACTGAAATACTAAACTGAAACGTTGTTCAATAAAAGCAAGACAAATTTATTATTGACATGTTTCTCAATTTTCTCAAATGCATAACAGTTATTCCAATTCTTGATTAGAAACATGCCATCATTAATACTGGTGAAGTGAATAATTTGAAATAACGAGATTACCAAAGAGGCAGGCCCATGGTACAGTCGTCAGCTGTACACGACTTAAAACAACATGCCCGTTGTGTGAGTTCAAGCCTCATATGGCAGTCTCCCCGTAGCATGCACTGACTATCCGACTGCATGGTACTAATTAAGTCTCGAAGGCTTTTGCAGACCGAACATGATCGCGTAGGTCGTTACGCCAAATAGAAGAAGGAGTAAATACATTACAGAATTTTATAGAAATGAAAATACAAGGATCGATGCTTTCATATTTTCCAATTTAGGATTGGTGTCACAGCGAAGCTTAGTACTTATAGTATTTTGAGCTACAACAAGTTATCGTTCTATACAATCTTTCGTTTACTACTAAAACGTGCTTCATTAAATGAAAGCCAAAGGTCTTAGAACTGGACAACATTCTGGCAACACTAAACCCGCCAGATGCTTTTCACAAAACCTGGCTTAAATTTTCTTTTAAATGCTACTAATGACATTCTTCTTATTCTTCTTTGGCTCAACAACCGATGTCGGTCAAGGCCTGCCTGTACCTACTTGTGGGCTTGGCTTTTTCAGCCCAGCTATGCTACACAAACAATCTCGGTTATTGAGGCAAGCACATTGCGAACCCAATGTTAAAGAAAGAATTATTACAAATATAATACTTTTTTCTATCCATAATAAATCTGTCCATTCTACACTACTAACAAAATATTCCTATAATCATTAATCAATTAATTAATCGCTAAAAAACTCTACTAATCGCTTTTACGTTCAATGATGTTTCTGAAAAGAAAATTTCAATTATTTAGGATAGCGATAATGATCCCTGGATATGATGTTTTGCTAATTTGATGCTGTTCATTATTCTCTGTGCTATCCTGTTGCGAATTTGTTCAGCTGAATTTGCTATAGAAATCTGAAATTGTTTATGGAACGCATGTTCGTAACGCGTTTCCTGTTTTATTAGTTTAAATAAATACAAAAAGACGGCTTGCGATGGTACGTTGATTTTACGAAGCCTTATCGTTCTTAACGTTTCCTTCTCCCTTAAATTCGTAATTGCGGTTAGGTTGAAAAATGTAAGCGTCGTGGCGATCGCTCGTTTATAAAAGTTTATAAAATAAAAGTAGCCGGTCTCGTAGTACAGTCATCAATTCGTAGGACCTAACAACATGCCCGTCATGGGTTCAAATGGACCGTGCCGCCATACGTAGGACTGACTATCCTGCTATGGGGGGGGGGGGGGGGGGGGGGGGGGTTAAATCCTTAAGTCACTGAAAGCCAAGCCCACAAGTGGTACAGGCAGGCCTTGACCAACAACGGTAAGATTAGATTGAGTATGCA
Organism: Anopheles coluzzii; assembly: GCF_943734685.1. Classification (NCBI taxonomy): domain Eukaryota; kingdom Metazoa; phylum Arthropoda; class Insecta; order Diptera; family Culicidae; genus Anopheles; species Anopheles coluzzii. Next base: position 70,958,851 of record NC_064670.1, read on the forward strand.
AATAGATCCAGTTACATAAAAAACCTTCGTTTTGTAAAACTTTATTGCTATATAAAATGAAATTTGTAAAATTCAATCAAAATTTATTTGAACCATATTAAAAAAAAACAGGAGTTTTAGCAGTCCACCAAAAATAAAACCAAAATTAAAAAAAGTTTTCTATTTATAAAAAAAAAACTGCAAGAATCAACTAACACGTTTCGTTGCTAATAGAAAAACACATTCTAAATATACTACTTAGCATACCTGCTGGAGCATACCTTGTTATCGTGTACGGTTTTGTCTGCTACCGAAGCTCGAGCTCCTGATTAGCTGTGTTTTCTTTTTCTCTGCGTCAGGGCGGTATTTTGTCCGGCGGTACGTACAGCTGGCTGGTTTTGAAACATCAATAAACAGAACTGGGAGACATAGCATGGTGCACAGTTGTAGGGAAAAGGGTTTGCTTGTAGCGTCACGTCTGGCGTTGAGCGAGCTGGTGACAAAACGACCGATAGATAACTTCAACGCAAACCGATGGGTGGAGTGCATCCAATCAACGATTTTGGGTTGCGCTCTGCGTGAAACACACGCCGCGTGCTTAATCAGTGTTCAACAAACCACGGGCAGAGTCGAACGCGGTATTACAAAAAAAGCTGTGAGAATACATGATTAGAAATTCACTACAGAGTTTCGGCCCGAGCAATTCTAGTCCATCTCATATTCGCCTCTAGCGTAAGTATGCTTGTGTTTGGAAGTATTATGTAAAAAAGTGAATGAAGTGAATAAATTTTGCAAAGGCAAAGAAAAAACTGCAAACTAGCAGTGTAACTACATTAAATAAATCATACCGATCATGGTTGTAGTTCAGATCAGCGGTTGCTTCCCTGTAGCTCTAGAAAAGTGAACAAAATGTGCCTGATAAATGATAAGTGATATCTTGGTTTCGTGCTATTTATCGCGTCACCACTTCTTATCGCATGCACCTGCCAAGCAACACATGGACATGGCGAAATTTGTTCACCACCGACCGATAAACTATCGGAGTTGCCATCGTTCTCGCTGATAGGATTAACCTTCCTTGCTTCAATCGATGTAAAAAGGGTCTTTCTAAAAAAAAGCTTACCTTTGCCTCTTTTCCAGAAATTATTCTGTACCACGAGTTACAAGGTTGGGATAGCAGACGCCACCGTACAATGGCTCACTTAAGACCCCTGGTGCCGGAGCTGGCGGAAAAAGCACGCAACGAATTGAACGAAGTTCCCAGCCGTATTACAGACGACCTAGCGGCCCTGAAAGCTTGGCTGCTGAAGCAGCCCCATCTGAACCCTCGCATGGATGATCAATTTTTGGTGAATTTTCTGCGAGGCTGCAAGTATAGTCTGGAAAAGACGAAAGAAAAACTCGACAACTATTACACGGTGAAGACTGCGATACCGGAATTTTTCGACAACCGTGACCCAGACAATGCATCGCTGCAGACCTACATGTCGTTCGGGTACGGGTCGTTCTTTGCGTCAATGGTTGGACAAAGAAGAGATTGATAAGCGGGCAGCATTTTTTGTTTCTTTTCTTTGCTTGTTCTAGTGTCAACCTTCCTCTTCCCCATACACTTGAAGCCGACGGTCCACGATTTATGTTGGTGCGCATGGGTGCGTACGACGCCAGCAAATATTCCATCGTGGACGTAATGAAAGTGTGCTACATGATCACGGATCTGTTGTTAGTGAACGATGACTCTTCCATTATCGCCGGCCACATGGTATTGGTCGATTTGAGGGGTCTCACGTTCGCCGGACTATCACAATTCAATCCCACATTCATCAAGTGAGTGGCGAACGCAAACCGATCAAACAGCATTCGTTTGTAGAGGCCGTTGATAACCAGTGATATCTTTTTTCCCCCTAGGAAAATGACTTCCGTTATTGAAGCGTTCCCGATTCGCACCAAAGGCATACACTTCATCAACCCGTCGTCTGGATTTGACGCTCTCTTCAAATTGTTTCATGGATTTTTAAGCAAAAAGATACAGGAGCGCATTAAGGTTCATGATTCATTCGAGGCTCTCCATGCGGTTGTCCCCAAAAAATACCTCCCTGAGGAATATGGTGGTAGCGGAGGACGGTTGAATGATATCATCGAAGATTGGCGCAAAACTTTAGTGGCCAATCGAGCCTTTTTCGCCGAGGATGCAAAATACCGAAACGACGAACGAAAACGACCAGGCAAGCCGAAAAACGCTAGTACACTGTTTGGCGTGGAAGGGTCGTTCCGAACGCTGGAATTGGATTAGAGCATTACAAGCAACACATCCAATTAGGGAAGAAACCAAAAAGCTAATGAGAAGCATACTGTTTGTGGAAAACGCTCAACGTCTCTTTAGATGCGACAAAGATACGCATACTATAAATTAATTTTAACCCTGCATGTCCAAAACAAACGTTCGATTGCGCAATTCATTGACAAATAAAACAGCACATTGAGCAACTCAAATTGAATTCATACAACGATTTGCTTGTTCATCATCTTGCCGTGGTATAAAAATAGCTAGGTATATCGAAGGTTGGTTGTCGAGATTCTGTGCACTAGTATAGGATTTAATTTGCTTTCGATTACCGTCGTCATGCTTGGTCGTCATACAATATCTTACATAAACAATGGTCTATTAGCTGGCTCAATTTTCCAGGATCAATTTGATAATGTCACTGATAACAACTATCTCGTCGGTAGCCGTCGGTTTATCAATCGATTAAGACGTTCTTTGAGCTAACATCATCGCAGGAGCGTTAGCACCGTTTCTATTTCGAGTCTGACTGACCTACGGTACTGTTGTTAGTGTGGCTGTGGTTTGCTAGACTTTATCAACCCAAAATGTCTAATATTCGCCCCATTTCTCAACAATTACAAGAGGTCGCTAAAAGGGAACTCAACGAAGACGAGTCCCAGGTGGACAGTCATTTAAAAGTGATCAGATCGTGGCTCATCGAGCTCGACCTGCAGTGCAGTCTTGTCGATGATCAGTTTTTGGTGGCATTTTTGCGAGGATGCAAATTTAGTCTCGAGAAGGTGAAGAAAAAGATTCTTCTGTTTTATCAAACCCGTTCCGAGCTACCACAAATCATCCAAAACCGCGATCCGTTGGATAGTGATGTGCTTAGAATTATACGCATGGGGTAACTTACTCGTTGCAATGTTGCAGAGCACGTTCCACGTTAACATATACACCCATTTCCAGTGTGGGGGTCCCATTGCCAGAAACAGAGAAACCAACGGATCCGAAATTATTCATAATACGTGTTGGCTGTTTCGATGTCAACCAGTGTACATTTGCTGACATCATAAAGGTGGGTACAATGATCAACGATATTCTGATGCGCGATGACGACCAAATGGTGATCTGTGGGATGGCGCTAATCATCGATCTCAAGGGAGTCACTGCCAACCATTTGATGCACTTCGAGATGGATCTGTTGCGTAAAGTGGCTATCTTAAATCAGGATGCATCGCCACTGCGCATGCAAGGCATCCACATACTCCATCCACCGCCTGGAGCACAAACGGCGTTAAACATCTTCAATGGACTACTGTCGGAGAAAAATCAACATAAAAGAGTAAGTAAAACTATGTGCAACATAAATAATGGATGTTACATAACGATCTTTTACTCCGTTTTTGTTAATATAATTCCAGATTTATACACACGGGCGAGATCTGAAATCACTGTATCAGCATTTCTCGCCTGCAATACTGCCCAAGGAGTACGGCGGTGATCTGGAATCGATCGATACACTCGCAAAGCAATGGGAATTTAAATTGGCAGACAATCGCAGTTACCTCATCGATATGGCTTTATTGACCTCACAACCTTGTTCTTCGCCATCCTCGGTATTGAAAAATGGTTCCACACAACGCAGCTTCGGAACCGAAGGCAGTTTTAGAAAGCTAGACTTCGACTAGGTGGAAAAACATTAATGCAAGTCAAGGGTATATTTTGAATTGAGCGTTGCTTTTTCAATGGATTCTGTAATTAACACTATTTATATAATTTAATTCAGTTCGGTTTCCAAAGATAGCTATCTATTATTAAAACACATCGAACTATGCTTGATTTTCACATTTGTGTCAGTACTGAAAAATCCACAATCCACACAAGTTACATGAGACGCACGACAAACGACAAGCTTGACCCTGATATGTATAATTTACAAGTGGCATAGTCATGGACTCGATATGTGGAAATTTATCGTTTTTATGTCTAAAAACATAATAAATGTCCGGAATTTGAACCAACATCGTTTTTATGCCGATTCTCTATATTATAAAATTTGTTCTTGTTTATATCGTGAAAATAGATATACGATAAGTTTCCTGTTTTTTTAATGTTAAAATACAAGATCTTCTTCCAAACACGTTTCGCGTTTTTTTAGGTTTACTGTGAGTTCATGCAGACATATTAATTTATAAACTTTAATATAAGCTAATCTACTTACCTGTAGGTAGAATTAGACATTTATTGGGTTCCCACTCGGAAGGCAATTCCTGAGCAAACTCCTGCATATTACAGTTAAACTGAAACATCAACTTGCTCGTTTAGTGGTTAACTACAAACTTAGGTACCTCAGGTAGGGAGGCTTTGACTACCACAGTGTTAAGTTTATGCTTTTCTTATTCTCAATTTCCTATTTTCAAATCACTTTGTACATTTTGTTGTAAAAGAATTTGGCTATTTATTGATTTTGCTATTACGTTTGATATTCGCTGTGAGCTGAGCGCATATGGCGAGTTAAATGTACTTTAAATTTGTACGTTTTCAAACAATCACTAACATTACATTGAAAACGACGTTCAGTGCTGTGCGACTGAACGTGTTTTTCTGCCAAAGATCGGTAGCGTAACTGTTTACCACAATCTAAGCACTGGTATACTGTTTTTTCTCCAACAGTGATCACCATCAAGTTATGTTCTGCCTGGTGTGCCAGGTAGTCCTTCATATCATTGAACTTGCTCTGGCAAAGCGAACAGTAATGGGTGCCTTCATGACTTTGCTCGTACTCTTGAGAATGCATCTGTATTAAGTGTTCTAACAGCTCGGAAGGTATTTTAAATACTTCTTCACAGTATTGACAACTGATGGCAACTGTAGCAGTTCGCTCTAGCGATTTGCTCTGAGCTGCGATTTCGTTTTTCTGATGACTGTTGAAATGTCGTACAAGATTGCGGTTACGTTTGAAGCTTTTGCCACATGTGCTGCAAACGAATGGGCGATCGGTTTGATGTACGCGTGAGTGATCGTGCAGGGTTGCTTTGGAAGGGAACAGTTTGCTGCATACTACACAAAGGTATTTCCTACCTCCGTGCTTTGCTATGCAATGCTGGTTCAGCTCAATTTGACTATAGTAGGCCCGGCCACAGTGGGTACACTTGAAAGATTTCTTTTCCGAGTGTCGCACTTCATGCAGACGCAGTGACGTCCGATCGGCGAAGGTTCGCTCGCAGTAAGAACATGAATAGTTTTTGATTTGATAATGTATCTTTAAATGCTTTCGAAGTGTATTCCTGCCACGGTATGTTCCGTCGCAAAACATGCACTGAACAATAGGTATTTTTCGATTGTTGCGATAACAATAATCCACCACTTTGGCATTGATGGCTTTGATATTCATGTCTTCAGTAATGCAATGAACTGATTCCCGTTCAACAGGGGAAGTATGGGACACTTCTTTTCCTATTTCAGTTGCTGGAGTCTCAAGCACGTCCCTTTTATCATGTACCTCGACGGTGGCCGTGCTCAGTTCTTCATGCTTGTCTACTGAATCTTGCCGCGTTCCAATGTATTCAATGTATTGTGCGCTTTGTTCTTCTTCGGCAACAAAATGTGGACCATCGCCATCGTCGATGTAATCCGGTTGTTCTGTGTCCACCATAAGCACTTCAACGGTTAGCTGCTTGTCGCCGTTTTTAACACCCGTCGATTCGGTTATACATTTCAGCAGAATTTCGTACGACTTGATACACGTTGCTTCGTAGTCCACAAAATCCTCGATTCGTTGCAAGCACATACTGCAGATGTTGTTGGGCAGTCCGTCGTTTTCGTCCACTTTCGACATAATGATTTCGATGCCTTTTTGCAAACGTTTGTTGATATTTCCATCGGGCAAAAACAGTGGAAAACAGTCATTGTCCGATAAACAAAATCGGCAAACAAGATTGAATCTCGTTCGTAGATTTTCTAGCGTAAGTTCGTTCATTTCACCGTTGCGTGTAAAATTGCTTGTGTTTGTTTATCAAATCAACAACACACGACGGAGGCCAGTTTTGGCAAATTTAGAATTGTTGACAATTTACAATTGACAGTTCTACTTGACATAAAAGTGCATCTAATTTTTCCCCGATTTTTAATAAAAAGAAAAACTCATGTACTTTGTATGTGCATCTTAAAAAAATATTATTTCATACTAATCCAATAACATTGAAATACAAATTATTTGTTTTTGTTCGAACTGAAAATAAAGTGCATCGATTTAATATGGCGGAGAGAACATTAGGTTTTATGAGCTAACCTGCTGTCTTGCCATTTGCAGCAGAAAAAAATCTGGAGGACCACTCTTGTCCCGGCTTTCTGAAATATTTTGGAGAAAAACTAAAATAAATTGGATTTAGTCAGCAAAATAAAGGAATATCTAGCACTATGACGGCGTTTGAAGGTTGGTATAGTTCGAGCTTACTTGTAATCTGATATTATTTCTAATTGATACGTTTGCTTTGTAGAATTCGGTGTTATGCCGGAGATTGCAAAGGCTATCGACGAGATGGAATGGATGTTGCCAACCGATGTCCAAGCTGAAGCGATTCCATTGATTCTGGGCGGTGGCGATGTGCTGATGGCAGCTGAAACGGGAAGCGGCAAAACCGGCGCATTTTGTTTGCCGATTCTGCAAATCGTATGGGAAACGCTGCGAGACATTAAGGAGGGTAAAACGTGCAAAACAAGTTCCCACAAAGGGCAACCTTGGACGTTTTCGTATACCGATCGTGGACAGGCGATGGCTATCACTCCGGACGGTTTACGCTGCCAGTCGCGGGAATTTAAGGAATGGCACGGTAGTCGATGTACCACCGGTGTCCGCGGAAAGGGTAAATACTATTACGAAGCAACAGTGACAGATGAAGGGCTGTGTCGTGTTGGTTGGTCCACCGAACTGGCCAGTCTGGATCTCGGTACCGATCGTTTCGGGTACGGCTTTGGCGGAACAGGAAAAAAATCCAATTGCAAGCAATTCGATGCGTACGGGGAAGCATTCGGGAAACAAGACGTCATAGGATGTATGCTTGATCTAGATGGCAGAGAAATAGCTTTCTCTAAAAACGGAACGTCTCTCGGTACTGCTTTCAAGCTGAGCGAAGCAGATGCAAAAAACAACTCTTACTTTCCCGCCGTCGTATTAAAAAATGCAGAAATCGCATTCAACTTTGGCCAAACCGATTTTAAGTACCCGTTGCCGGCTGGATACGCAGCTGTGTGTAACGTTGCTAAAGAAAATTTGACCGAAAATCCCAACACTGGTCCGTCCGGTAGCGCTGAAGGAGAAGCCGCAAAGCCGAAGCCGAACGCCCCTCAGGCAATAGTCATTGAACCTTCGCGAGAGTTGGCTGAGCAAACGTTCAATCAGATTCGTAAATTTAAAAAACACCTCAAAGACCCGGAGGTCCGCGAACTGCTGCTCATCGGTGGCGTCAATGTGCGTGAGCAGATCGAAGTGCTCCAGCGTGGGGTGGACATAATCGTGGCAACGCCGGGCCGCCTTGAGGATCTGATTGGAGGCGGGTACGTGTTATTGAACAGTTGTCGGTTTTTCGTTCTGGATGAAGCGGATGGACTGCTGAAACAAGGGTACACTGAAATGATTGACCGATTGCACAAACAGATACCAAAAATCACATCCGACGGCAGACGGCTGCAGATGGTGGTTTGTAGTGCCACGCTGCATTCGTTTGAAGTGAAGAAGATGGCCGAAAGACTAATGCACTTCCCAACCTGGGTCGATCTGAAGGGCGAGGACGCCGTTCCGGAAACTGTGCATCACGTGGTGTGTATGGTGGATCCGCAGAAAGATATCAGCTGGCAATCCATGCGTACCCATATCCAAACGGATGGTGTGCATGCACGGGACAATGTGCGTCCGGGTTCGAACACTGCGGAAACGCTGTCGGAAGCTGTAAAAATGTTGAAAGGAGAGTACACTCTGAAAGCGATCGATGAGCACAATATGGATCGCGCCATCATCTTCTGTCGTACGAAGCTAGACTGCGACAATATGGAACGTTATTTGCGACAAGTAGGTGGGCAGAAATACTCGTGCGTATGCTTGCATGGCGATCGTAATCCGAAGGAACGGAAGGCCAATTTGGAGAAATTCAAGAACAAGGAAGTGAAATTCCTTATCTGCACGGATGTTGCGGCCCGCGGTCTGGACATCACGGGATTACCGTTCATTATAAACGTGACACTTCCGGATGAAAAATCAAACTATGTGCACCGTATTGGACGTGTCGGGCGTGCTGACCGCATGGGATTAGCGTTTTCACTGGTTGCTTCAGTGCCAGAAAAAGTCTGGTACCACGGGCAGTGGTGCTCCTCGCGTGGCAAAAATTGCTGGAACACCGAGCTCACCGACGTAAAAGGATGCTGCATGTGGTACGATGAGAAAATGTACCTGGCTGAAATCGAAGATCACTTGACCGTAACCATACCTCAAATAGAGAAGGACATGAAGGTCCCACTGAACGAATTCGACGGAAAGGTGGTTTACGGTGAGAAGCGTATGAACACCGGAACCGGGTATAAGGACCACGTCGAGCAGTTGGGGCCGGTCGTCCGCGAGCTGGCCCGCTTGGAGCGAGAAGCTCAGACGTTGTATCTGAAAAGGTTGGCAGTTTAGGTGGTTACGATATAGAATGAATATGTAAGACAACAACTGAAATCAAGAAATTAAAATACATAACAATTTATTCGACATCTTCTAATTCACGGTGTTGTGAGTGTTCTTGCTCTAGCGCAGTTAAGGCATTTACTAGCGAGCTACCGAAAGAATTCACATATGACGAGCAAACGTCCGATAATAGCGCATACGGTGTTTCGTACCGAGTATTGATGGAACTGTCGCGAGTTTTATCATCGTGGACATTACCTACAATTTGTAAGCCTTCAGCGTTAAGTTTTACACACATCATTTTGTCACCTAGCGTCGTTATATTGATGTATGCTTCTGTGCGTGTTGCTGGCAGGAGCTTGGAGTGCGAGGCTTCTTTTACGTGTTCAGCAATGTCCCGTATGACGGATTCGGCTTCCTGGGCCCAATCAATAATATTAGCATCACCATAGTTATAGTACTTCGCAACGGAGTCGTTCATATCACTAGAATATAAATGATTGTCCCATTAGTTTTAGTTTGGCCATAGATACCTCGAGCAGACTCCCGCAATCCTTACCTTTGCTGTACGATTTTTGTCAATGTTTTGATTTTTTTTTTCATACAGCTGTCTCGTCTTCCCTCTTCGCTCCTTTTCTATGTTTACCACAGTACATTTTTACCACAGTTGTGTACAGCAAATCGAGAGTGGGAAACACGGCTAGAACGAGAGGTAAAAGTAAGGCTCAGCCCTCTACGTTACGCTAGCGTTACGCGTAACGCCTGTTAATCACAAACCCATGCAGCATTTTTGAACGTTTGTTTTAACCGCCGTGGATGAGCAAATTAATAGATTATTATGGCTTAATATTGTTTTCTTTTATATGATAATTAGAAAAGCTTTGTTGATAATTAGAAAAGTTGTCACAACTTCAAGAATTATAATTTTAACAATCTTATAAATAAAAGATGTAAATAATAAAAAAAATTATTATTTATTTATTTACCCAGTTATTGATAAAGTAGTATAATGAAATACTTACAAGTATTTATTAACTTCATTAACCTCATTTTAAAAAGAGCCCTTGCATCTAAAGTAATTTTTATTCAAAATGGCCAGAAACATAGATTGAAAAGGTAATAGTTATATTTCATATATATAATTTAATTAAAAATATTTTAATATTCTATGTTTTCTAATCATAGAAAATGTTACTCCAATTGAAAGCTTTTGGGGTGTTCATGAGCTTCCTTCTTTCAGACTTTTTTTCATTAATCATAATGCAACAATAAAAAATATTAAACCTGTTATTTAATTGTTATATAAAAATTAAATTTCCTTGTAATCGGTTCATCTTACAGCAATTAACTTTTTTTTTATCTCAATTTAAAATATTTTTTATTCAAATAATGTACACTGGTCAGTCGCCTGGATGACAAAACTGTAATAAAAATATTGCTTGAGAATATTTTAAGGGATGTAACGCTTCTCCCATGTAACGTAGAGGGCTGAGCCTTACTTTTACCCGAGATGCAAGATACATCGAGAAGTCAACTGAGAATGAAAACCAAAGTGGGTATAAGGACTAGGTGGGCTTATAGGTTTGGCGGGAAGGCCATATTGGACGAACGAATGACAGGAGGGGATTCGATTGTGATACGTAGTTTTTCACCCACACTACGACACTTCATCCAAAATAGCCATTGCAATTCACACGCATACATCAAGAAATGATCGAATCCCCTCCTGTCATTTCGTTTTCATTTTTCTACAGTACGGCTGTCAATTTGTTCGGGATAAGCCCACCTGTATAATAAACCCACTTTGATGAAAACCCTCAGCTGTCAAACAGATGACACGGCAGACTGTACAACCAGAGTGACCAGAAATACCGATTTATCTGTAGGGTAACTGTACCAGTTTTCGGCACGCTAGTGCAGAAGTTTCACAAAAACTGCTCACACATAAACATTTTTTATTATTTTTCATGCAAGTAATGTTATTCTGGTTGATAAACTATCATTGTATGTTACAATATTTTTTATATGCCGGTTCAACGCCCTTTTTCATAAATATTCGAAAAAAGTAAACATTGATTTTGCTCCTATTTTCAGCAGTTTGTTCCTATTTTCGGCAGGCAGTGTTCCTATTTTCGGCAACGCGAATACGGGTCAGAAAATGTTTTTATCAATGCAAATATGTACAAAAAAAATGTTTTAAGCAATTAAACACTCTTACTTACCTAATATTGGTGTTAAAAAACACTTCAATTATTAATTTTATGTTGCTCATTTTGGCCCGTTTTGACAGCCATTTTGATGCGACGTTTAAACAGAGCTGCCATTGACAGTTTGATGATTATAGCGAACAGTGCTTACAAATATTTATTTTTCTCTTAAATAAGTGCATTGTTTGTCGTAAAATTGGTGATATTTGGTACAAGAAAGGTCATATTATGTGTCGACATACGCATTGTAGTGTTCTGATCAATTTTAAAAGGAATATTCAGCCAAATCCAAGGTGTGTTATTGTTCCGAGTTTTGGCAGGAGCCCACAACATTGAGCTGTCAAAAATGAACATTTACTGTGTACCTATTTTCGGCAGCATTTAAAGTGAAAAATAACTTGTTTATCGTGATTTTAAAATTCCGAACAAGTTAGAGTGGTGTGAAACTTCGTGTGTGAATAACAAATAATTACACTTTTACTACAAAATTGTTTTTTTTTTGTGAAATCTTTTACCGCATTTGTGCAGGATTTCACGTTTTTAGCTACCCTGCCGAAAATACGTACACTGCCGAAAACTGGTACAGTTACCCTATTCCTACCATTTTTTTATATGCCTACCGATTCACAGATGACCGCCCTAAAACTACCGATTTTCCATTTATCCTACCGAAATTACAGAAATCTGATTTTTCAGTCGTTTAAGCTTAAAATGTGGCGCTTGGGATGCTGTTTCAAGGATCGTTATCCTAATTTGTTACTTAGGCCCGTATCTGTGCTCCATCGGATGCGATTTTATCGCAAGGCCTGTCAAAATTTTATATGGAATTTGACAGATAACGTCGGACGTGCGATTTTGTCGTACGACGGAATAAAAAAAAATTGATTTCGTCGGACGCCGCATCCGATGTTATCTGTCAAACTAAATATGTGGTGTTTTGTAGGAACAATCTCAACGTCATTTTTCACAATCGTTATATTATTAAAATCATCCAAATAATCGTAATATCATACGAAAAAGCGTTTGACAGCACGTGCGATAAAATCGCATGCGATGAAGCACAGACACGGCCCTTAGGGCGGTTGCAACGCTTTTACGCAAGCGATCTTATCGGACGGCCTGTCAAATTTTTATATGGGATTTGACAGATAAGGCCCGAGTCTGTGCTCCATCGGATGCGATTTTATCGAAAGGCCTGTCAAAATTTTATATGGAATTTGACAGATAACGTCAGACGTGCGATTTCATCGTACGACGGAATCAAAAAAAATTGATTTCGTCGGACACCGCATCCGATTTTATCTGTCAAACTATATGTGTGGTGTTTTGAAGGAACAACCACAAAATAATTTTTCATAATCGTTAAACTATTAAAATCATCCAAATAATCGCAATATCATACAAAAAAGCGTTTGACAGCACGTGCGATAAAATCGCATGCGACGAAGGACAGTCAGGGCCCTAACGTCGGACGACGAAATCGCACGTCCGACGTTATCTGACAAATCCCATATAAATATGGTGCGATAAAATTGCATCCTATCTGCATTGCCACCGCCCTTATCGCGCTGATGCACGTTTGTTTGCCTGGCACTTGAAAAATGCTACATGCGTTTTGAATTCAATATTTTATCCGTTAAAATTAAATGTTCATAATAAGTAGAAAATGTCAGTTGTGGGGATTCCGAGAATTGCTCGTCAAAGAAAATCATTTAAATTTGAATTTGAATCTCGCTCTCAGCGGTTAAAGCTTACCCGACAAACAAAGAGAATGAAATTTTCAGGCGAGGGGTAGGTAGAAACACACGGTTGGGGTCCAGCCCAAGATCGGATCCGAAGTCCGTTGTTTTGGGATGAAAATTCAAAATGGCGGATGGAGCGCTACCACGGAGAGAATGCGCTCTATTGCATGCCTTTAAAATGCACGAAGCGCTCCCACTGAAGAGAACGCTCGCTTGCGCTGTTTCATTGTATTTTCCTTATACCACACTTATGGCACCCCACTTGATTCCAGCGAGCTGCGCTGCGCTGGATTGAAACCCCCTCTCGCTCGTTTCTTTCTGACCCTACCAGCATTAAACGGCTTTGAAGGCATTCAGAAGGCATTTAAGGCGATAGTCGCCTTAGAAGGCGAATAAAGATTTCAACCGAAACTTTCACGGCTGTAACGGGTTCTCTTCGAAATCTTTCAACTTTTTGATTCAACGAGAACAGATAGCTTGCCACCATCTTAGCTTGTTTATATACTGGTTTTACACCCTCACTGATGTAACTGCCAAATAGAGCAGTGACAACGCTTTTGATTCTGAATCGAGAAAGCGTGTGATCAAATCCTGATTTTTATAATCTTTTTTGTGTTTATTTCTTTTTAGATTAATATTTTCTTGCTATGATTAATACAAACAAAATTTTTGTGAAGCAAAATTAAAACAATACCTTTTGAAAACACATAATAATTACACTATGTTCACCTTTCATTATTAGGATGGGAGAAATATGTATCTCATTTCTCCTTATCTAATAAAAGTTATCAAAATGAGTTTGATATATTAACACCTTTCAACGGGTTGGTCTTTAACAACCGAATAATGCAGACCATATCTAATAAAGTGAAATAGCTCAGAGCTTAACGCAAGAGAACATAACACGTAAATCGTGCTATCGAATCTCACGCACATATCTGGGAACACTACAACAGCGCAGTGCTGAAGACGCTTGTAAGGTTTTCTTTTGACAGTTGCAATTTCAAATTTCAAATTAAAAGCGAAATTTTTCATTGACATATTTCAAAGGCATTTAATTACTGCTAAATGCACTGCTGATCGCCTTCAATTCGCCGGCGATTACAAGGCGATTAGAAGGCATTTAACGGAAATTTGCGGGTAGGGGAGCGCGCTGTGCGCTTCCCTCCACACGGACTTGGTGCACCTGAATCAAAAGAAAAACTTTAACACATTAAACTTGGTTAAATAATGTTAGGATTGGCAATATCTTACACTTCGATCCTTTAACCCGACTCCATAAACCGGACTTCAAACTGACAGAAGTGTGTGTCCACGCTTTTCGTAGCGTAACGTTTTTTTTATTCTACATCCACGTCATTTTCTTGTATTCTGCATTCGACGCATTAACCTATACGTGAAGTGTGAAATAAAAGCTTGAACTAATATTCTAAATCTTTTCCATCAATCTTATTAAATAAAAGCATATTTTAATTCATAGCTTCACACAATCTTGCTTCAAACGACACACATTATTTATAAAAGTCGCTCACTCTTTCAATATCTTAAATTGTAGGGTAAATCTAGTAGGGTAAAAATAAATTGATCGTTAAAATAATTGATTAAATTTAAATGGTTGCGTTCTCAACAGTGCTCCTGCCGAAATCTGTCAATATAATCTGGCCACACTGGTCCGCAGGGCAAGAGCTCGCTCGAAAGGTCAAAAACCGTCGAAAAACGTCAAAAACGACCGTCGCCAGCGCCTCCAAATCGTTGCGAGTTTCCCTCGCTGGCGACGTCGAGTTTCAGTACTTGTGACGTCGGTTTTGACGTTTTGCGACGGTTTTGCGACGGTGGCAGCCAAAAAGCTCGCCTGACCTGCGGACCAGTGTGGCCAGAAATACCGATATATATACAGGCGGTCCCCGAGATACACGGTACCTCTTATACGCGGATTCGGAGATACGCGGTTTTCAAAATTTGACAGTTCTTTGAGCAAATTGTACTGATTTGTCACATCCATTGTGAAATATCAAATAATTTCCGTATTGATCGAATGTAAAATACCATTTAAAAAGGTTTAAAACTGTTCAATTCATAAGAAACATATCAAATAATTAATTTGGTGGCTAAAACCACCCCCTACTTGCAAAATTGCACGAAAATTAGTGATATTTTGGCTGGAAATCACGAGATTCAACTTACGCGGAAATTCGAGATACGCGGTATTTTGCGGCCGTTTTCGGTCCCCAATAACCGTGTATCTCGGGGACCGCCTGTATATATATCTAGGGTTTGAAGGAAAAAAATCTCAAATTTTTGAATCATTGAACTATAATACTCAGCCAAACAGTCAAATCAATCTAAATAATCCAGCGAAAATCTAATGACAGCACGTACGATAAAATCGTATCCAATGGAGCACTGCTGCGGCCCTAAGCGGTCGCGTGGAGCCCCAAGAAAAAGAACTTGTCACCACTGAGAAAAAATGTGCTTAGAATTCCAATTTTCAAATCGACACTTCAGAAAAATCTTCATTTGTGTAAGCTCTAAACCAAATCTAATCCATATCCTAGATAAAGGATGCATATTCTCGTGAGATGGAACTTTCATTTTGCGCATTAGTAACCCCCCCCCCCCCCCATCCCGCTTAACACTTCTTTCGCTTTTACTTCTTTTAAGTTTCGAGTTTTAACCTACCGAAAACTACCGATAAAATTTTGATGCGCCTACCGAAAACCGCCAAAATAATCTGGCCACACTGTGTACAACTACACACAAACTGCCCGTCATAGGAGGACACAATAATTTGTTCTGCTACAGAAGAAGAAGTTCAACGTCGATACCATCCGCTCGTCGTGAATTTAACAAATTCTAGGTACTTGATGTTGCTTTTACTTGAAAATTATTAAATTCCCTCTAAGTTATCGTCCCTTGTGTAGTGTCTGAAAAATCCCTGTCCCGATCGCTGCCTGCTATCTTCGCCAAAAGGCGGACGACCTTCCAGTGTGGTCTTATTTGTTGTGCTGTGCAAAAATTCGCGAGCCGTGCGTATATTTCCGTACGCCCAACGTTTTCATGGACCGTGTAGTTTGGGGGCTTTATTGTCAGCTGAGTGTAAAAATATTTTGTCCAACTGCTCGTGAAAGCCAGTATTTCGCTTACCCGCCGACGGCATCTCTTGTTTGTTCGTAAGTGGCCCTCCTGCAAAGGACCAACAGGGAGAACTGCTGGCCTACTGAGTGTAAGTGGTGTTACATTAGGATCCAGTGAATCGTGCGGTAGTTTGTTTTTTTTCTGCTTGCATATCGATTAATGGATCGGAAGGAGAGAGTCGTTCTAATCTTGTGAGTAAACGAAACGTTCTTACATGAACATTATCCGTTTGCCAAAAGCGTATCTGCAAAGATAAGAAAGTGTTTAGCCGTGATAAGAAAGGTATTTATTTGACACTGCGTCTTTTGCGAAAACTATTTTAACTACCGACGGCACACGCTGGTGTTGCAAGTGATGGGGGCCGCAATATCGATCGGGTCATTTTTTTACGGCTCATTTTCCAAAATTAGGCAGACAGGGATAGAGTGCGAGCGACAAACCGAATGTGAAATTGTGTCGAGTGTTTTTCAATGAGAAGCGACCGATGCGTGCTGCCTATCAATCTCGAGTCCGCATAAGTTGAAGAGCATTGGACTCTGAATCCGCTCTCACTCAGTCATGCAAACGGAGGAGGGTATCATAGCCGGGCTGCAAGAAGATGATGATGATGCTGACTTCCTGCTGTTGGAAAGTTTGCAATGCTCCACAGACGACGACGAAGGATCGTGCAGTGGGGAAAAGACGCTTGGCAAGGGTTGGCAGGGTGCACTATTTTTATCTCATTCAACCACACTGCCTATGGTCGCCGATACGCGATGGGGGGATGGGAATAGGAATATGTGCTACGATTAGGTGGAATTTGCACATACGAATGACGGAAGCTGCGAGTCACGGTAATAGATCGTTTCGGCCGACTGTAATGTGCATCGATTGGTGGTGACGGCTCTGCTGCGATGCGGTCGGCATCATGAGAAGATGGTGCGTTGCACACGCACAACAGGGGGAGAGAACTGCAACATTCTCTTGCTTGCAACCACACTCGAACCTGACCGTCTCTGCGCACACATTTCCAAGGTCAATGCTAATGCTGTCGATGGGAATGGGGCCGATTTCGGGAACCACTGTTGTGGGAACACTGGATCAAATGAGTGTTTTGCAGTGTTGTTCACAACAGTTTGTGGTTGCGTCGCTGTACGGCTGTTTTGATGTACAACAATCGAATCTTTTCTTTTAGGGACAACGTTCTAACGAACCAACGATAAGATATATCTGGTGGTGTAGATGTTTTTTATTTCGAATTTGTTGGGTTCAGCCTCAACATTTAGTATCTAAAGCCTAACGAAAGTTATTCATACGTGAGTAGTAAGACGGTAAGCGTATTCTCGCCATAGATAAGATAAGCCAAAATCATGGATGGAGCATTTTATTTCAGGACAGTATGCATTGAACGATCCTGCCCTACTAAATGCAATGCTCAAGCAAGCAAAACAGTTTGATTTATTTTAGGAAATGAAGATGAATTTACGTGTTTCCATACCCGATGCATTCAACCTCTAACGGCTCTAACCTTGAGAGTAGAACATACTGTGTTATCGGATCGGTAATTTAACGCAATTCACAACAACCTAATAATTACACTGCGCTGGTGCTATTTTCCCTCACAGACAGCTCCGTCTTAGAAACACGGGGCTTTTTGTATAAAATATCTGTGATGCTTTGTTGATCATGAGGTTTTCAAATGCTTTTCCATAAAACATGGTATTGTTGATTCCCTTGCCTTGGCGATAAATAATGTGAACTGGATTCCCAAAAATATTCCATTATCAACATCATTCAAATACCAAGCCCAATTGTAAAAATCAGCCATTGCCATTGGACGTTTCTGGAACGCGGCCGATAATGAAATGCTCTCGAGAATGTTCACAACGTTAAATTTGAAGTTAACCCAAATGCAAATGCTCTTGAACATGCGAGGCAAGCAGCGATATGCGTAGCCCAGACATGGTTTTGATCCCCTTACCCCTCGACAATGTTTGTATTTGGAAATAGCCATGTTGAAGTAGTTGTATCGAGCTACATTCTAAAATATAATGTTGTTCCACATCAACAGTTATGGTAACCTTTCATCGTTTGTAATTTCATGGTTCACTGAACGCAAGCCACTACTAGGGGTTTGTGTTCTATGGTTTTACTTAGTGGATGATACGTTACATTTTCTATGCGTTCCCATGCTTACGCCGTTGCAAACCTTGCACTTATTCTACTCCTTCAAGTTATGAAGCCTTTAAGCTTTTGTTTAGTTGATTGTAGGATTGTTAGGACTACAAAAGATTTAGACATCCAAATTCAGGCCTACCCTTCGCGAAGGCATGGGCTGTTCTAGAGAAACAACTCTTTGACGGAGAGCTTAAAGAAAGATATTCTTGGCCTTCAAATACCAGAAGAATCGGAATAATAGTGTATCCATGGGTCTGGTGTAGCATCGATAAAGAGACTTATCGGCGACGAAATGTCTAGTATCTGCTATATCCTGCGACACGCAAAAACAGCTCTGAGATAACTGTATCTATTGGTACACATTTTTAAGAAAAACGAGAGGAGTAATATACATGCCATGTTTATGGTAAATGATTGAATAATGATAATGTGTATGATGGTCTGGCTGCGAATACATTTATATTAAATCTGTTAAACATTTGCTCAGCGCTACATACAAGGGACCGATATGTAAGCGTCGTTTGGGGCGATGCAGTTATACTATTCCAGACGTTGTTGGTGCGGTACTGTGGCGTAAGAGCGCAAGCGTACGATCAAGAGTCTCCTAGTTCATATGAATGACGAAATTGGTGACGAAATCGTGCGCTTTAAAGCGCGCATTTGATTGAAATGTGGGCTCTGCGTGTGGGTATGTGTAAAACAGGTCCTTCGTGCAATGGTTAGAGACTGGTTCTAACCAACTCTGAAGGGTGCCTTTGTGCCGTGTGTCCACATATATGCGTGTGCAATGCATAATTTGACTATTTGCTCCTGTGTATGTGTGTCTCTTTTAGGTTTGGCGTGATTTTGACCGCGCCGAAAGAGAGAGAGGATGCATGATTCTTATACTCCCTCAAAACCATTTGAACGTTTGTATGAATGAATTTGCCGTTCCTCTTTCTTCCTGAAAGGTGTAGGAATAGAATGTATCACGTGACTGTTCGATTTGGATTTCTCCTTGTTTCATCTCTTGATTTGTTATGACCAATGATGTGTCAATGTGGACGGAAATGGCTAAAAAATTGGGCAGTTTTCCTCATGCCGACATATCTAAACATGCAATCAAAGGGAGAATAGGACTTTTGTTAATGATTTGCTCTATGGGCTTAAGGGCTTCATGGTATCGCCTTTTCCACACGTTTAACCTCATACAATCCATACTGCTCAGCAAAATTGTGTGGGCAGTGCGCGATGCAACCCACATAAACAATATGTTTAATTTTTCTACCATGGTCTGGACACGTTCGCTTTGCGTTGATAGTGTGTTAGTACCCACTTTTCATCGTATTGTAACGCCTGTTTGATTCATCCTTTGACTCGTAGTGAGAGAGAGAGAGAGAGAGTGACCGAGAGAAGAAAAGAGCACCGTGAACAAGCACGCACACTGCTAGAGATTAGTTCGATTCTAACGCGATTCTACTTACACGCTCTTTTTGAGAGCGAATCTTGCGCTTTACTATACACAGGTTTTCTCACTTTTCCACCGAAAGCTTTGCGAGCAACCTCAATTGGGTTGACGTTAACTACTGCAAACTTCGGATGGCTGTAGCCCAAGTTTCTTGTCACAGTCCTTTCGAACGCGTCGGTCACGTCTCGTGCAAGCTTCTTGAAAACGCTGCAAAGTAGCCGCAAGTGAAATAGAACCGTACAATTCTACTATTTAGCAATTTAGCTTGTCTGTGTAATTTCGCCCGCAGAATACGAGAATCTTCTGGATAAACGAAAAAATTATCTGAATTACATCCATCGGTAGGGGTTTCAAAGTAAGTGAAAATGGTGTAGTCACATACCCTGCAAAGTTACTTTGCAATGTGAAATTCTTAGGGCACGGTTCCAAATAGTCCTTCTTGTCACATGGTACTTTTGTTCGGTATGAACCCTCGGTTTATAATAATAAAAAAACACGATATAAAATAGTTTAGTATATCAATTTTCTCATTCATAAGGGGTAATTATAACTAATTTTTTTTTATTCTTTTCATGTACATTTCCTCGGCCAACAATATTATCTCACATCGTCTGTCTGGATGCAATTGGACATTTACCGGATTATCATGAACATACTTGTGCTGTTGTCCTTGCTGGAAACTAACATCCAATGCTGATGAATGCTACGGCAACGAAAAAAGGCTTTCAAACCATTGTGAATACGAGTATCCTCTGCAGCGTGAGCACACAGCGCCCTAGTTAAGTGATATATGTGCGAATGTGTCCGTGATACAGTGTAGTGGACGGTGCAAGTGTGTTGTATAATAATCAGTGTAGTAGGGACATATTGCTGGTGAAACTATCACGTTCAGAATCTTGAAAAGTTGTTAAGTTTTTCTTGCCATCGCGTAAGGAAAAGAAGAACGAAACCATCAGTTCACCCGTGTCTGTGTGTGTGCTGATATAAGCTGCTGACGACAAGTGCTTGCTCTGGTGGAGATAGCAAGGCGGAGGAGAGAAGGAAATAAATTTTGAGACGCAACGTTAATATAAAAATCTTCCACCATTTTCTCCAAAGGCGAAAACATGGCATTTGCGGGCCTTAAAAAGCAAATTAATAAAGCAAATCAGGTAATGTGGTTTGTGTTCAAGTAGGATCATTGCTCAAATTTATCTAACAAATGATTGCATAAAAAAATTGGTTTCATGAAAAATTATATTAAGACGCTCCTTTTTTTATAACGCTTTTATAGTTTTTAACTGGCTTAATCGCGTCATAGTAGATTAAGTTTATCTTTAGTGAAGTTTTTGAATTGACAGGAACCAGAATGTAGTAACAAATGAAGAACGACGCGTTTTGTTGTAGAGAGCATGGTTAAAGCGAAATGTAGGTCACGACCAATTTGAAGATGAATGTAAAACATATTCAGCCTATCTGGGCAAGGTACAGTGTCGTGTCGTCCCAACTAGCATAACCATTTTAACATTAGTTTGTTATACAATTTGCCTACACCCTAAAATGAATATTAGAGGGTTTTATCGTAAGAGAACAATATTCATGAGTACAATATAATTGTTTGCTACGTTGCCAAAGAACGTGTCAAAATGACAAGCTAGAGAATGTTACATTTTTTTAAATCAAAAATGAATGTTAGAAAATAATTACCACTCAAAAGTGTCACAAATTCTTTTTTTGTACTGTAAATTTGTTAAAATTTGAACAAATACGTTGTGACACAAGGAGGCGCCTGGTGTTTTACAGCAAGAGCGCTTTATTTTTTTATATTTGATGATACTCAAATTTATAATACTACATTCGCGCATAGTATGAAGATTGCACATAATTTACTGTGAATGTTCGGCATTGTTTTAGCATATTTGCACACTAATTCTTTCATGGTGTTTCAGTATGTCACTGAAAAGATGGGAGGTGCTGAAGGCACCAAGCTGGACTTGGATTTCATGGAGATGGAGCGCGTAAGTTGATAAAATGTATTACTTACCAATTACGGTGCATTTAACAATCGAATATATATATATATATATATATATATATATATATATATATATATATATATATATATATATATATATATATATATATATTGTATCTCGACACAGAAAACGGATGTCACCGTCGAGCTAGTCGAAGAGTTGCAAGCCAAGACCAAAGAGTACTTGCAACCGAATCCGACAGCTAGAGCAAAGATGGCAGCGGTCAAAGGTATTTCTAAATTATCAGGTCAGGCTAAAAGTAATACTTATCCACAACCAGAAGGTATATTGGCTGACTGTATGCTGACGTATGGTAAAAAGCTTGGTGAGGACAGTATTTTTGGTAAGTACAGCGCATACCGCCGCGTTTTATTTATTTTCACATTGCACATCTAAATGTAAGCGACAATGTTGTTGTTTTTTTGTTTCAATGTATTTCTTTTCCATTAAAATCGTTTGGTTGCATTCATACATCACAGGCGCATACAATCCGTTCATTGAATGGCCTATATCTTTCACAACATTAATAATTATAATAATAATAATAATAAACAGTATGCAATATTCTCCAAACCCCCCGCCCCCTCCCCTCATTGTTAAAAGATGTGAAAAAGTATGCAAATATTATATTGAGCATAAGCTCTGGAAAGCCATAATAGCAGATGAGTTAAATAATCGGTCAAAAGAGGAAGGAGTACACATTTTACAATTATTTAATCCTATCTTTTGCTAATTTTATTCATAAAAGCTACTTAAAAAATAACCGAAGGACATTAATGTATGTATTTCTCCTTCTAATTAACAAAGTTGAGATTGGTCAGCCTCTCTGCATTAGTTTAACTCTTGTACTATTCTTTTTTCCTTAAATTTTTGGTAGAATATTTAAAAATGTAACGGTACGAATTTAGCCATTTTCAACTATAATCCCTCGTTAGATGTTTATTCTCTATCCTTCTCTTTCTCTCTTTCTCTCTGTGTCATCCTTTGCTAAATGCTTAAATGCACACCCGATGAATGTTATACTGAAATCTCTATACAGTCACAAAACTCGTGTAGATTACTGCTAGTAAATTGAATGCATTCTTTATTTCACAAACATCAATTGAAAACAGAGATATAAAATTGGTAAATGGTTCACATAAAGTACGTGCCGCTTTGTTTGGTGCTGACGTGTGAATATTGATACTTATAACTTTACCGTCCTCGTCTAGTATACTATTTTTACTATCTTTTGTTGTTGTAAACTGTATTTTTTTATGATACACAATGCATAACGTGATGTCACTGAATATAGTAATAATGTTAGAACACATTTCTATACCATTGAATGTAGCTTTACCAGTTCATTTCGATTTGTTAAACTAATACCCTTTTGTGTATCTCTTCACTCCTGTACATTTCAAATGGTGTATATACCGATATACCTGGGTCGTCGGTCCAACCAACACAACTTTAAATCGTCATTGATCGTGCCGAATTGGTTTTGTGTTCCTGCTTGGGGCATGCAAAATAATAACGCACAAATTGCCTCCCGAACTATCCGTCTGTTTTCCAACCTATGCAGCGTCGGCGTTGGTCGAAATGGGCGACTCGCTCAAGCAGATGGCTGACGTGAAGTATTCGCTTGATGATAACATTAAACAAAACTTCCTCGAACCGCTCCATCAGCTACAGACGAAGGATTTGAAGGAAGTGATGGTAAGCATTGCATTTGTTTGAAGCCTTTCATGGTGCATTCTTCGTATAGGTATATAATATTTTAATTTGTTATTTTGTTCTTTTTGTTTCTTCGTTTAGCACCACCGTAAAAAACTACAAGGCAGACGTCTTGATTTCGATTGTAAGAAAAGGCGACAAGCCAAGGGTATGTATATTTATGTTTTATCCTCTATGTTCAATGACTCCTGATGACCAATTGTTTAGTTGTTGTGTTTAATTGCTACTTTATATGTATCATTATTTTAAACACAGTTCGTATATGTTTCGATAGATTGAAAAAATATTAAAATTTTCGATTTTTTATTAGTTTAATAATGGTTTATATTTTACATTGTTTAGAGTTTGTATTTATGGTTTACTTTATTTTATTTTTATTTTCATGATCGCTGCTGTATTTCGAATGTTATGTTGTCGATTCCTGCCTAACGCACTGGCCCTTTTACACCGTCATCTTTACCCCTGCATATTATGGCCAAATGTTATATGTGTTCTGTTATTATGCTTTTTAATGCTATATGGGTTGTTAACTATTGCTCTATATATTCCGTATTTTTTGTCTGTATCTATGCCCCGGTACACGGCGGACAAATAATGCCTTGAAATAATGCCTAACAAAAGGTTCTCAAATTACAGACGATGAAATCAGGAGCGCTGAGGAGAAATTTGCCGAATCGCTACAGCTTGCACAGGTTGGAATGTATAATCTGTTGGAGAATGATGTAAGTTGATTTGAAAACGGTATAGTTGGATTTGTATTTAATTTTTACCTTCAAACATTACCATCCGTGTTGTGATTTGTCCATATCCCATTAATTATCATGGTGCATGTACCCTCACGTGGAACTGTTCTAATGTAATACATATTCGATGCTATGGATTATTCCTCCTACGCTCTTTGTTAGGTTGAGCAAGTCTCCCAGCTGGTAACATTTGCCGAGGGGATGCTCGATTATCACTCTCAATGTTCTGAGATATTGAAAGTATTAGTGGAAACGCTGAACGAAAAGTAAGTAGTGCATTAATAAAAGATACGCAACGCAACTATTTCAATGCTCATTCGTGTGTTTTCTCCACAGACGCGAGGAAGCTGCAGCAAGACCAAAGTCTGAATTTGTACCCAAGACGCTTGCCGATTTGAACATCGAAATGCTCGGTTCGCAGGATGGAATGAACGGTGGGCCCCATTTTCTTAATCCCAATAGGTTGAACAATTCCCATCACCACATGTACAGTTCCCAGCAAAATCTGTCCAATAACAAAACCTATTCTTCCAATCACAACAACAATAGTAGCCACTTTAACCGTAACCGACTATATGGCTCTCAGCAGAGCCTATCGTCGACACGGAGCGGCGGTACGTCAAGTGCATTTGGTGGTGTAGGTGGCAGAGCAGGCGACACCAGTGGAATTGATAGTATTAGTAGTACTGATGGGTCTGACATGCGGCCGCCGTCTTACGGATCGTCCGTAGACAGCTGGTTAAATGCATGGGATCAACCGAATAATGGGGGTTATGCCGGAAACGGTGGTATTGGTGCAGGGTCTAAGCCGGGCAAGAGTACTACTACGTCCAACAGCGGGGCCAACATTCGAAATAATAATAAAAACAGTTATAGTTCAATGTACAGTACCGCTACTACCAATAGCACCGCAATGTTTGCTAACAACAACAACAACAACAGCAAGAGCATCTTCAGTGATCCTTGGTCAGGTGATTTGTTTTGAAATTTTTATTTTGTCATTTATTTTTAATTTATTTACTTCATTTACTCGTACCAGTGAACAATGCGTTCTAGTATTGATTTAAGTCTTACATGTTTATGGAATTCCAGAAACAATTACAAAATTTAATGTAAGCAACAATTATAATATTGTGTTATGATCAGTAATTCAACCAAGGGATTGAAATTTTGAAATAAGCATGAGCGAAAGAGTCGAATAATCGTGTTCTACCTTAAAAGTAGAATTTGTATGTATGGTTTTGATACCGTTTAAACTACTGCTAGAAACATCTGCTTTAAACTAGATTCTAGAAATGTGGCGTTTGTAGAAGATGCCACAAGCTTAACAAATGGTTTACTTCACTTTTCGCATTATTGACTGGTACATTAAAGATATCTTATGTTATGCATTATACAAGTTAATGTTGAGTTTCGGATTGGTTTGGATAATGTAACAACATTCTATAAATACCCATTTTGTTGTTGTTTTATTAGTTTGATAATGTAAACAAGAAGAAGATACAATGGACAAATACACAGACGATAGACGGCATCGCTTATGTACAGAGATAGAATAACAAGTAGTTTCGATACGCATTCCTCGACCCTTAAAACGTTCTATATGGAAACTAAAATACACATACATATTAGTACTACAAGGAATCTTATTTCACTAGAACGTTTAATAGATAAGCGTGAAATAAGGGCGATTTAACAAGGTGATGGAAGATGCATGTAAAACGCTGGGTAACACACCGATTCATGGATCCTTCCTACTACCTACTATCCGTTAAATGTTCATGCTGGTGATGGGAATTTGCTTTACATAATAGTAGTATTCAGTGCATTTCAAATAGTATGTAAGCTAGCTATGATTGTTGAGGTTACGGATTCCCTGCGCATCCTTCGCTTCACATACTTCATTTACAAACATCATATTTATTTGATTTTATTGATGCATTGGTAATTCACAACATTGCTCCAACTACAATTGCCAAACATTATTTAAATCATTTTTTTACCTTAGCTAAATTAACTAGCTAATTGAATTACGCAAAGGAACACTGAAAGCTGTGTGGAGTAGTTAATGTACGCTAACACTCGATAGAATTATTGTAGGCACATACTTCTATACATACCTATACAATCCATCATAATCTTGCTGATGTTTGTTGAGTTCCGCTATCATCGTCCAATATAGATTCTTAAATTTCTCCATTTTTATAATCAACTATCGGCTGACCGTGGCTTTGTGATTTTTCAGTGAATTCACTTTGTAAGGAGGTCATTTGAAGATAGTTACAACCTTCTTTTTAGACGATAATACACAGTAAGAGTGAATTTGGATTGTATTTATCGAATAACATATCCAATATATGTTTGCCTTGTGTTTTGAATGCAGAGCGCAGTGATTGTTTGTCACATAATTGTTTTTAATAATCAAAGTGCGATACAATTTTGCCTGCTTCAACTCTATGATGTATTCTCCACTACTCTATCCTGAGCTCCACAGCATTTTCTCAATTAAAATTTCCTTTATATATAAAGTACTGTTTGTCACCTATTTGTCGATGAATTTGTGTCAGTTTGAATGATTGTTTATATATCTTTCTATATACATCTCTCTCTTTTTCTATTTATATAAATTTCTTTTTCTCGTTCTCTCTCTTTCTCTCTCTCTCTTTCTCTCCCGTACTCTTTAATTTGGTCAAATCACTATAAAAAAACTGTCGTCATTGTTTTCTTTACATAAATGTGTTTTTGCTATTTGTATGACTTACGTATCGCTAGGCGGTTCATCCTCTCATCTCAGTTCGCCGGTCAATAAACCGACACATCTGGAACTGTTGGGAAATGGTCAAGCACAGGCGCGTTCTACTAATGGTAAAAGAAACGAATGAATCATCTCTTTTGAATTTCAAAAACAACATTTTTAATTTGGCATACTTACACGAAATTAACACCGATTATACAATGTGAATGAGAAACGTACTACTACTACTGTTGTTGGCGTGAGAGATATGATTTTGTAGCGTGTGTGTTTACAACTGATTGAATTCATTATTGTTTACTCACCAATGGAACGTCCGTTTGTCCGTTTGTTGCTACTGTTGCTTAATTGTTATTACACGTTTTTTGTTCTATGCTGTCCTTTTTGTGTGAGGTGTGTTACTTTGTGCGGTGATTATTCGCCGATGTTGTTATCGTGAACATGCGACATTAATTAGATTGCTCTGTGTTTCGTTTGCTATGTACGTTAAAAATAGGGTTTATAGTGTGCAATTTATGTGAAACATGCCTTCCTTCATTTTCCTTTTGCAAACTGCATGCTTGTTGCGCCTTTTGTTCGTTTTAGTTTTGGAAGTATAGAAACAAAATAATCAAAAACCATCACTAGAGTTATTCAATTCAATTCACACATATTCACTCTCACAACATATACGTGTGATCTGTACGTAAAGTATGGCTGAGGTTAAAATTATCGTGTATGTTTCGCTCACTATTATCCTAATTTATGCATTAACAAACTAACATGCTGAAGCCAGAAAAGATCGGTTAAAAATTTAGTCGCAGAATCTAGAGTAACTTTGCACAGTACTTTACTGCCATTAATAGGTTTATGCTCAGATTAGACATATTTGTAGATAAGATAGTGCTTAAAATTGTAACACACATTTTTATGTATTGTAATGTTATTTATTAGCTTCGCCATTGCCGTCGCCGATGCGTTCTCCCGCAAGAACACCGATGCCAACAAAGCCCACACAGCCATGCTGCACAGCATTGTATGACTTTGAGCCAGAGAACCCGGGGGAATTGGGTTTCAAGGTAAGCCAAGTTGACCTTGACGCTTCCATGCCGGACGTGTACTATAAACGCTTGTTGTGAAACTTTGTAGGAAAACGATGTCATTACTCTAATCCAGCGCGTGGATGAAAACTGGTTCGAGGGTAGCTTGAATGGACGAAACGGCTATTTCCCCCAGTCGTATGTACAGGTGACCGTGCCACTGCCCAGTAATTAAGCCAGCATCCAGCAAGGACCTACAAATGATGTTACTACTCAAAACGAACGTAGAACGTAAACGTGTGAAAAACAACAACAACAGCAAAAACAAAACGCAAACAACTAATTAAAAAAGATGCAAAGCAGAGCAGTCAAACGTAAAAGGGGCCCGATGTGCGAAGAGCGACAGAGAGATCAACTCAAGCAGAGTTGAATTGGTCAAGAACTGAAGAAGAAAGCCTATGCTGTGCTTAACAACCAACGCATGGGCTGAGATGGAGACAGACATCTGAATAGCTAGCGCCAAATCGTTAACCCAAAACTAAAACAAACAAACAAAAAACATTCATAATCTATTAACTCCTCTCCTCCGACACTTGAAGTCTCCCTAACCTATGATTACTAGTTTACATTCGGATAAAATGAAGCAGTGAAAACGAAGAAGACGAAGAAAAAAAATACGTTCCTCAAAGACTCTTCTAAATTGAAATTGAGATTACCAAATCATAATGACACGTTACGGATCGAATTAAATCGAAGCCCACGTCATTATCGGTATGTTGCTAGCCAGCGAACATTTTACTATCTTACAAATACTAAAGAACACGTTGCACACCCTCCTTTCTGGAGGAACTTTTAATCGAGCAAATGTTCTGTTTTAGCAAACGATAACTTTTAAAAGCAAACTCGCGGAGGCATCATCACGATTTATCTTAGTTTAATTTGTACTATTGCAATTATTTTACCCAACTTATATTGTTGCTCCACGCAGTGATTTTAATTTTATAGCAGATTCATGATTCAATTACTATATCTGATCACTTTCTGTGTAAAAGAGCATCGATCGAATAAAGATAGGTTTTGATTTGGGAATGAGAATACGTGTAGGGAAAAGTATGCTTGTTTAAAGATCAATTCCTCCGTTTGTTACAGTACAATTCAGTACACAAGTGTTGTTATGCATGAAGATTGATAGAATGTTGCTGTATGTGGTGTAGTTGAATCACTCGAGTTTGCCATAGAAATAGAATGCGAATGAAATGTTATGAGATTATTTAGACAAGGTTAGGTTTGCTAGAAGCAGATGCTTCTCGTTTGTGGTGCTGTTACCTTAACGTTTTCCTTTAAATTGCGCATTTCGTTCAAATGCATCTGTGTATTGATAGATACATCACCACCACCATCACCTGTTGAACCTATTGTTGAGAATGTGGGTTTGAGTTTTCCTGCAATGCGTCTACAGGTTTGTTGTACAGCCTACGATTATGAGCGCTCTCTTACTAGCATGTCTTACTAGCAGAAAGGTAGACAAATCATATGTTTAGTATCTGCGAAGGATTTTTTCGAGACATAGCATAAGTTTTATGAGTTAGTTAGCAAACTTATTGATGCAATCATTACATACACGTTCGGTTGGCATGGAAACATCACTAATGACCATGCAGTAGCCCCACTATACGCTCTTCATGGTTTATGTTGCCAGTTGGATAGAATTGCTCATAACAATTACATATGTATACATGTACATTATGCCCAAGTTCTTCGTTTTGATAGGATTTTTTTAAAAATAATACCCACATCAGTTAGGGGCGTTTGGCCGCAAAAATTATTGTTTAATTCTGTAAGAATAATCACCGGTAAAAAGTATGTAATCAACGCGTACCGTTGCTCAATAGTACAGAACTACAACAAAAAGTATGATGTTTAGTTTACAGAAATTCTTTGCCTAGTTTTTCTTTTTCCATTACATACACATATAAGGTTTATCATACGCGCTGGTTAGAAAAAAAATCGAGTTCTAAAATCATGTATTACTACTACTTTGCGCTTGGCACAAGAAACGCATTACGCATTGCCTGTTGCTGATGGGAAACTTGATTCCTCGTTGATGCCAATATTTTACTTTACTGTTGTATGGATCGGAAGTTCGTATACACGTATACGTGATATATATATATTTGTCGGGTTAGAGTATTATTTGTACAGATACACAATTGTATGTTATGTTTAGCGATCCTATTTTAAGTTTACAACCTCAAAGTCATTAGTTATGATAAAATGAAAATGTTTAAACCATCCAAAAACAGCATTTGTATTGAATGTGTTTATCTCGCATCTTTCTTCTATTCCCTTCCGCATCCGCTCGGCGAGCGATATTAGGGACAAAAATTAAGCAATCCTTAGGCGTCCGAAAATACCACATGCGCACATACACTGGGTATGTAGAATGGATTGGTTAATGTAGCCATACGAACCAGATTGGAAGTTTGTGGTTATCGTATTATTATTTATGTAGTAGGGTTTTGGTATGTTCCTTTCAGAACTGTTTGACTGTATGTTTAAATTATAAGTATAATGTATAATGGTCAATTTCAAGCATAATTTCCATAAAACCATGGTATTGCTAGGGGTGCACTTTTTATTTTTTTTTCAATAAAAACCATACGTTCCCCATGGATGTGCATGGTTCAAAAAGCAAGACTAATGTTCGTACAAATAGGTCGTTTTTTTTGTTGATTGAAATATTGTAACGACCTACGATTTGATTGTTTGCATGCAAGATGAACAAGAGCGAAGAAATCCGGCAAAAGACAGCGACGGATGTATATTTAAACAGCATAACCGTTTGACTAGTGCCCGAACATTGTTTAACATTACTTTACTACTAACGTACACCGACCTATAAAAGCCTATGAATCCATTTGAACTAATATGAGTGCAATGATATTGACATTAAAATATATACAACCAAAGATATTTACCCTCGATGCGCGCGAAGAAATAGAGTCTATATTAACGATAACCACCAGTTGTTGTAACGACGATGGCTCGCTGTGTCTTGCAAAGATGCGCCATCAGTAAACAGAGCGGCAGCAGTAGCAGCAGCAGCAACAGCAGCAGCAGCAGCAACAGCAGCTGTAGTCAGTGAGTGCCCTTCTTCTACATTGTGGCGGGCATAGATGGCGATAGATGTGATGGGAATTATAACAGAACTATAAATATATACATATACATATAGACATGCATACAAAATACATGTATTTACAATAAAAAGCTCTACATGTCCAAACGCTTACAACACAGAGATCACTGAATGAATTGGCAAAAAATGAGGGGGCGGGAAGGTGGTGGTAGTAGGGGCAGAAATAGGTAGGGTTATCAATTCATATTCGAGATATGCACATGACGCCATGCGTGTTTCAAAGGACTACTAACACTAAGACTTTTTGCCCTCATATCTTACAGCTTGATAAGCTTCATCATCGTTGTTGAACGTGTTTATTGTGTCAGTTTCCATCTTTTGGTTTGGTGCGATTCCTTAAGGAATCGGCGAACGCCACGACAGAGGTGTTTGTTGGGTAGAGTAAGGGATGAAACACTGATGCCGCCACACAGTGAATGCTAAAGCAACAGTCGTCATCCATTGCACTACTTTTTTCCAATTGCTACTCAAAGCGTAATGTATTTGTGTACATATAAACATATATATGTATGTATATATATATATATATATATATATATATATATATATATATATATATATATATATATATATATATATATATACATATACATATATCTATATATATATATATATATATATATATATATATATATATATATATATATATATATATATATATATATATATATATATATATATATATATATATATATATATATATATATATATATATATATATATATATATATATATATATATCAGCGCTGGCATTTCTGACTGTCGGTCGACACAGCTGTGAAGAACTACGCGGCAAATGTTATGACTTCTGTAGGGCGCGCATATTAATGGTTTAGTAGCATTAGGATGTGAAGAAATAATCATGCAACACAAACAACGCAAAACAAAACAAACAAACAAACAAACAAAAAAGCGAGCAAAGACAAACAAGCACACAAACTCAATAGTAGCATCTCTATTCGTATGCAAAACTTCCGTTCCGTTGCCAACGAATGTGAATGAAGGATGACATAAAATGAACAGGAAACAATCTGTGCGCAATTACGTCGAACTGAGGACACAGCGGAGCAAAAGATGAATTAAAAAAGAAGAACAAATAAATGAAGAGGAAACTAAATGTACGATTTATCCTTACGTAGAGGTGCGTAGCAGACTCTGCCACTTTTCCAAGGAGATTCAAACTCAAGCACCTTTCAATTACAAATCAACTCAAACAACTGACACACAATAGCGGATTAAATTTACGTAAATTTTGAAGAAGTAGCTTCACGGCTCCCAAAAAAATGCACACACTCCAAAGTAGGTCCATGGATCAAATAAGCAAAGCGTCAATCGAATCAAAATGCAATCGTTTGTTTGATGCATGTGTTTAGTTACTGTTACTGATCTTGTAAAAGCTAGCAGATTCACTTAAAAGTACCATGCATGGAGAGTATTATATAGTATTTTGCTTTACGGTGCGATTGTTATACTGTATTTGTTTTCTTACTACTCTTATTACTGTTTTTGTTTGGAGTTTGTTGCGATAAATCTAACATTAAGTGCAAGTAAATGCTATATTTGTATGTATAGTTTAGTGTAGTGCGTCACACCTACCTACACCAATTGTAACATCTCGTAGAGTCGATTGAAAAAAGCACGAAAGCTTAGGAGATGAAGTGAAGAAGAAGAAGAAAAAACATTCAAACAATACAACAAAACCTACTTTGAAATATCATCTTAAAGGACAATACATAGTTGTTAAAGTAAAATATAAAGAAAATGTGACGGAAGAAAATTATGCAAATGGATGGTGATGGATAACAACTACAATCTTTAAGGTTTACGACTTTAAGTGGAATTAATGTAGCAATTAAAAACAAAAAAAAAAGCACACAGACAGACACAAAACAGTGCGTAGTAAATAGAGCGGTGGTGAGTGTTGTAGTCGGAAGGTGAACGGTGGCATGGGTTGAAGCGAATTCTAATGTTATTAACATCAGTAGAAGAGAAGTAGGTTGAAATAATCAAAAACACACACACACACACACTTATAAACAATTGCGCTAAACACAGGCCACAATAATTGATGGAAAATACGAAACGTGTGCAAATATTACATGTAGTTTACACCCGAATCGGTAACAATCGTCGAACAAACCCGACAGAGAATGTTTTTGGGATTGAAGGTATTCAATAAACGGTTCTTGAAACACATTGAAATAATGTTCATCTTTTAAAGTGGCTGCTGGTGTGGTGGGGGGGGGGGGGGAGCTGGTGTATGATAATATGTAGAAGGATATTTAATTAACGATAGCAGTTCAATCACTTATTCCGCTCAATTATTCATGTCGATACATTTGTATTCGTATTCGTATTTATTTAATTAAGTCATCTGGCTTCAACGCTATCCTGCTAGAATCTAATCCTGTTCTGAATCTAATTTCTGTTGCTCAAAAGGTGCTACTTAAAGTAATGTTCAATTTCACTGTCAAAGAGAAGCCACCTACTAATCCACCAATTAGGTAACCCAAAAATTGCAAATTATCGGGGTAGTTGGGAATTGGGTTTGAAATGAGATGGGCTGGTATTACACCTGTTTCCTGCGTTACAGTTAACTCTCGTGCCATTTGCTTCGAATCGCGTGTCATCGCCTGCGAATGGCATACCGTGCCACTGCGGCTGCGTGGTACATAAAAAGTAGCGAAATCTTTCTTAGACCAGCATAACCGCAAAGGTTGTGTCAGTCAAGAAGAGGAATCATGGTTTATTACTTACGTACTTACTCTTCCGGCGCTACAACCGTTTTGCGGTCTTGGCCTGCCTCAGGAGTGTCTGAAACCGCTCACGGTCTCGCGCTTTCGTCTGCCAGTCCGTTATCCCGGCCTTAATGGCGGACGCCTCCACGCCATCTTGCCACCTCAATTTGGGCCTACCACGCGTCCTCCACGTGGACGGTCTAAAAAGACTTTACGGGCTGGGTTGTCCGTTTCCATGCGTATAACATGGCCAGCCCACCGGAGCCTGGCGAGCTTTATACGCTGTACGACGGTGAGGTCGCCGTACATCTCGTATAGCTCGTCATTATAGCGGCTCCTCCATTGTCCTTCCACACATACGGGGCCAAGAATCCTTCTGAGCATCTTCCTCTCGAACGCGGCTAAGAGGGTTTCGTCAGATTTGGACAGTGTCCATGTCTCAAAGGCGTATGTGAGTACTGGTGCTATATAGGTACTATATGGTCCCAGCTTCGTCCGTCGCGACAGGTTCTTTGAGGTGAACTGCTTCTTCAGGCTGTAGAATGACCGGTTGGCAGCCAGCATCCTTGCGCGCAACTCAGCTTCCATGCTATTATCGTTGCTGACCTTTGACCCCAGATAGGTGAATTCTGGGACGACTTCAAAAGTGCGTTCACCTATCTGTACATCACACCTACGTAGATTCTGATTATGTGTTGGTGGGCCCGCTGATGTTGCCACCATCAGTTTGGTCTTTGCCTCGTTTATCTGCAGTCCGAGGTTCTCTGCCGCCTGCTCGATCCCTTGGTAGGCTTCTGCTACATAGGAGAACCGCAGACCAATGATGTCTATATCATCAGCGTATGCCAGGATCTGGGTTGACTTATAGAAGATGGTTTCCGTAGTCTCCACCCTCGAGTCACGGATGACCCTCTCTAGCGCCAGGTTGAATAAAAGACAAGCAAGCCCGTCCCCCTGGCGCAGACCTTTGGTGGTAGCAAAAGGTCCTGAGAGCTTTCCATCCACCCTCCCCTGGCATGTGACGTTGGTCATAGTCATTCTAACTAGCCTTATCAGTTTGGCCGAGATTCCAAAAGAGCTCATACCGTCATACAGTTTTACCCTGGCTATGCTATCATATGCGGCTTTGGATAGTATGTGTCGTGTCTGTATTCAGCCATCTTCTCCAAGATCTGCCGCATGGTGAAGATCTGATCAGTGGTAGATTTTCCGTTTCGGAATCCTCTTTGATAGTTTCCGACTATCTCTTCGACGTGCGGGACAAGGCGATCTTGAAGGGTCAGGGAGAATATTTTATAGGCGGTATTCAACACCGTAATACCCCTGTAGTTGTTGCAGTCCAACCTGTCTCCCTTCTTGTATATAGGGTAGATGATGCCGAGGTTCCAATCACAAGGCATCGATTCGCTATCCCACACCTCAGTAACAATTTGATGAATCTCGTTTTCTAGTCGTGCACCTCCATTCTTGATCAGTTCGGCTGCAATTCCGTCGGTTCCGGGTGCCTTGTTATTTTTCAGCCGACGGATAGCCTTTCGTGTTTCTTCTATGCTAGGTGGCAGTAGCATGACACTATCTGCTAGTGGCGCTTCTAGCTGTTCGCTAAACTGGTCATTGAGTAATTCATCAAAGTATTAAGCCCACCGCGAGAGGACCTCTGGTTGGTTAGTAACCAGATCTCCATCCTTGTTGCGACAGCAGGTTACTTTAGCTTACAACGTTGTTTCGGTGACCTATTGCTTGGTTTCGAGTCGATCCGCACGCCCCTCTGATTTGCTCGAGTTTATCATCATCGTTTATTGGTCGTTTTTTATTCGTAAAAAAAGAATCGTTTTATTTTCCATTACGCAATAATAGATTATTAATTCTAGTAATCTTATTATTTATTTCTTAATTGTTTGTCCCAATGGGCTTTAGGGGTATTTACTTAAAACTGGAGAATGAGGATTGAGGGATGGGAAAGATGTGTGTTTAGTATAGATTAGGAAAAATCCAAGGAAGGAGAGCACGAAAGCGATATAGAGGAAGGTTAAAGTCAAACAGAATGTAGTACTTATTGAAGGGCTCACACGCGTTAAGCCACGGATCGTTCTGGGCAAAAGTATAACGCAACGCATACGAGGGATTAAAATGGAAGGTCTGTCACGGAAAGGTGCATATAATAGAATATTTGACAATATAGAAGGAATATCAATATTAGCGTGTGAGTAAACTGACGATAAACAAAGCCTGAGAATGTGAATAACAACTGTTGATGTCAGTCTTTGTATGTTCTCAAGCTTTTGCATGGCTGTGTTACCTTACGGAGTCCAGAGTATGCATGCATAATCTAAGACAAGACGTACCCAGCAGCAGTAGAGAGCATTTGGATATGCTAGATCGCGTATTTTGCAACCCATACGAGAGATCAAACCTATTATTAGCTTTGTTGACGACAAAGTTTTTGTGCTCCTTGAACGAGAGCTCGCAGTCAGCCTAACCATACTTCCAGATCCTTCGCGGAGGACACTCTATTTAAATTTGCCCCACCTAAATAATAAGCAAATAGTATTTTATCTCACCTAAGACTGAAAGACATCACGTTACATTTTGCGGGACAGAGGGTCAAGCCGTTCTTTGAGCATCAGGAAGAAAACGCATCCCATCATCTTTGTCCAGTGTTCCGCGATCAGACAAAGAGAACACTGGAAATGAACATTGTAATATGATCTGCAAATAATAGATGCCCATTATCAGGGGCGATCTCGTGTTACTGTCGTCAACTCGAACGACTTAATAACATGCCCGTCATGGGTTCAAGCCTGAAATGGACCGTGCCCCCGTTGCACGAATTGACTTATCCGGCTGCATGGTAATGAATTAATTCTCGAAAGCCTGTATAGGCCGGCATGTCCGCGTAGGACTTTACGCCAAATAGAAGAAGAAGATTATCAGAAAGAACGCTAATACCACCGACGAACCGACGTGACACTTCGAACAAAATGAGCAAAGTCTATATAATACAGAGGTCGATGCATACCTGGATTTTGGTCCACCTTTTTCAAAGCTTGTTTTCGACAGTTAGATGAAAAAGTGTTCACAAACGATTTCACACAGCCAAACACTTTTTAGGGCCAATTGAGCTTTTTCTGCACAAAACCAAGTGTAACTATACATTTCCTTCTCATGTACGTGGCATGGAGTAGTTTCTGTAATTCATCACTTAAAAACGACCACAATCACGAATCTAGCCTCTTAGCTTTGGTTCTGATATTGTTATAATCAATAATTGCACTATAATGCTATCTTTTTTTTATATTCGTCAACTTGATGCTTGAACTTGATCAAGTAAAAAATTATGAACAAACGTTGTAAAAATGACCGAAAAAGCATTCAGACCACTGCATGCACAACAACTAAAACCTCAATGCATGCTGCGATGAAACTATTGAAGCTTGTCCATCCAGCTGTCAAAATTTTCCCACGCTTTTTGATCAAATGTTCTGGATGACTCGGCCTCTGTATTCTATAGACTTTGGGTGCAACAACCAGTGCCGGTCAAGGCCTTCTTGATCCACTATATCCACTAAGTCACTGAAAGCCAAGCCTAGTAGTCAGTCCTACGCGTATGGGGGCACGATCTATTCGGGGCTTGAACCCATGGACGGGCATGTTGTTGTTGTCGTGCGAGTTGACGACTATATCACGAGACCGTATATCTGTTTAAGGAGACATAAAGACTGCGTCACGTTGAATACATGCGTCGCATTTTATGTTTGGTTTTATGCATTCTACTAATTTTAAGATACACGATAAGATCTTAAGGTCTGTCAGTGGTAAATAAATAAATAAATAAATAAATGTGGCCGTTTCCAGAAACATAAGATACTCCTGCTTCGTAAGGTAGTGCGCTGGATCCACCCCTTGGTACTAGTGAAATTGGCCATATAGCCAGTTCCAATAGTTGGTTATTGGCGTGCTTCTTAAATGGAACTAAGAGTATGACTCGTTTGTTCTTGATGGAACTATGTTGGTCTTGGTTGATGACTCGATAGAATCTTTTAAATGGTGTGAGATGCCACCACTTGCTAATACATTTTTATTTTTTTTCAAAACTCTTCAATTTTTAATTTCGCCCTGAATTTCTCTCTGAATAGAGTAGTTCTAAGTTGAGGTGGCGTAGAGGTGGCAAGATGGCATGGAGGCGTCCGCCATTAAGACTGGGATAACGGATTGGCAACGAACATTCCGAACATTCCTGCATCAGACCAAAACCGCAAGGCAAGGTTTTAGTCCGGGATGAGAAGTCCGTCAAAAGAATAGTGTAAAGCTGACATGAACAACAAGCCAAAATCATGTGTCCAAAATGACATCATGAAGCTGAAAAGATGCCTGCTGTTGTGCTTACCAAGCCCATGGGTACTTTGTAAGCTATAAAGCTTTTTTTGTGACTCACATAGTGTACTAATCTGTAGAATTTTGGCGGGATTACAAAAGTTCTCGTGTAACATTCTCAATCGTAAATTTGAGAAAAACAAAAAAATATTAGTGATGTAAGTTTAAAAAGTAATTGTGTGTAATGATGATGGATCGTTTTTTCAGCTGAATAAACGGAGCAGCAATTAATCTTGTAATTGAAATAAATATGTTTGGCTTTTAATGAAACCCGAAATTGAATAGCTTTTTTTATAATGCCTATAAAAGAACATCCAGCCTATATTTCGTACAAAACCATTGTTGTCAATTGAAATTCAGTTGGATTCGTTCAATACAGTTGGATAAAAGGAACGATAGTAGTAGTAGCACCGACCAACCGACGTGACACTTGATTTACACAAGTGTCCCACACCTAAACACTGTAATTTGGTATTGAGGTGATCAAAAAGGTGGTATTGAGGTGAGAATAAATCATTTCATTTTCATTTACAGGAAACATTGCAGGAAAATCATTTTATAGGTTTTCAAATAACAACAAAAGAGGTGAGAAGTGGATAAAAGATTGCGCGTTGGAATTTGATTTGATTTGAAAACAAAAGGAGGCCCAGCAGTTTTTCGCTAGTGTCAAAGTAGTAAGCAAATCATTATAGAGATGGCGCTAGTGTGTAACGCGTATTTTCATTCGAAATAAGGAGACAGATTTTAATAGTAGTAGTAGTAGTAGTAGTAGTATAGTAGTAGTCATGGAATCGAAGCTCTACTAGTGAATTCGGACTGTTTTATGCACGTGTGTGTGCTTTCTTCTTACCCTTTTTAGCGGTATCTTATCCGGTGATTGGAATTTGGTGCAAAAAGAAACGCAAAACACTCATACACACAACTAACGATTTATGTGTCTTGTTTCTGATTCATAAAGCATTTATTAAATAATACATTTCTACACAATCGGCGCCCTTGTTTCTTCAAACAATCGATTTCTTCTATATGTACACCGTTTACTAACGTCTACTATGAACAATGGTGTGCATGTGTGTGTATATATGTGTACCGTGCGGTTATGTTGTACGAACGGCTTAAACTAGATCGTACAACTAACGGCAACGTGTAAGATGAAGGGACGAGAAGACAACGTAGTAGCCACAGGGGTTGCCATCGATACAGGCTTGCATGAGTGTGCTACCCCTTGCTAGGTTATGTTAATGGGTGCTTCGTTTAAGTACCCCCTTAAAGGCTCTAGTATACTACACTATTGAATACGCCGATATATTTATACATTTACTACACACTAAACTGAACACAACTCTTTCGAGTATAAGTGGGGTAAAATGTTTTTTTTTTTACTATTTTGTTGTTCTATTGTTTTTTGTTTCCTATTCTTCTTCGACACATACCTTCATTTCCTCGCGGTACCAGTTACTCTATTTTGTGGTAAGAGATATCATTATTAACACTAAATTATCCACTAACTGTCTTTATTACTTTTTTTTCTTCTTCTAGGGGCTTCTCTCTTAGTAAGGTGTTTCTCGTTAAGTGTGTTCGGCACAATAAATGTACATCCAGCATCGTATGCTCGAGCTAGAGCTTTGCTTTAACTAATCCTTGCATCTATGTACCATGCATTCGGTAATCTTTCCCACTCTTTCTTGAGTGTGCTAAGGAATGATGAGTGTGGGGGTTCTTTGTGTTAATACTAACATCCTTTGTGTACGTCGACAGCGATAGGGGGGAACGGATTTGTCCGTAGGTTTTGTCTTTTCTGCTGAAATCATGCATCATGTTTGGCGCATGTTCACACATTATCACGCATTCATCAAGGAAAGCAGATGTTAACGAATGTAGCGCTGCTGCACTCGTCTGTTCACTAATCGGGGGGGAAAGGCAGGAAATCGGGTTGAGTGGGGAAGAGTTGGGAATTAAACGTTATAAATACACATTCCTGTCCATTGTTTGTAAATTATATTTTTCGACTTTTTGGCATTCAAGCTTTTACTCCCCTCTATTACCGTCCCGTCGTCCCATGCTTTGCCGATCCGAGGACGGTGCCGGGTTAGATGGATATTTCGTTGGTTTATAAATTATTGTCCTTACTACAATAGATCATGTGTATGGTGAGTGTCTGAGTGCTTGAGTGAAGTAAGGTAAAAAAAACAAACAAAACGGTTTTTTTAAATAAAATATAACAAGGAAAACAGCGCGCACTGTGTGCAGGGTCACAGGGGATTGCGACGCAACGACACGCTTATACTCCTTTACTGATGAACCTATCGCAACAGCATCATGGCCTTCCAACATTCTTTTGTGTCTTTTTATGAACTATCAAAACTTGTTCAAAACGTTGTGCTCTTGCCGGAAGTAGAGATGATAGTGGGTGAAAATCATACTATTAGCTACTATTTTACAACCTAACACCTAGTACTTGGAGCACATCTTGGAGAACTCGCGGTTAAAATTTGTGCAAAACTGTGACTGACTGATGCCGTTACGGGAATGGGGAAAAGGGTAATAACGATGAAAGCTTAACATAATATGAACAGTACACACAAGCACACATGCACACTTGTACGATATCTTTGCAACACATCCCTGCTCCAGCTTTTACTCCCATCTGCAGGAGCAATGTAAGATTACCGGGATCTAGTGGATGCTTGCATTGTCTCTTTCAGAGTGTGCCTAAGAAACGGAGGGTCGTGCTTATGCGTGTGTGTGTGTGTGTGTGTTGCTGTGCTTTGTGTGAGACATATGCACACACAAGCATATCTTTAAGTGTTAATTATACATTTAGATTGTTTACTAGTACTAGTTACGGAATGGAAGTAAGTGTTTGAAATGTGGAACAGCACTGCAGGTTGAGAAACGCTACAACGGCCCGATTAGTATTATGTTTACAGTTACACGGGCCGAGTAACAACGTGCTCGTAGATTATTATAATAACACACAATGCTGTTCACATTTTTTGTTTGTTTTATTATTGCCGAATTCGCTAGCCATTTAGAAGTTTCTTACTACTTGCACTATACTTATAATTTGTACCATCTGTTTGCTAATAACAAATCGTTTCAACGCCTTCCCTTCACACAAATCACACACGCACATTCTTCCCACACATGAGTGTGTTTGAATAGTAAGCTACTAACAAATTACGCGTATTGTATTAAGTATTGTTGTGGTTTGCTTTTTGTTTGTTTGTTTGTTTTTCTTTTCTTGCTTTCTTAATTCATGTTTTACAGCATAGTGCTACCGTATTTACTTTATACGCGGTGTGTTCACAGTTTGCGGCATTTTAATTCAAATCGTGTTGTAATTTTTTGTTTGCCAACCATCACACTGTTGGCGATGGGCAAAAGAACACATTAACCATTTAACAAGCGCATTGAAAGTTCAAAATAATAATGTACGCACCATCTTTGTGCGATTGGAACGACAAAACAAAAATAAACAAACAAACTGGTGGTGATTTTTTCACCTAAAAAAACTTTAAGTTTATAATAAAATTTTTAAACGTCCTTCAACCGTCCTGGACAGCTTTGTGCTCCAAAAAGCACACGAAAAGGCGGGATGAGTATTACACATAGAATGGCATGCGATCAACATGCTTTTGCTGGTACAAAGATATTTACGAGACCTGCTCCTTTGTACGGCAAAGAACCCTGTGTAAAAGGCTCGGCTTGGTGCTTTGGGTCTTGAAGAGAGGGTTCATTTGTGCTTTTGGGAGTATCTTCCAACTCTGTAAGTACAACGTTTGTGTTTGTGCACCAACATATAGGATGATATTATGGTGCTGAATATTATATTGTTGCTTTTTTTGTTTAATTCAAATCATCAATTAATCTGCACAAAACAATAGAAAAAGCAACACCAGAAGAGAAAAGCAAAGTAGAGGAGTTTGCTACGAGGTACGGTACCTCCTTTAAACCGGACGCTTGGGAAGTGAAATAGTTGGCACGATGCCATCATCATGGAGTGATGATGGAAAGGAGATAAAGGGGCTGTGAAATGTACAAGATGTGGAATATTTTTGTTTGCTTTAGTACTATAACCATCGTATCCCGTCGTGTGTGTTCTATGGTTTCGAAAGGTTGTTCTAATTCACTGCTCAATCAAGTGCAGTTGAGGCGTATACACTAGTATCCCAAACAGTCGGTCGGTAGGTACGCCGCTCACATTCGGCTCACGTGGTGGCTGCAGTTTGGCAACTCTTGCTACTACTAACTCGTCATTGTTACATTTACACTCACCAAACAGTACAGCTACAAATCTGCTCACCTTCGTGAAGGGGGTTATTTCGCACGCGGTTCTGACTAACAAGCAGCTTTCGAGTTTTGAAATGTTCAATCTTCCTGTGGAAAATCAAGGCAAAACTCGCAAACTTTTGCTAAGTATCGATGCGTTCGAGCGGGATGGTAGCGACTACCATTACTACTGTCACTTCTGCTCACTAATCTGCTATTATCGCTCTTCTCTCTTTAGTGGAATGAATTGACGAAGTATTTGTGGTTTTTTGTTCAGTATACCTCTGCAGAAGAAGGAAAGGTGCATTGTAAGTATGTACACGGACGAGCCGTGAACTGTTTTTTCTCCTCTTCCGTTGCTTTCATATTGCTTCGATAAGATCACCTTTCCGTACGTTGACCGAATGTCGCATCAACAACGTTCGTTAAACCCTCGCCTTCGAGTGTGACCGATGAGTTCAATACGGCAAGGAGCTACAGTGACGCGTACAGTTCGAACCGATGGTGACGCTGAAAGTAACGTCGCAGATAGCTCTGCTCGTAATTGGCGATCGGTGCCCGATGATCGATCGTAGTGTGATGGTTGATGCGATCGGAGCCGGAAAGTGCCATCACCACCGGTGGCATTGCGTATCATTCGTGCAGATTTTTACTCAGCAGCAGGTTGTTATGATGCCCGGAAAGATGGCGGACCAGCTCCTGCAGCGTCTCGAAGTACAGTGTACAGAAGCAGCAGGTATACCGTCCGCCCGCTTCCGGTGAGTTGATGATGTTCCGATGCACCGAGCAAAGGTGCTTTAGCAGATGCGCCTTTTGCTTAAACATTGCCACGCACAGCCGACATGCAAACGGTTTTTCGCCCGTGTGCACCCGCAGATGCGTTTTTAGGTTCCAGGACATGCCAAACTGTTTGCCACAGTACTCGCAACGATACTCGCGCACTGGCGTGTTGCCACTGCTCAGCCCGCCTCCTACCGTTCCACCGCCACCACTGGCAGTGGAACCGGAACCGGTACCGGTGAGGCTACTGGCCGCACTAGCCCCACTGCCACCGCATGCGCTACCCCCACCGCCCAAACGAGCACTGAGTACTGCTTCGGCCTGGCTGCTTTCAAAGTTTTTCATCTGCTGGATCAGCTCGGCAGGTTTGGTGTCCGTGTTGGCACTGGCCGCATGCAGATACGGCACCGCCAGCAAATCCGCCGGCCCACCAGGCAATGCTGCCAGTGCAGCGGACGGCCAAGGATAGACGAACGGCGCAACCGCAAGCTTGTTGTCCGCGCTGGGCGGACGTATCCGATTGTTGTTGTTGCTGCTTGTGTTGTTGTTGTTGTTGTTGTTATTGCTGGACGAATGGTTGTTACCGAGCGCCGCAATGTCGGTGGGCCGAGGGGTACCAGGTGAACCGGGTCGTGCATCTAGG
Source organism: Anopheles coluzzii (assembly GCF_943734685.1). NCBI lineage: Eukaryota > Metazoa > Arthropoda > Insecta > Diptera > Culicidae > Anopheles > Anopheles coluzzii. The sequence goes on from NC_064670.1 coordinate 71,002,696, forward strand.
CAAAGCAAACATCAACACAGTCAAAATGGAGGGAGAGAATTCAACGTTCAGCAGCGGCTAAAGTGCCGCTTACTGTGAAAGACTCAACACCACTTGCACACAAATTTCGAGCGCATCCTTCTACTCGGCAAAACTTACCTGGCAAATACGTCGGCGGTGCAGAGAGGAAGCACTTGCGTGTCCGAATATCCTCCAAATAGCTGGGCACGAAGGGTGGATTCTGTGCCGGCGAGTTGTGAAATCCGGGCCGTCGCTTCCGGTGCGGAGTCACGACATAGTTGTCCGGCGAGCCGTGCAGCAGTTCGTGCTCGAGTGGCTTCAGCGATTCGGCATCGGAATGTATGTAGTACGCTTTCCGCTTGGTACGAAACGGATCCAAGTATCGAGGAGGAAGCAGATTCTATTGAGTGCGAGAAATGAGATCAAAAGGTTCGATGGTTGAGCAACTGGGTGGATATCATTACCAACTAAAATATGTATCCTCACTCATTTACCTTCGTCGGTGCATTGCCTATCGTTTCGACATCGATGTTTGCGTCATCTGAATCTCCATCCTGTTGCTGCTGCTGCTGCTGCTGCTGCTTTACGATGGACAGATTGACGGGATCGGACGAGCTGCGTCTTCGACTGCGCAACGTATCACTGCCACCGGCACTGTTGGGCGTTCGACTGATCGCCTCAGCGCGCGCCCCATCGTCCATCATGTCGCGGTCTTCCACGTCCAGCTCAAAATCTTCGTCGTCTTCCGGATCGGGATCACAGCCACTGCCTTCACCGCTGTGCCTTGCCGAGGGAGTTCGCCGATCGACGTTCGACGAGCGGGAAGCTTCAACCGTCACATCACCCCCACGACTGCTGCTCGATTCACTCCTTGCCTCCCCGGCAGTACTGCCCGCTTCGTCGCCCGCGATACCAATCCCACCCCCACCGGTTGCACTTCCGCCACCGTCATCTTCATCGTGCCGATTGATTTGCTGCAAGTTGTTGTTGCTCTTGATGATCGCTTCATCGACCTCGTCCATGTAATCGGTATCCTCACGGTCACCACCATCCTCCGAGCTGCCCGCAGAATGGTGCTCTCGTTTAACGTTTATCCTTCGGCTGGCTGGACTGGCGTCGCGCGAACCCGAATGATCCTGACTCTTTGTGCGCCTCCGACGATGATCCAGTGCTCCGATACCCTCATTCCGGTTGATATCTACCAAGGGTTCTGACTTTTGCGATTCTAGAAACCCGGGGAAAAAAGCTTACCAGTTAGAATAGAGCCTTAGTGCGGCAACATGTCCGCCACCTTGAAAACCACCACTTACCACTGTCGTTGGAGCAGTCGGAGTTTTTCCAGATGCTGGGCTTAATTTGTAGTAACGCTAAGAGATCTTGCAGGTGGTGCACCTCGTTTGCGGGCACGTACACTTGCCCGGAGTACAGGAAGTCGAGCAGCAGCCGGAAGTAACACACCTGCACATCCGGGAAGTAAACGGTGGTTTCGCCCTCCAGCATCGGAGTCTCTTCCAAAATCATTCTGCACGGTACAATACAGAAACAACAAAAATAATTATTTTGAAGAAATCCCCTCCTATTTGCCCGCAGCAATTGCCCGTCCGCGTTGCATACCGTATGAGTGGACTGGCAGCCGCCAGTACCAACTTGTGTGCTCGCACAGTCTCCTTGCCATCACAGATGAGTAGCAGATCTGTCGCATGCTCTCCGCGAAATGCTGCACCAATTTCCTGGAGTATGCACTCGCCGTGTTTGCTATAGTGCAGCATCAGCATTCTAACTGTAGTGTAAGAATATGAAGGAAAAAAGGGGAAAAACTATTTAGAATTGCAATTTCCAGATAGATTTGATAGGTTCAATTAAATGTTACATGCTGCAGTTTCGTATACGTCGCACAAATAGTCTATTTTAGCCTTACAATTATTTGGACAATGTCTTGCATTCAATAATGTAACTGTTTGTATACATTATACTTATGATACAGGGGTTTACAGGAGTTCTCATAATTTTGGGACACTTTTTTGACGCTTCCTAATGGGAAATTAACTTTATGTTATACGAATTGGATTCTACTGTGCCCTACTCAGTAGTGGTGGAAGCTCGGAATCGGACCTACCTGATTCCGATTCCGTGTTCGGAACCAATTCCGGAGCGGATCCCGATGCTGGAATCGTTTCCGATTCCGGAGTCGATTCCGGAGCCGATTCCGGAGTTGGTTCCGGAGCCGATTCCGGAGTCGATTCCAGAGCCGATTCCAGGGTTGGTTCCGGAGCCGATTCCAGAGTTGGTTCCGGAGCCGATTCCGGAGTTCCGGAATCAATTCCAGAATCCGAATCGTCTCCGGAATTGGAATCGACCTGGGAATCGCAATTTGCTCCGCTAACGGAATCAGGCTTGACTCCAGAAATGGAGTTAGCTCCAGAGTGAGAATTAGTTTTTGAATGGAAATAAGGAGTATGGGAAGCGAAATAAGTCCGGAAATCTCCATGTGAATAGATCATTTACAAGTAACTTTTGATTCTTTGCCGCTATCAACACGTAGCATCATTGGACCCAAACGCCTGTTCCTATGAAGATGCCGAAATCGACTCCATTTCAAAGCCAATTCTGATTTCGGAGTCAATTCTGATGTCGGAGCCGATTTTGATTCCGGAGCCAATTCCGGAACCGATTCCGATTCCGGAGCTGATTCTGATTCCGGAGCCAAATCCGATTCCAGAGCCGATTCTAGTTCTGGAGCCAATTCCAATTCCGGAGTCAATTCCGGAACCAATTCTGGAGCCGATTCCGAAACCAATTCCGGTGTCGATTCCGGAATCGATTCCGGAAACTGATTCCGGACCTACTATCAGGAATCGATTTCAGAAAACTTCGGTGCTACTCAGACTACTACTCAGACAGTCTCAGTTGTGCTGCAGAGTGGTAAAGGAGTGCATATGTGCATATATCCATAAAGTGCGATTTAGTATGGGTATATGAAAATAAAAAATGCTCAAATATTTGAACAAAAATATATACAACAGTATTTTAAAATTATGGTTTCATGTGATGATGTGAGCGACAAAATGACAAAAAAAATGTTATCATTTATTTTGGAAAACATTCCATATAATGAAGAAATAAAATATATGAGTATTTTGTGAGCTATCAACAATCATTTTCACGTTCGATCACGTTCGTAATAGCCGTTTAGGGGCGCAATCACAATCGAAAGCTTCCTGCACATTGGCTCGTTGAAATCTACTTCTAATGCAGTAGAGCATTGTGAATAGCCACACCACAATGTACGTATGCGTATGTATATTTGTTCTACTCTGATGCGCGGTGCACAACAACCACATCATGTGATATCTTCCATTGCATTTGAGCGTTTCAAAGAGCTTCATTTGTTCCCCACACTGCTCCTCGCAATTACCATCGAAAAACGTTGCGCACGCGTAGCACTTTCTTGGCGTGCGAGTGCATTGGAAAGTATTGTAGAACGATACGATACCTCACAGCAAAACGAAACAACGAAGCTGCAAACTGTACGGCGAATAGTGTTCCTAAATAGTCATCGTTCGATGGCATTAGAACAAAAAAAAAGAAACAATACTATCTTGGTGCATCCAAGGCAAACAGCACGAAAGCAGGGGGTTTTGTTTTTTCGGGGCTACCCATCCCATTAATATTCAAACATAGGAAAGGCCATTTTTTTACGCTGAGAAGCGGACACGTTTTTGTCATCCCGAAGGACTTGAGGTCAAGCGCCTTCGAAGTTCATTATGCAATGGGGGTTTCGATGACTAGTGTGCTACGGGTGGTGCAAGTGTGTGTGTGTGTGCAGATTCGATTACGGTTCGTTGCCATTACGGTGGCCTTTCAAATTCGCTCCATGGACGAATTTTGCACATGAGAAAAGCAAATTTATGAATGTCACACACATACTCAAAATCACATTCCACTCATGGTCATGGGGATTGCACACCCGCGGCATTGGCCTTCCGTTGGTTCTCGTTTTATCGCGTTTTGAAGGAAAGAAGATGGGGTGCCGGGGGGGGGGGGGGGGGGGAGGGCCCTTCTCCTTACGATCCCACCTATCTATCTCACCCGCAATGGTCCCACCATTCGGGTTGGGCCATTCGTTTCCAAAATGGTGAAAACGCGACTAGCCCCCTCCCCCGAAAAGCTTCGATCGCGGTTTGTTGGACGGTGGCCGTGAAACTTGACAAAACGCGCGCGCGCTCGCGCACACACCATCCTCTGTCAGTTGTGCGTATAGTATGTACGTTTGTGGTCGCAAGGGAGCGCTGCGGCGGACACGCGCGTTCGATTCGCCTTCGTGACACGCTTGTCCTTCGCCTTCGTTCATGCCGGTGTTGTAACGCACGCACGTCCGTGTGCGTCTCTCTCTCTCTCGTGGTGCGTAAATTCGAAAGTCACTCTATAATCAGTCAACCCTCACGCGCGCTCGTCGCACGGCACCAACTCGTCAGTGAAACTGTCACCATTCGATGGCGATATCGGCAGTGTAGCGTAAAGGACGTCGGATTAATGCTGTTTCTGCACAGGTACTGATCCAACTGGGTCCATCCACGTCGGTGGAGGGATTTCCTTCCCTATAGGCGTGTTATCGAACCTCCGGAGTCCGGTCTTAATTAGTTAACCTTCGGACCGGGGCCGGCAAGCGCTTTTCATAGTGTTAACAACGCTCGAAAGGGAAAGGTAAAGATAGCGAACAGAACGAGCGACGAGAAAGGAAAGAAAGAAGGACGGCCGCATAAAGCCGCGCAGCCTGTTGTCAGCCTCCGCATCTCATCGCGATCATTGTTTGAACATCAACCGAAAGGAACAGCGTCGAATGTCGCACACATACGTGCTTGCGTACATGGCGACACACACACAATATGTATGTTGCTGCCGTAGCGCAGCACCCGTAGAGCGGGGAGCGCGTATTGAGTCAAGTCCAAGGTCAGCAGCAGCAGCACCAAGAGAGGAAATGCTTTGAAGCGAGACGAACGATATACACAACAAATAGCGCGCAGGAGAGTGTTCTTCCCCGATCTTTGCGCCCGAACAGCGCCCAAAATTGAAGTCTCCCACCATCCTCTTCGGCTGGATGGACCCCCAACACACCACACTGTCTTGTCCCAATGTCTGCGGTATTCCAGCTCCAGACACTGGCCAGCAGCAGCCGCAAATGCCTTACCTTCTTTTTACCTTTGCGTAATTATTCATCCGAAAATCTTGCTTGACTCACATCGGGAGTTTGTGTGTGATCTTTTCTCTTTTTTCCGCGATCGCGGCGATGAAATGCACAACACAAACCAACAAAAATACTATGCCGATCATGTAAATGGACTGCAATCAACCTTTTACTAAGTGATCGTACTCTTTGAAATTTTTTTTTATTTTTACAAGTGATATTACTAGCTTCCAAAAATGCAACAAATCTCAAACTGCAGATGCAATTCACCCAGCCTTTGTACGGAAAAGCAGGGAGTAGTAACAGGAACGAAAGGAAGAAGAACATTCCACTCTCATTAGCGTGTTCTATTATGATAATTCACACATCAACAATTGATGGACTCCGTAGACAAACAATTCGCAAAGCCGTGCGGTGCATTTTGTCGAGAAGGTGAACGAACTGTCCATATCAAATGCACCATATTTGCGGCCAAATTTAGCCCACGAAAATGTAGAATTCGATTTTGGCCCATTGTTGCAACAAATTGTCCCATTCCTTTCTTGGAATTACTTCCAAAAATCAAAATCGTTAAAATGTGTTTATGCGGTAGTGAGTCCAAAATCTACCAGAAAAAAACCCTCTCTAAGTTAATAAAAAGTCGTTCACAATCCGTTTTGCGAGAGGAATCGTTCAAGGTCACTCGCTGCTCTCGTCCCTGCTGTCGAAACAACGATTTGCCAGCCACGAACAGGGAGCGCGTCTCGTCTCGTACGCCAGACAGGATAGCGAGAAAGGAAATACTTTCCATCGAAGGCTAGTCACCACCGCCACCATCCCGACACCATGGACCGTTCAGGCTCAGTAGGCTAAAAAAGTTTGCTTTTACTTTAGCAGCGTATGCTCTCATGTTTGTGTGTGCCTTTTTCACATTCCTGCCTTTCTTCTCTCTCTTTCTTCTCTCTCTTTCTTCTCTCTCTTTTTTCTCTCTCTCTCTCCCTTTCTCTTTTTTTCTCTCTCTCTCTCTCTTTCTATAGCGGTGCATAATCTGATTTCCTCTTTGATTATATTTTGGGGTATGATTTATTCGCACACTTTCTGCAACACACATGAATATGCCGGCTTACCAACACACACACACACACACACACGCACACACAGTACAAATTCGCGTTATAATAGAATCCTGCCTGGCACACACATACATGCTACACTGTGCTCAGGTTCGTTCGCGGATTAGGGAGCAGGAGTAGAAGGGTTGAGGGTGGGAGGGTGAAGTGGTGTGCCAGCGGTAAATGGATGTCAACCCTGCGGTAACCTATTAACCGGTTTATATGCGTTCATTACACACACGATCATCTTTCTCTTTGCTCCGCTTCTACTGTTTCAGCGTTCCTGTCTGCTGTGTGCCGCGCGCATCGTCATCACAGTAGCCGTCCTTTTATTTACCCTCCTTTCCCGTCACATGCAACGACGCATTCCTTGCGCTTAGATTGGAGAAACCCTGGTGTTCTGATGATTTAAATTTGACTAACACACTGTCAAGCAGCCCACAGCACAGTGCCAGCAGTTCGCCGATCGGGCTGTGTCGGGGTGTATTGGGGGGTGTAAATTGCGCGAAAGGTGATGCAAAACAACGCGCGCGCGCACACACACACAAATGCACGTTCGTAGACGTACATACACATCACATAGACCCTCCACCATTTAGCCTCGCGCAGCAGCCATTAATGATGGCAGGAACACATCCTCGTTCCATGAATCACACGAATGGACGCTTTTGCACGACGGGTGGGCTTTGAAGGTTGATTAGAATTGTGCAGAAAACAAACGAAGCTGCTGCTAGAAGGCCGCCACGTTCAAATAAGCGTTCATTCTCTGCTACATAACTATATTCTTTTTGGTATTGTCCAGAAAACGCTTCTAATCGAGGTGAAAGTGCTGTATGTTAAAGAAATTATTACGTATTTACATACCGAAAGCAGCATATTTCTTTTCCTCTTTTTTTGCCGGCCGTAAATGGAAATGCACGGCAAAACGAAAACGGCGATGAAACAAAATCGGTGGCAAGAAAATTATAGCCAACCCCCAAATGCACCCATTTGCATTATCTTCTGTTCTGCGCTTCCCGAAACCGTACGTGTATGTGTTTGTGTGCGCGTACTTGTTGGATCACAAGCAGACAGGAAACCCTACCCTGTCGCAACTCTGCGCGTTTCGTGTGAGCAACATGTGAGATTGTTGCACAAGCCCAACCACCACCACACCACCACCACCACCACCACAACACATCAAGTTGATCCGCCGCTCCGCCAGACTTTCACGGTTTGCACCGACTTTTCAAGGTCACACATTCTCTTGTTTCACTGCTACTTCTTTATCGCCTCTTTCTTTTGGTTCGGAGTGCACCAAACAGCGAATAAGAAAAAAAAAAGACACTTGGGCAACGCGGCTCAGACAGCAGTTCTTCTTTGCACGACTTAGACGCAGACCTCCGCCGAGCCGCTGCTTTCGCCCCTGACCACACACACCCCTTGCACGACGCGGTGTGTACACATCTTTTTCGCATGTTCTTCTCTCCCCGCCGAATGGTGTGGCGGGCACTGTTCTTCGCGAAACACGCACACACACACACGCATTTGCCGCAATCTACTATTCAAATCCGTTTTCCTTCCCTGGTTCCTTCTTTGCCGTTGCTTACTTATCGCTTCCCGTTGCGCTCGCGTAGATGCGGAGAGATTACCTCTCAGCGATTATTTCACTCTCCATTCCACAGCCTGCCGTGTGTCTGGACTTTTTCCTTTTCTTTTCGTTTGTTTTCGCAACCCTATCCATCTCTCTTGGCCGCTTTTCCCGGTGGCTTCGTTCTCGAACGGCGCGCGCGGACGATCGAGAATGCAGAAAGAGGGAAAAAAGGCACTTCTTAAGACTGACCGCATGTTGCGGAACCGGTTTACCATCCACTGACATTTCTTTAATTCAGCACATGCACACAGAGGAAGGAAAGCGTCGAAGGAGACTTGGCCCGGTTTTTGCTTTTTTTGGTGCAGCAGGAGGAGACGAATCGAAGACGAAGAGGTGAAGGGGAGGGGAGTTAGCGCGTAGAGTTTTTTTTTTATGCTATCGTCTGCTCCGATTTTTGCTCTCTGCAGAAGGTGAAAATAAGGTTGTCCATGGAGAGTTTTTATACAAAAGAAAAAGGTTCTTGCCAGGAAGTAAATCAGTTTACATACATCGAGCCCCGTTTGTTTGTTTGTTCTTTCCGTATGTACTTGTCCATTAATGTATCATGTTCGTAAGATATCTAAGGTGCATCCTTAGTGAACCTCTGCCGATGTCAACAGAATGAGAAGAATATGCCAACATCGATCGATCGGTACCGCCAAATAAAAACTTCGAAACAGCACGCTGTCGATCATTTGAAGCGTCTGGTAGGCGAACGCAAACGCACAGCTGTCATCAGTGCGGACGGAGAACGCGCTCTCGCAAAAGGTACGCAATTCTAATGAAGCACAGCAAGGCGGTACACGCACAACACAGCCTGCCGCTGCTAGCCAACACAAACGCGCGTCTTCCGTCATTTGCAAAACTCATTGAACGGTCAATTTAGAGCTGGGCCACTCACATCACATCGCCTGCTTCTCAATATCGCTGTTGCGCATCGAAAATCGTGTTTCGCCGCCTTCGGTCCGGATTACGAATGCAATTGTGTTTTGCATCTCATCTCAGTCCACCCACCCCGGCACACACACTACCTATGCGAAGGTCCTGGTTCTGTTTTGCCGCGTTTAAAAACGATCGACTCCCCTTCCTTCTTCGTTCGTTTTCTAACTAGGGTTGCGCGCGGGGAAAACGCTGCCACCACTTGAAAGGAACACGGCGGAAAAAATGGAATTAGAATTTCATACCCTTTTCCGAAACGAGCGCGAATCGAGCAACTCGCTCGCTACCTATTGGATTGCATCGAAGCGCAATCACGCCGCGGGTAGCAATGACTAAAATTGGATCTTTCCTTCCACACTGCTGCTGCCGCTGCTGCTGCTGCTGCTGCTGCCCCGCATCATATATCTCCAGCATTATATAGGAGTGGCTGGCTGCAGGGGGTACACATCACCCAGCAGCAGCATGCAGCAGCTGGCACCGCCATGGAATAGGGGTAGTTAAAAAAAGGGAATTCAAATTTTGCACGGAGAGCGAGAGGTCGCTTGCAAGGGGGCCTTCTCCTCCGGGAGGGTGTGAAGGAGGAAAAAAGAAAAACAACTCGCTCATAGCGAAAAAGCAACAACAAAAACATTGCGTACCAAGAACGCAAGGTGAGGAAAGGGGGAGGCTGTCAAGGGCTGGGTGGTGCATTAGCGGGGTACACAACAAATACGTCAAAACTACACCCATTAGGCATTGGTTTGGGTTCGTAGGAGGACCAACCCACTACCGCACTGATGGCAACATCAGCAACACCAAACCACCACCCCGCCCCGTTCGGTATTCCGTTTCATCCATCCAACCTGACGCCCGCTTCGGCCTCCAGCCGGTGGTTCCCTATCGTCAAAGCGGCGGCACTCTTCTTGCGCTCTTGGAAACGCGCGCCGCTTGTGAAACACGTGGGAACGCGACGATCGAGCACATGCACCTAGGGCACAACGAGATACACCGTTTGTTCAATGGCGCATTGCACGCCTGTTCCCGGGAGTATCGTGTGTTACGTAACATTGTGCGACGAGTAACAATAACATCAGTGAAGCTGCAATCGTTGTGTCATTATTTCACCTGCCATGCAAAACATGCTTATCGTGTTGCCCTAGGGATATCGCACACTTTCATTTTTTAGATCGGATCAAGCTTTAATTTAAAGATAAATTGTACTAAACTACGTATTTCGATAAGACGTTTTCTTGACGTTCAATGAAAGTCCCTTATTGAATCAATGGTTCCCCAATGCCTGGTAGCTCATTTCTGCTACATGCATCAGCGTTCACCTGTAAAACGGGTTGGCCGGTTTGATTGCCGGTGCCAAGTGCAAAGCTGCCGCGAAATAATTATCGTTCTGCTATTCGCGTTCTAAAGCAGCGGTAAACGGAGTGTCGAAGGGTGAACATTAGAAAGGAACGGTGTGCCATACAGGCGTCTAAAGCACGGTTGACTCACACTGCTACAAGGTGTTGCTAAACGGGCAAGAGTTGTTCGAAACGATGCATAGTGCTTGCAAATGCGATAATGGTAAATGCTGCCTACATTCCTACAATTTAGCTCAAAACAAATTTGACTGTTAAAATTGACAAACATTAACAACATAACAAATTCGAACAACTGTTTCGTCATTGCCTTATTTTAGCTTTCGGCAGCGTTAGGCGTAAAACTAAGTATCTGCATTATGATACTTCACTTACTTAAGTTATGTTTATGTTTATTGTGTTTTGATTTTACGTGATTTACTGTGTTCTTGTGTAAATGATCGTAGATATATACCATCAGTAAATAAGGTACTCAGTTCACCCCTTCCATATTCTCTTAAGTTGTATTCCGATCGAATACTCGCCATATCCAGCAAGGTAGATGGATTCACGTTTTAACTGGCTTCAAATGCACATTCTCATCGTATTTGCTCAGCCTTTCACTCACGACAGAAACTGACAATGAGACATTGCACGCTAGGTTGGTGGAAAGTGTTAGGGGAAAGCTGAGACAGAGAGTAACAGAAAATCTACACGTTGCACCGTTGATTACGCCATCGCTGTAATCACACTCATATTCCCATCATTAGAATTGATGCAAGGTTTACAGTTTTATTTAGCTATGTCGCAGGGCGATCGCTATGCCATTACGGTAGCATTTGCTAGGTGTCTAATGGATGATCATTTTAAGCGACGTTTGATCGAAACCACTGCCGTTCCTGCTACCTTTTAAAAATATTCATCAAAACAGATTTTAGAAATAACAATTTTGATCACTGTTCGCACAAAGCGTCTCTTGCGAAGGCAAAACGGGATGCAATTAGGACCTAACACAATGGAGGCGCATGGCAAGTTATGAGGCGTGGACGACAAAATTGCTTCTAAACCGGAACCCTAGCCAGAAACCGGAACAGCCTTTCCAATTCCCACGAATGACTTCATCGATAAAACGGTGTGTGAATATGATTCACATACCTCACACCGGAGGAGTAGAACAAAGGGATCAAGCTGCACTACACACATTGGGGAGCGCAGTCAAGGGTTCACCGCAAAAGTGCCGGGCAACAGGTTGATCACAATCCAGGTTAGTATTGCAATGCAAATTAAACGACATCACACACACATACACGCACTCGCTCGTTTAGATGCAGTATGTAAAACGATCTTTGGTGGTTGATAATTGCACACTTGCAGAGCGGGAAAGATTCAACTTTTTTCCTTTTCATGTTCTAAATACCTTGCGTATACTAGGGGCTGAATGTTAATATTGTCTTTTATGGTACATATTAAGGAATTGTGTGCATGATATAAAAATAACTCGTATGTGTGTATGTAACGCCAAAAAAAAAAAAACAATCCAATGAAACCACTTCTTGAAGGTAAACGTAGAAAACTAGCTCGTAGCATATTGCGTGAATGTTAATGCAAGAGAGAAATGAAAAGTAAAGTAAAAACAACAAACCAACTAGCGACCTAAAACCGGTTTTATGAAATGAAAGTAAAAGTTGAACATTTGCAAAAATAAAAAAAAGACGATAAAAAGCCCCGAGAACCATGTCAACTAGTCAACGAAGAGCGAAACAAAAAGAAGGTCGAAAAAGACATATGACAAAGAATGAGAGCCTATAGAAGCAGAAGGACAACAGAGAGAAATTAAGACACAAACCAAGAGGAAGGTAAGAGCATAATGGATGGTGCTGCATAATTCAGCACACCGACTAGAGCAAGCACAATGTTACTGAAATAGGAAAAGCGTACAGTTACCTTCATTCTTTCATATATGTATTACATCTTTTACAATATATATCACATTATAGATACATTCATGTTTTATAAAACTGTGGATAAACTGTAAGATTTGCAATATGAAAATTTAAATTCTGTTTTAGTAAAGCTTGACTATTTATGCTTTGGAAAATGATGATCTCTGATATTCCAAACATTCACAACTGATATTATTTCCCACAAACTTTACATGAACCGTGAAACGATAAGTTTCATCTCAAAAGTTTGCGCCATACATTTTAAACCGATTTAAGATCTTATACTCGATGGGAATAATAGGGATTGGGTAATGAATAACAACATATGCTTGAAAACTTGTGATCTTAAATGTTCAACTAGCCGATTCAATAATAAACTTATCATTCCAGCATAATAATAAATAAATACGCCCAACGGCTAATATTTCATTTACCTACTTCCACGCTGCCTTTAGAGGAAAGCACTGTCTTGGTTGATAGGAACAACAAATAGTTGGCGCGTCTTTTCCTGTGCACTACAGCTACATAACAATAAAGGAAAACTCCTTTGCCGATGTTATACATTTTAATCGCTAGTCGACAATGATCGCATTCATTGCCGAAAGTGGTTATCAATCTTATTCGCTATTTGATTGGGTGTTTGTAGGCGGAATGGTTCCAACGGCATAGCAAGATGCACAAGCTGATGATAGGAAAGAACAACACTTTTCCAACTTTCGGTGAACGTTGCGTGCGCGGTGAGACAACCGGCACAGGAAGGCGCCAGTCTACACGAGACAGCATGGAAAATAACTTCAACGCTGCACTTCCGGTGTTGTTTTGATTTTTAGACCAGCAAAATGTATTACATTTTATTCGTTTCACTTTGCGAAGTCGGCACAAAAAACACCGCTTTCTGATTCATACTCACACAGTATACAAACTTTAAGACAGTGAACGAAAGCCACCGGAAGTACACGAAATTTCGTCGATGGATCGCTCACAGTACTCAACGAAAAGTGCTTGTCATCTCTTTTACATACAATCATGTTCAAATATTCAACGTCTTCAAGCCTCTTGCGAAATCCGATAGTATAAATAACAGGTGGTTTATGAGCTCAGATTGACTAGAACTTAAACTGTTTAAAAAAAATGCAAAAACAAACAATTTTGCCCAGATTGGAGTAACCCACTAGGCGCGGGGTGTATGGGAGGGAGACAGTAAATAGCTTCATCAGATTATCTAACGCGGAGAGTTCGGGGAGGGGAAGGTAAAGAAGGGGGGAGGGGAGGGAGGGTGGTGTGCAAATCACAAAGGTAGGGTGGCTTGGTTTTCACCTTTGCCAATAGAATGTCTTATAAGTGTCGTTCCGTTGAGTATCGGGCGCGAAAGTTATTCTGTTGGAATGAGATGAGCATATCTCCAATGAGAAAGGAGGTAGAGAGACAGAGAGGTTCTTACGAACCTCAACAAATCGCAGTACCCCGAGCGCTTGCAGCAGCAGCAGCAGCCCTACCAAACGAAAGAGTGAGTAAGTAGCCTACTACTACTACTGCTGCTACTACTACTACTACAAAGCAAGTGTTCGCTTCGATCGTTGCCGGATCGTCAGTTGGCGCGAGAAAAGCAACGGCAGGCGTACCCGCCGCAAAAAGGCGAACTTGCGCGTGGCTTTTACGAAACGTGTGTTTGTAATAAAACAGTGGACCAACTCAGACGGGAGCTGAGGTGAGAACAGTGGTTAGATGCAAGAAGGGGGGCGTCGCAATGGAAAAGAGAAAGGAAACTAAGATTACAAAACTCAACGATTGGAACCTGACCTAGCTAGCGGGACGGACGGACGCAGGCACAAATGGTGACGTATTGGTGGGGTTTGGTGGGAAGCTAGCGCGAAAAGCGCACATTTTTTCATGTTTCGTTTCGTTTGGACGTTTTACTGGAGTAACCCTGCACAGAGGAGTGGGTGGTGGTAGAGCGTGTCTGAAACAGGACCGGGGATATAGAAATAGTTGATGGCTTTTTAGCTTTGGCGTTTTTGTCCGTTGTGTATGTGTGTTACTAGTAGTTACTATACTGTCATTATAGTACCCCATGGCGTACTGGTGGGGATAAAGATCATTCGCACGGAATAGAACAAGCTGCCTCCCCCTCATAGCACAGGGGTATGAAAAAACAACAAAACTTGAAGTACAGCTGCAACAAAACCTTTCCTCACTGGGGCACATGCTACTCTACTCGTGTGAAGAATGTTCAATCGCAACTATCGCGACGTAGGCTTGTACATGTGAGGAGCAAGGTTTCCTTTCTCTTGTGTAGGCTTGGAAAGCGAAATCTTACAATAATCAACGACGATATATCGAATATAACATTACGCATCACATTACGCACATCATGGTTTCTCTGCATCAGGTATTCTATTTGTATTCCTTTTCTAGATTCTTTAACTGAGATTAAAACGTAAACTCGGGAGTCGTTCGTTATGTTAAATGTTAAATATTTTACATTCGCAACGACTTCGTACTCAAAATCTATCTTTACAGTATTTTATGGTAAAACAAGCTTCAATACGAAGCAAACACGCGTGAGACAAGATGTAACACTTACCTCCAAGCATTTAAACACTGCTTTTCTTACTCCGGTCACAACGTAGAAATGTGGAATATTCAATGGTGCTCCTCCGGGAACACCCCCACGTGCGTGAATTGAAATTTCTACTGTAGTATATGATTAGTGCAACCGTAAGCGTTGCACCAAAAAAACTATTTTGTAATGGAATGTCGTTTGCAGGCAGACTGCTTACCACCACTACTACTACGACTACTATTGCTACTACTACTGTTGCTAATATTTGTAGTTTCCACGCTATCTTTGGATTCTCGTCTTTGATACACTAATGTTGTCGCTACGTTTGATGGGAATGTGATAATCCTTCCTAGTGGCAGGGTTTGGTCTTGGGTTGAGAAGGTTGAGAAGGGTGAAGCGACGGGTATTGATGTCTATTTTGCATCTGGCTGGCGGTGAGCGGCTTTCGCACTACCGATGTCATTCGAAACGTTACACGGTATTACCATGCTGAAAGAAATAAGAAAATAGTACAACACATTTGTAAATATGCGCTTTGCTGGCAGTTAATTAAATTAAACCTAATTTTATGTAAAAACCAATGCAGCAATATCATCTAAACATTTCTAACTCATAAATCTCGTTTCCAATGACGTCTAATTTCCCATTAGACAATGATCACTTTGTCATACTGGCATCTGTAGCTCGTATAAGCGTGATTTTCATCAAGGAATGCTATTGTCCATACTCAGTGGCGTAGAAAATTGGTTGACAACAAAACGCGCCGCTCAATACTGCAAGAAACTGGAGCAGCTACTGAATATGCCCTTGTTTGATATTTAAGTATGGCGATAGATTTACAACCTCCAATATAGTATGCTCTCGTTTCTATTCGCATTCCACAGCTTTTGCGTATGCGTGTATGTCGCTTTTTGCATAAAAGCAAACCGATCATCCAGAGATTAGAAAAGCACTGCCTCTATAGCCTGAAGACTTGTACATGAAGCGAGCAACAATAATTTTAGCACAGATCATTTGACCCATTGTTCGAACGATTCGGGTTAGAGGGAGCGTTGCGCCAGCACACAGTCGACGCACACAGTCTCGGTTGCATGCAGGGAGTGATATACTGGTGGCGACAGTGTAGAATGTGTGTGTCTGTGTGTGTTTTTTTGCAGTTAGTGCCAGCTTCCATCTGGGTGCGGTAGGTAATGTACCTTTATTATGTATCGATTCATTTTCCACTTTGAGGTCGATCTTTCCGAGTTCCGGCAAGACTGACAATCAGTTCCCGGACAACACCCAACGAACCCATTCATGTTACGTAATCCAACGGGGGAGAAGCTACACCTCACTGCAGTGAACAAATTGAATGGACCAACACACCACTTTCTATTGGATGGCGATAGGAAAAAAGAAAAACAACATGTAACAATTCAGCGGAAATGAATTGATTGGATGAGGTAAGCTTTCGCGCCATGAGAAAAACTATCACACCCGACCTTTACCTGACGTGCAACACAATGGGTTGTTTTTGTTGGTTTGGAGAAGTTCTACTAAAACTGTTTTTTTGTTGTTGTGTGCATTCTACTTACGTACTAACGTACAAATTTGCTTACGCCTAGCTGCTGCATTCAGTAGAGTTCAATTGCAACGTTGTGTCTATCTTCTGCCCCGTTTTAGCTCTGTGCAATAGTGTATTAAAGTGTGAGCGAACAGTACTGTCGAGCATATTGTTTCAAACACACATTTACGTGAGGTAAGGTTCATTTAAGAAACTGTTTCGTTACATCGTATGATGATAATTGATAACACATATCTTTTCACCGACTGTTACCCTTAATGATTTCCTTAAGCAGGTTTGTCTCATGCGATTGTCCCAAGCGAGTTTTCGTACAGTTTTAGAGCACCACAGTCAAGAAAACCTTCAAACCATAAACCCCCTTTGTGGCATTGAGATATTTTTACAACCAACAGGGCGCGCAGTGCGTAGCTTGGAATCAGAGAAACATACTTATCTCCAACATAATCACACCAAGCAGTTTTTTAGTCACCTGTTTCTATTTTTGGACCGACTCGAGTCGATTGATTGCGATAAGACCAGCAGATTGTTTGGCAGTGAAGAAAGCATCAAACCCCAGAGACCAATCAGTAGATTCGTTCCTTTCGTTTTTTTTTCGCTTGTCTTCACTTTCACAGTTACCGTGCGCGTGTTATTTTATCAGTTTGAGACGTGGTGGAATTTTGGAACACACACACACTCACACATACACACATATACGCAATTCTTTTCCATTGTTTCGTGCCTACCATTTCGTACTTAGCTGATAACATCATCCAAACTACACTAGCGCCAACAAGATAACAGCGATGAAGGGCGGTATCATGCTGGTCCAGATTCTTTTCGGTAGTGCTAACTTGCGCTTAATTCAGTGTCACAAGATTAGCAGTTCAACTTATACCGCAGTAATTCGGTGTGTGTTCTTTTTAAGAAATGCAAAATGTTTTTTTTTGTCGTTTTATTATTTTCCTGCAATTCATAACGCCTTTATCAACGTTTTCAGCTTTAACTACAGTAAATAAAACTCAAGAGAGACAGTTAATTTCCTTAAATTCCTCAAACTCTACACACGCGGTGACATCGATACATATACACCATTCATCGTTTCAGGAAGTTCGCGTTTCGCGGAATGTTTTGCAACATTCTTGGTGTAGGCTCTTGCGAAGACCGTGTGATAGTTAAATCCACTGTTACACACGTAATTGTACCATACCAAGCAATTGTCAAACTGTATAATGAAAAACAACCATAAACCACCTCACTTTTCGACAGCGCGATCAGCGCGTGGTGTCATGCGTGATGCCCACGTTTGTCAAATACTTTACACGGTCTCGCTCTCTCTGTTTATTATAAACTTTGTCTGCGTGTTTTAATGCGCGCTGTGATCTTTGTGCGCGTGTTCAGCCGTATTGGCTTGCGACAGATATTTTTTTCTTAAAAAATGTTAAGTTTTAGTTTTGTATTTCGTTTTTTTTTTTGTTTGCTACCTGTATCACTGACAACCGGAAAGGTCTGATTATCGCGTAGGGTAATACACGCATTGGCGCGTGTCTGGAACGTGTTTCGAATGCACATTTCATAGCCACACAAAAGCAGGGTGCAGTTACAAAAAGAACACTCCGAAGCGTCAGTAGGAAAGAATCGTTGCCAGTGCAAAAACTCTAACACTCTAAGCGCAATTTTCTATCACTCCCAGCGAGCTGCATTAGCTCGGAAATCAAGGCCATCGCATTTGTTGCTCAGGAAACTATCCACTCCTACAGCACACACCGAATCAATGAAAACCTTTGTTTCTCGAGTGACTGCCGAGCATCTCCCGGACGAGTGAACGGATCATTCGTCTTAGTACCAAGTACGCTGTACGAAATCTTTAAACACATTTACGGAAGGAATCGTGATTTGACGCCACAATCGTGCATTATCCACTAGCAAGATCTCATCCATACTGCCTACGAGCGCAGGAGAGCGTTGCAAAGCAGCTTTGGAAGGGCAAAGATGATCGTGATGTTGCCTTTAAAACGCGGTAGTTGTTTCTACCGCTACTACACAGCTTTAGGAACCGAACAAGCATATGATGAGTAAAGCGAACCGAGTTACTAACACTTATAGCAATATAGAAGGGAGTGCTGGTGATGTAATCCGTTCTACGGATAAACACCAGCAGATCGATCGTAAAGCCATCGTTTGGAGTAAAAACGAACAATATCTTCGCTTGCGGGTAAAAGGAATGCGCCTACAGGGACCACAGTGCAGTGTATTCTCCCCAGTAGGTATCATTCATGATTGCTCAATTGCATCAATCAGTGGCTTATGCCCGTCTCAATTTTACAAGGAGTGTAACATTGTTGGATGATTACATTTGCTGATATAAAGTCGAGTTTATTATTCTGCTTTCCCTCAGGCATTTGTATACGAAAAGATAATGGAAAATACGATTAGGATCACTCTAAAATTTTGTTCAAATACACTTCAAACTAATTACACATGAACTAGTATTCATACAGTCACGCCTCTACTTTCCTACCTTCAACAATGAATCAGGACGAATTCTCAAATGCACAATATATCTTCAAATCACACAAAAACTATCAACTCATAAAAACAAACTCAACAGCAACATACTTCACCCTTACGGTGTTGCGCAAACTTCTGACTGACGCTAAGCGAACCTTAGCGGCAAAATTCGCTTATCGGACACCTTGCTCACAGTTGATAGCGCGATTATTTAAAGGTAAATAAATTTCACCTTGAAGTTTAAATTTGACTGCCTTTACACTTTCATTTACTGTCCAAGAACGACGTCCGCAGTAAAAATTATTTGTTTTTTTTTTTTTGGCATGTGAGATAATAGTTCCACCAGTGCATGTGTTTGACGGAATGGTACCACACCTGTTTAAAGAATGGTTCTTTAAAACGCTCCCCTCAGTCAATCAACAGTCAATATGTTCAAAGTTTAAAGGCGTATGCAACGAATGAACACAATTAGTTGAATACATACATAAATTAAGTATCGTAAAACTATATCCCATGCAATGTTCGTAGTAGTGAAACTACGCGCTATAAAGTTTACGCAACAAGTTGACATAGTCGAAAGTGTAAGCGGAAGAAATTAAACAACATAAAACACGCACTCACACTCTTGTTACATACGCTTACCTACACGAGCTCATCATCCAGTTTTGGGGTAATCTGTCATGTGTGGTTTTGTCACTTTTCCCTATCTTTCAAGGCAGTTCTAGCAGCGCGTTTAAGAGTCTATGTTTTGTTTGTCGTTTGTAAGCTGCGCAACACTACGCAGTACTGTTACACTGGGGTAACTGATTGGTGTTTTAACTGTATACTAATTTCAACAAACCCAAGGTGGTGAGGGATATGGGAGGAAGGGAGAAACCATGTTTTAATAAAGTTTATTTATCAGTTTATGCCATATTTTGTTACATTCACTAGGCGTTTATGTACAATATCGAAATTATTGTTTTAATATATACACCACCATGCGCTAAAATGTTGAATGCTCTATACTGAAACTCGAAAAAAAAACTGGAATACGCAAAAGATCTAGTGTTTCTATTATGCCTGATTGGGTTTTTTCTTCATTCAAACGGCTTGCTATGCACGGTAGGCAAGCTAGAAAGCGACAGAGTTGCACCATCGTGTTCCCTCCCTTCCCTCCGCACCGGTCGCTTTGTTTCAGTTTTGCTGCTTGCTGCACTGCATTTCGATCGTGTGTGAATGTATTCGACCTAAATTCCCCAAATTGTGCACGCCATATGCTGTGTCGCCTTCTATTCGATCCATTGCACCAGCTGCACATGAGTGACGTTTTTGACGAGCTGAACCTACGAACCTTAGGCAAACTCAGCACTCTTCGTGCTTCACCATGCCGCTCCCGTCCAATCGAAGCGCCATTGGATACCAATACGCAAACTCTCGCACACATTCTCGCGTGTCAGAACGACAATCGCATGTTCTGGGAGCGAACAAAAAGTGCCGCATCTAGGCTCTGCGATCACGATCGCGATCGCGATCAACTTTTTTTTTCTTTAGCTTTCTCGAGTGTCTATTCTTTCACACATCCATTAGCAAGCGGACAAATGTCGACATCGTTCAAAGCCTGACCAGGCTAGACGATCATGCATTTGCTCGAACATGTCACCGGTCTTGCCAGCACTGTCTTTCAAGCTGGTGTAATTGGATCATACTCTTCTTCAGTGGACACTCCAAACCCTGAGGAAAGATGGGGTAAAGCATTGTGTAATATTTCGTGTACTAAATTTCCCCCTCCGAATCACATCGATTAGAACTTTCACGGATTTGAACTGATAATTAATAGAGAATTTTTTAGTGACTTTTCGTTCTTAGCTTTCAACATATTTTGCTCAAGTACATCACCCATGGTATCCCTTTAGTGAACATATGGTTAGCAGCCATACACCAATTAGATAAAGTTCCTTAAATAAATGTATAAAATGTCTACGTCCAAGGAAAAAAACTTCAATTTCGATTCATATTCATTCTCTATTCATTTTTACACTAACGTCGATGGATGTAGCTTTAACAAATATCAAACATGCTTCCAATGCTTCACACACCAGAAGTAGTCACGTGACACTCGAAGTGCAGCTGTTGCTATGCTATGGCGAATCGAATGTAAACGACTTTCGCCGTAGGTCATCGTCGCCATCATACGTGTATCGGAATTGCAGACGTGTCGATTTTTGTCTTGGTTTTCCTTGGAACCAGCGCTCCACGTCGTAGACACTGTCCGCGCAAAGCTACCGAATGATTGATTACGACTGCTATTTTATGGCCCCATTTTGTGTGGTTGCAGTAAGCGATTCTATATGTATGAGTGGATATGTGTTTGTGTTTCTTCACATTTTGCTGGGTCACCTCAAATTTCTCCCATTATACTCCGCCCGGGAATGTACTGTGTTTCGGGGGTGATTTCGTGAATTATCGTGTTATCAGCTAAGATAAGGAGTTTTACTTCACTTGTTAAGCTAAAGGATTTGGCGATCGGCTAAAAAGTACAACAGCACAACCAAATACCTGATTCGATTTCAAGGCGACAGCGGTTGCCTTTTGTTCGGAGTGATTGATTGACAGGTGTTAGAATTTGGCAGAATATTTTTACATGTAATAATACTTCAGTTCAGCATGGGTGGTGGTGCTTAGTGATTGTATTTGCACTATAATATAACAACAGTGCACCTAGGCGATGATGTCATAGATGGCCAACATCACAATCAACATCATGCCAGTGTGAGCGGCGAAATGCCAATGGATAGGAGAGCCGAGACCAGCACGCACTCTCGTGTGTCGTGAAATTGATGACGCTCGAAAATTGTGCCCTGTCCAAATTCAGAGCCAAAGACATGTGCAGCGAAGAGTCGCCCGAACCTGATTGGTAAAAACTGGCAATTTGCACGATCTCGCACAAAAAAAAAACGCCACGCAAAGTGCGACCCCCTCGTTGTCGAACGTCGGGGCATACTCAATATAGAAATCCATTCGTATTTGCTATGCTGAGGAGCAATGTATGTTGGAGGCCCCGCAGCGCAGTGAATCCGTCACCCGGCATAATTTATAATTATATCATTTATTTTTGTGTACAAAATCGCCACTACACGCTGCTCTGACTCCCGGGCCTGCGGCGGCCTGTGCGTAGTATAATCTGTCATTGGTAAAAATGAGGAGCAGCACATGATCGTAGCGGCGGTTTGCTTAGTAGCCTCCTTTCCGCGATCACCGAAGGACTGTAGTTTCTGCCAGACGTACCTAAGCAATGACATAAATCACACCTCGCAAATCGTAAGCCATAAGTGCGCCAGATCGGCCAAGACGAGTGCAAACTGCGATCGCCAAGGATCACCACGCGTACTAGAACGACAATATTGGTCAATTTCTTTTGGCCCAGTTGAACTTGCTGGCTAGGTGCACAGTGCAATAATTCGTAGTGTTGCGCAGCCGGTGCATGGTGCCGAAAGTAGCTCTCGCGCCGATTTAACGCGATCTTCGGCTGTGGACAATTTGAGAAATTTAATTTTAATTATTAATAATAGGATAGACCAGACCGGGCGAAATGCACACACAACGAAAGCCAGGAATTTGGCCCATGTCATGCCGGTTACGGTACGGGCGTACGGTTACGGTTACCGCCATGCATCGCTTCCTGACCATTTCGCAATTCGTTTGTTCATTTTTTAGTCTGCTTGCTGCGTCATTATTCGGTCTATCTTGCCAATCACCCATAGCACTGTAGCGTTTGCAATAGGTTTCGAAAACAGACGGAGAAAGGATCCTGGGAGAAGAGCATGGATTGAATTTGTACTATCTTATCGCATACTAAAATTTGGTTTCACCGTTTGGTTGCCACCAAAATCAAATTGCCTGATGTGGCTTATCTTATGTTTGTTCGTCGAGAAATGGTCAACGATAAAGTGTGAGACGTTACGTGAGAAAGTCTGACAAGTAAGAACGGCCAAAAATGTAACGTAGGTATATTGTTACCTTGGTTATGCTAACAAGCCAAACAAGTCAGCTGTTTCGATAAAAGGAATGAGATGATGAGTGTATCACATTTCATTATCTCTCTCTCTCTCTCTCTCTCTCTCTCTCTCTCTCTCTCTCTCTCTTTCTCTCTCTCTTTCTCTCTCTCTCTCTTTCTCTCTCTCTCTCTCTCTCTTTCTCTCTCTTTCTCTCTCTCTCGCTGAAAAAAATGAAAAAAAAATCGCTGTTTACAAATTATATATGTTGCTAAAGACGTGTGAGCTAATTATTGCTATAGATTTGTTTATCCATTTCAACTATTGAAAATCTACAAACTACAAACTCCGGTCTGCCAAGTGTAGGCTATGTTAAAGCAAATGTAACATAAACGTTATGTGATGCTAAGAAATATGCCACAATAAGTGAGAAAATCTAGCGACTCAATGTGGAGAGAAGCGGAGCAGACGTATCACCTCGGTGCGGGCTAAATGGAGTCAAGTAAATGCGGTTTAACCTAGTTGAGTCAAAACCCGTCCACCAAACCCATCCCATACCCAACACCATCCCACCATGCGCAACTCCAAGCGACACTTCGATTTCAAATGCAATGGCTGGCCAATGTTCACCCCCACATACTCTCACACACACACACACACAGCGCTGCAAAAGCGCGGTAGAAAAGCGACGGTACAGCGGGAAAGGCGCGTGTAGATCGCAACGTTCGCGCAATAGTACGCGGCCACCCCGCGGTCGGGTGTCGCGATCATTCACGACACGGCCGCACGATCGACAAAATGTGCGGTGAAAGGAGGAAGTGAGAGCAAGAGCAAGAGAGTGTGTGGAAGCAATGTTGCAGCAATGGGGGCCTGTATGTGCCTCCAACTGTGACTCAATGTCCATGCTAGTGAATGTGTGTGCGTAAGGGTAAAAAGACGCACGTGAGGAGCGAACGAGACAGGTTCGCTTTGGTGAGAGAGGAACAGCACACGAAAAGATCATTCATCGGTGAGCGGAAAGTGAAGGTTTTTTTTTCTGTTCACTTTTTTGATGCTGATGCTACTAGGTGGGCGGGTTGGCTGTCGGGTGGGCGAAAGGGTTGTGGCAGAGTAACGCACCCCTTTGCGGGAGCAAGGGACGCGAGCAAAGAGGGACACCGTCAAGGGGAGGGAGCGCATGGTGCCACGGTGGTTTAGGGGGAAAGATCAAGGTACTTTTACACTGTAGCGCGGAGACCCATATGAAATTTATGCTCGTTGCATAATCGCTTCACTTTCGATTCATCAGCTTTACTCCACATGGCCGACAGCGATCCCACGCTCGGTGAGTGCGGAAGGGAGACGAGCTGGTTCGCATCGTATCACTGTGTGTATGTGTGAGTGTTGTAAGCACACGACGGCGCCTCAACACTGCGACATTTGAAGTACTGCTGGGGATCGACTTTTGTGCAAACGGTGGAGATGGAAGGATGGGATATTTTGTTTTGTGTTGTTTCTTTTCTTCTTTTTCGTTCTTATGTTCAGTTATGCCAGGGCTGGTGGCGTCATCTCAGCATATTGTGAAGCATATTGACGAGGCTACGTTGCTACTAGACGTACACATATATGGGAAAAATAAAACAAACAGTTACATTTTGTGCGACAGTTTCCAACAAACGAGTTATTCAATTATATTGCTAAAAGTGAAAATAATTTCATTCTACAACAATGTAGCTTCCCGCCTGGGATTAAAACCAATCGCATCAAACCACCTCTTCGGTACAGTTTCATCGCCTCACGGTACAACATCTGTTCCACATTGATAACAAAGCTAGTCGAAGTATGTATAGAAAGCGGCAAAGGTGCGAATGCCAACCGCTTTCTTCATGCAAGCCCGCACTGCCGGTTCTTGGGCAGCCTAATCAAACTGTAGCTGACCTACTAAACTTCCCGATAAGGAATCTTCGCCTCAACTCTAGTGAGCGTAGATCTGATGCCATGCGTAGGGTCACTAGTAACAAAGACCAGTATTGATCCGATAAATGGAGTGTTAAGTTTTGTTCTTACATCATAGCTGACACAACAAGCCAAATGAACATTAATGTATTTGCAATTCAAATGCTAAACTGGACTGCACTGGATGTCCGCCACGTGTCACTTCTCTTAGTTCATAGTTTAGTTTAAACAAAATCATTCAATCCATTTGTGCGTTTCGTCTAAGCTACTTTCTATGGCTGCAAAGCAAAACGAAACACAACGGCACATTCGCAAACTCTCTGCGTCGTGCGACGAACCAACCGTGCGCATCTGGACAATTCAAGCGCTTTGGTAACAACATAGGAGCGAAACGTTGTACCCCAAGCAATTGCAGATTATGACAGCAAGACCGTGCATCAACGTGCGGCAATGGGGATGCACCAAAGAGAAACACGAACAGTTGACAGTAGAGACGGTATCGCCACTGCTTGGGAGTATGCGCCGACGATTGCATAATTTTCGGCCAGTTTAGTCGGTAGACACTTTCACCTCTGCGGTACCGAGCGAGACGAGTTGTTAGTTACCATCGTTTTTTTTAGTTCAATCGGTCAATATAGAATTAAAAAGTAATAAGTAATTAAGTAGTAAAAGTAAAAGCGCTAGTTACAAACATGCATAATGAAAAGTGGAAATCTTGGTTAATTAAGAAGTTGAAAAATACGGCAAATATATATTTTCAGAGATCATTATAGGTGGTTGATAGTGAAAATAACTGCAATTTTTTTTAAATTAATGTTACTATTAAACATTTATTAGTAAACATTTATTGGACAATCGTAGAATGAAATTAATATCAATGTTTCGGTCCTTTAAAGATATAAAAAACTGATAAAAAAAATTGATAAAACTGATAGCAAAAATACGTAATCTTTAGCCAAAGCATAATACATAATAAGAAATGCGCACCATCCTTTACACCCAAAATAGTTACCGTGAACCAATTGTACTAGAAAGTATCGACGGATGGCACATTTTCCGATGACAAAAAGTGTCCGGTGCTACTCACCACCTATTATATCGGCAGCATGTCTGTTGTAACTCATGCGCAACCGGAATGCATAATGATGAGTACCCAAGGTCAGCACAGCTCTGTTGCCGATCGTCACACACAGAGAGAAAACCTTAGTATGTGTGTTTTCCTGATTTTATTTCCACAACCACTATGGTCACCTAGCCGAACGAGCGGTGAGGAAACTTTCGACACTTCTGCGACGATTTACTATGACTTGTGAAATGTGTATGTGTGTTTTTTTTAGCAACTGAAGGGCGCCACGTTTTGTGGTTGATAAGCGTTCCTGAAACCGTACGAAAAACGTTCAAAGATAGTGTGCCACACAAGCGGTCCAATTACTTGTTGTACAGGTAAGTTTTTGTATTTGTGGAAAAGAAAGAGTATAACACTGGTTTGCTTTAAGCTGCTCACCAGTCAGGCCTCCAGCTAGCAGCGACAAGATAATGTAGATGTGCTTTCTCGCATGAGTAAACTACCTCCAGGCGGTGGAATCCACGCGATCACCATATGCACGTATGTGCGTTCTATCCTTACGCACTATATTTCGGGCGTGTGTGTATTTATGGAGCAACCAAGGCCACTGAAAACCCGCGACACTATGCAAGTGTGTAAGTGCTGTAAGTCATCAAACGTCACGGCCGTATCAACCGTGTCAGCTGGTTGCTACATCGAAATGCCGTCTCATATATTATGCTGCGTGTGTCATTCTCAGAGGCTTTCGCTCGCTCTCCATTTCTTGGCCTTTATTACTTATTGACCTCTCACATGCGTTAAACTAGTTACAAAAGAATCAAACCATTCACAACCGAAACGAAGCGGCACCGAGAGTGCGATGCTTTACTCGTACAGTTATTTTGGCTTATCAAATTCTTATACATTTGTCAATGCATTTGCTTTACAATAGTAACACGAAGCGACTCAAGAGGAACGTTTCTACGAGGAGAAACGGGGGGATCAAACCCTTTGCCCCCAGAACCAGCTTATTTCCTTTACGTATCAATGATTAGCTACGAAACGATTGCCCAATCACCTTCTATCCAGGGCCATTCGAGGCTCGGAACGTGTTTGTGCGTGTGCGTTTGCCCTCCATACAGGCACCACGATCTTATGCGCATTCGTAAGTATGCTAGTGTAGGAGTGAGAGCATTGGAAGGAAGAAATAATCATTGACCTTCACTGGTAAACAAAACATTCAACCTCCCTCTCGAAAACTAACACCTCTCAACGTACTACTCACCGTTAGTGTGTCACCGAAAAACAGCGACGCGGCATTAGAGAACGATGCCATCGGGCAGCACACTTCGGAACGGTTGCTGAAGGGCCTGAGCGTCCGTGATTGTTTTTCGAAGCGTCACTTATACACGCGCAGGGACATGCGACGAAATTTTGGTCAGCGTTTCAATACGAATCGAAGCGCTTTACTATGGAAGAATATAGACATAGGTAACCCCGAATATGTGTCGCCGTCGTACGCGATCAAACTCTCACACATGCCTAGGTCGAACGCACGCACGCACGGTCGCGGTTGCGATCGCAGCTGGTATCTCCGGATGTTCGGCTATGACATTGGATCAGCCACATACATAGCTTCTTGCGACACTTTGCGTGCGTGCCCGTATTGTCACGCGTCCGCCGTTCGTATTGGTGTTTCCATTAGCGGCTATGGCATTTCGATGGATACGATACGGAGATGCGGGAACAAATAACCATATGGTTATTCCTATCTCTATCAAACTGTCCATACCATTCTTTCCCTACATTTTCATTGCTTCATATCATCCACGATTTCGCGCAAGTATAATACTTTCTCTAGCAGTACTACCAACTACTGCTACTTCGAGAACTACTGAAACCACCACCACTGCTGTCCGCCATATTGCTAGCTGACTGGATGTTAGGTAGGCAAGGTCGATGTTGTTAGTTTTCAAATTAGCAGTGCTACGAATTTGCTTTTGATTTGGTAACGATGTGTTGTAATGTGAAAGCCCACCGCGATACAGCTAGAAACCAATACACTCGAAACGACAACCAAAACTATGTACATATTTTACTCCTCGTATATTTCACTGATTGACTGCTACTAAGCACTGGTGTAGTTCAAGCTTAAAAAGTACGACTCATACATCTGAGTGTAATGCATTTTTTGCCTCAACTTCTCAGAAATTTTATCCCAGACAATTTGGTTTTGTAAATGTTTCCAACCTGTTCATATTACCTCGATTACAGAAAACTTCACTTATTCTCCATCTCCAATGTACGGTATAATGTTTGCGTCCCCTAGACATATCGATCAGCACCTATTGAGCGAAACAACCAATATCCGTCCGAGTGAAAGTACCAACAACAACCCAATTTCACCCACATCTGTCGGTTGCGTGGTCTCCGAAATGCCAGACGTTGTCGATTACGTGTAGCCGCCATGGCTTATGCAATCGTGTCTGATCGACGATCTTTCACCGGTGATCCCCACGGTGCGTGCGTATCGCACACTACAAACGCTGCTCAACATCGGGGGCTGGGAAGCGAGCTGATGAAAGCGAAAGTCGCATCACAATGAGAGTGACACATTGCCGCGAGAATACGCGCACACGCACCGCCGCCAAACAGGCGGCACCGGATGGCAACGTAGAGTTGTGGAGGAACGAACGGCGGTAGCGGCCACCATACCATCAAACTCCCCACTCCGAAGAAACCAGTATGCGCCAAACCGTACCCCGGTGTTACCATTACCAACACGCAGAGAGAAGCGTTCTTCGCTGCACGAACCGAACTGATTATGTTTGGCCCGGTTTTATTTCGTTGCCTCATCCGTTCCGTTCCGTTCGGTTTGCTTTCTGTTTCGTCCGGTCTCCTTTCCATGCATTGCGTTGCCCATTTTTTCTGCCCGAGCGTGCGGTGAAAGTGGATTAGCGAAGGTTAAGCCACTTACGCTTCGCACTCTGCACTTTCGATAGTTCGTAGCGACCGAACAGCTACAGGCAAATTCGATGCTAGCTCCACACGATCTTTGCCCGAGCTTTTGTTTCCATAGCCCGAGTTTCAAGCGCCTTGAAACGGCTATTTTGCTCAACCGTCTGTGCAAACACGAATAGGCGAAATGCAGACAGTCACGGTTAACGTAACGCCTTGCGGTGTGCCGGCCTAACGATCGCAACCGAACCATCTTCCGGTCCGGTTACGGAGGTTTTGACCGTCATTCAAAAGTAGCGTATTGTATTATAAACACACACACACACACACACACACATACAAATACATATTTGCACACCACTATTGGTTATTAGTCCACTGATTGGTTGCTTTAAAATTTCTAATTAGGATGTTAATGAAAAAGTGTGAGTTTATAATGAAATTGTTACGAGTTCGGTAAGAAAATAAGATGGTAATCGTAAGTTAACCAATACTTTGAAAACAATTCATTCACCACACTGATGTAGAAAAGTATATTATTGAAAAGTATTTACAACGCATATAAATTGAATACTTCAATATCCTTTCTACATTCATCTGTTATTAGCTCGACTGTATGAGATGAAGCCACGCATTTTTCAAAAGAAGCGCAAACGTTTCTCCTTTCTTTGTGTTTAAACTTACAAATACATAAGTGCTTAGAACCTTCAACGAACCTTATCGCAAAATCCACCATTTCCTGTGAACCATCCTGGTTGAACGAGACCTGGGCGACGAAACTGTCGAACAGTATACACCCTTGGCCTGTTCAGCTTCGCATTAGATAATCACACGCCTTTAGATTTTTCTCCTTTCCCCGGTCCATTGTTTGCTACTGCCCCGGTCTTTTTCGTTCGTTCCTTTCCCTTGATGTGTGGGCTCTTTAGTTATCAACCGTTTTCTCATTTTATTCGCTTCATCAAACATAGGATGTCCCAAAACGCAGCCAAACTTTGCGTACACAACGCGTGTATTAGTGCAACCGTTGATATCCCGCCGCACGAGAGAAAGGAAGCAAGGAAAAAGGAGGAGGAGTGCAAGCTGGGTGTGCAGGATGCAAGGGGAGTGGTGTATTGGTGCAGATATAAAGGGAGAGAAAAACTGCATCCCTGCTTTTCTTCTGCTTGCTTGTTCGCCTTTACCCTTCTCTAAAACACACAGTTCAGTAGGGTAGGAGGCGTACACACACAAGTACACATACACATATATTTTGAATAAAGGGACCTAATGCAAGAGAAATCCCTCGAGCATAAAGTACACTGCATTTCCAGCAAAGGGGCAAGTACACCAATTCTAAGCGTCATAAAATGATTCCTTTTGGCGAACGCGGCTTGGTGTTTAATTTTCAAAAGTATTGCATATATACAAAATCTAAAATAGATATAGGTGTAATGGATTAATACAACTATTATCGTTTAAGGAATCGTCCATGCTAGTACACCTATTACTTTTACAAAGAAATGCATTTGCTGTTGGGAATTATAAGCGAGGTCAAATGCGTCAGTAGCAAGCAAAGTCATGCTTTGAAATCAGAGACACCATATTTTATACACTTTATCATTGGTAACCAGTATCGACGATACATTTTATCAGGAGAAATACAATACCACAAAATCGACCGTTTAAGGAAACCCGTGAACATAATGTCAAGAGCAAACACCAACCTGTCACGGTGAGGCCACTCTCACAAACCAGTTGGTAAGATTTGCGGCAAGAGAAAGAGAGAAAAACTAAAGAAATAAATAAACAAAAGGGCAATATCATTGTTGGCCGTAGCACTGATTTTGACAATGTTTGAACATATTCAAGGATATCTGTCCGGTCTGATAATTTCGTTGATGGTGAATTTGTTAGCCATCGTTTGGTTGCTGTTTGGCGGATTTTTCAAGGAGTTTTCCAAGGAGTACGATTCCACTTCCATTATTAGTATTGTTCGCGAAAGGATGAAATAACAGCATGGTCTTTTTTTAAATCCACGGTAGTGTTAATTGGAATATTTGGTCATGTTGCATTTTGCCGAATGCTACTGATTCCTTGAAATTCAATTTTCAGACAAAGCTGCTTTGAGCAACACGAAATTTAACAAAATGTCAGTGTACAGTTGCAAGGCTTGAAACGTTGATAGTTATAAAACTGGTTGGTATGCTTTCCATTCTGAAGGAGCCTTTTTGCGGTGGAGTTTTTTTTATAGAAGATTTAGCTATCTGTGTCAAAATCTGTGAATTTTGATACTTTGAAAACAATAATAACAATTTAAATAAAAACAATAACAATATAACCTAAAGCATTAGTCCCATATACTTAGGCACGAAATGTTAACGCTAGAGAATGGCTACAAAAAAGGAATGCTAAGCGAATATGCGCATAACCCCGTCAATTTAATTATGCTTATTAATTATGGGACATCTTTTTAAATTATATTTTAAAAAGATCACTGGGCATCTATTTAAATATGTAAACTATGATTTAAATGCAAGCTTTGTACCAATCTTTTTCTGCACAATAAAATGTTTCCTGCTATTAGCAAGAAAAATCGTAAACAAGACATGATTTGCGAAGATGAGCCAGTACAAGATTGAATTAAAAACAGTCACGTGTAAAAAATCGTTCAAATACACACAAAACTCCTATCTTTGTGTTTTATTTCTGTAATGTGTCGTCCTGTTAACTCGCAACATTTTTCATCTTTCACACTATCACGTTAGTTCAGTGAAATTCGCTAGCGTGATGCACTTTTGCGGGAGGAGTTCCGTTTTTCCATGTTTATACTGTTCTCACCACTTCTGTGTCACCGGTTTTCGTTTTTTGCACACATACACATACACCAACCATACATGAAAACCACACTTTTTGAAGCGTTGTGTAAGTGTTAAATTTGGCTCCCTTTTCTCCCACTGCACAAGCCACAGTGCACACAGTGCATAGGTCACCGATCGACCGAACTTACAGCTCTTATGCTGTAGTAGATTGCAGCAGAAGGTTGAGTTATACCGCCGTAGTACTGGCAAGTTTGGCTTCCGCGTAAAGGTCATAGAGGAAGGATGGATCAACAGAACCAGCAGCAACAATTTCAGCTTCACTTTTCCTTTTACTTCAAACTGGTTTGTCGATCATACGAGCCTTCGTTTCTCTTTCTTGTAGCGTCGTTGCTCTACGTGCTTTTGCGTAATCGACTGTGTAACTTTGTTTTTCTCTTCCTCTTCTTCGTTTTACTTCGTTCGCAAAAAGACAACACGTTTTTAATTCACGCACAGGTACCTAGGTCAGTCGTACGCACTACTTTCGGTCGCGTTTTAAATGAGAAAAAGCATCGCGCACACTATATATGATCTGCTTGCTCTGTGTTTTCTCTGCGCCATCTCTTCTATATTGGTTTTTTTTTGTTTTATTGGTACATACAAATGTTGATGAAATTATTGATGAACTAAACCACTGAATGAAGCAAACTGTGCACTACTACGTGATGTATCAACTATGATAGGACGTTAGTAAAATAATACCCACATACAATACATTCAAACACACACTGAACAAACACTCACCATGCCGGGTTTAATACACTTTTCTGGGATTTTCGCATTCACTTCGTTCTCACAGAACGCAGTTGCGTTTGCAATGCTGGCCTGCTCTATCACACTTTTCAGCGCTTGCTTTACAAACGCGCACGATCATTAGCACCGACCAACTGTGATGATGATGATGATGATTTTTGCCAGCAAATTAGGTAACCACTTGTTGGAGTATTTCACCGCAGTTTAAACTTTGCTTTATTTTGCAGGTTCAATTGCACTCAAAACACTTTTTTGCAGCCTGCCGTTGTACGTGGGGTGTGCGAATGAAGTTAAATATATTGCACCTTCACTGGCTGCATCATCATTCCATTGGGTTTTCTTTAATTTGATGCTTTTGACACAATCGAAACGGGATCGGGATTCCACCTTTGCCAACTATACTCGTCGAACAATTTCCACGAACGACTCCTCTTCAATACAGTAACATTAATACTTTCCACAACAGCATTTCCCTGCGCCACAATGCGCGAGGAGATCCGCCAATTTTATACGGCTAGTTTGCTACAGAATACGGGTCCTCTGTAAAACACGCCCGGTGTGGAAAGAATAGCACGCACCGATGAACATTGTTTTTCGTTTCACTGTACACCATGAAAGCCCTGCCGAACGTGAAGACACTTTCGCGGATGATCCGGCTGGATTACGCGAACGTTTGTGCGAAAGCTAGAGACGCGCGAGGGACAATGGCGCGATCGGACACACCGTAGACGGCTCGCTGCTAGGCTCCAAGGTTTTGGGAACGAAACTTAGGACCAGCCTAGCGGTTGCGATCGAACCGAATAGTTGCAGAGAGCTCGAGGCGGCCGTTCGTCGCCTGCTGTCGTCGTTGTCGTTCCGGTAAAATATCGCGCGCGCGCACGCACTCCGTATGTGAGGTGATCACGACTGTTTTCTCTCGACTGCCTACATCGCCAGCAAGAGCAAAAAAGCAGGCCAAGACCAGCCTAGCATCCCCTTCTTCCAAACAAACGGCCAAGAAAGCGCTGCAGCAGTTTGCTTCCTCTCGGCGCTCTCGAGAGAGAATGCGCGAGCTGCTCTCTCTTTCTCACACATACGCACACTTTATATTGCTCTCTTTCATTCAAAGTATTCTCTCCAGCTTAGGTTGTGCAGTGAAATGTGCTAAAGGTGAGGCTACACGGCTACCCTTTCACATACATTAAGAAGTATTTAAATGTAAATAAAAAAATGCAATTCATATATTTTGCTGCAGTCCGCTCTAGATGGGTAATATTTATTGGCCGCATTTCTCGTTCAGTAAGTGATTTAAAAAATTAAATACACGGTTTTCTCGATGTTCCAAAAACAAAATAAAATAATGATAAAACATTAACGAAAATAAACTTTATTTTATAACATTTTATTATCTGTCTTCCACTAGCAGCATAATACAGTATTTCAAAGGATTTCAAACCTGGAATCCATAACAAACGGTATACTATAGTTCTAACAAAGTAGATGTTGTATAGAACGAATCTAATTCTACGCGAGTTAGAGAGAAAGAGTGAGAGAGAGAAAGAGAGAGAGAGAGAGAGAGACTGGGTAATTCTAAACGATGGAGAGTAAGAGTGAACCGTGTAATCGAGGAAACACCTAAGGTGAGTGAAAAAGTCCGCGATTCAAACCTTCGCCAGTTTGGTGGGAGAGAAGCTGCAGTTGCCTTTTCACTTTTTCTTAAGATCGTAGTAAGTGAAAGGGAGATAAGCGAAATGGTGATTTGGTTAGCAGCTACCTCTACAGGCAATACAGCTTTTTTTTAACGAGAATTGCACGCACCAACAAGATTACCTGTAATGTTTAAGTTATTTTGCTACATCATGTGTCCGATCCAAACCTGAGCCAAATTCAAGAAAAGCTTACTTCAGGAAAGGCTATTCCATGAAAACTGTGGAATAACTCGTAATATCATGTACAGATTAAACAACGGAATTAGTAAGTACTCAATCATCAACGTTTTATTTTTTATTTTTTGGGAAAAAGTGACACATTGTTGACTAGCGGCAGTTATTATTCTATGTTCCTTTTAACTTCAACGCTGTTGTCAAAAAACAGCCAGTAGTAATAGATACAAGCACTCAAGGAAAATGGAAAAAAACAATGAAGGATTAATATCTTTCATGAATACTTTTATTTGCCTTGTATGTTTTAAGGCTTTTTTTCAAATGCAATTTTAGATGTTTTAAGTTGTATTTGTTTTTCGGTTTGTGTACCTCATTTGTTTGCTAGAAAGGGGAAAAATCTGTAACCATGTACGCAAATAAAGGCACCCGATGGAAATAAAACTCGGTTGACATTCAACATGAGAAAATAAAGGCTAAAACAAAGACAGCAACAGTGATCGTAATAAAATGATGTGTACCCAAAGAAAAGCGAAAGGAAAACCACAGCCACACCACCGCTAGTGGCCGCTTAGGAAAAGCCACAGTTAGGCAATGGACCGGATTAGGAAAGAAGGTTCATTGTGCAACGTGGGGAGGAGGGCGAGCAATAATAGCATTGTTTTAGTCGTTCACAGCGCTAGTAAAAGAGCGAAGGAAAGAAACAGAGAAATGGAGAGGAAATTACCTAATCGTATCTCACGCTCACCATTACACCTTTTGCTACCGTTGCCGTGATAATTTCCCCTGTTCGTGGATTTTTTTTCAGCAAAAAAAAGTATCTTAGATGCGTAAAACGATAAGAATGAAGCATTTTGTTAGTTTAATTCATCATAGAACTTGTTACACTTTTCGTCGCAATAAATGAAACTATTAAGTATTAACCAGATAGCCAGATAGTTAAATAAAGCATAGCAGATTATTACACCTATCATCATACGATGCAATAGTTTTTATGAAACCACTATAATTACTATAACAAACCTTCACAAATTGATTCTACAGAAAATTTGGTATAATTATTTTTGTCAACATCTTTACAGTACTACAAACTACTTTTATATCCTTTATTATTGCCCAATCAGACATCGTAATCTGTATTTAAACAGAAAAGCTCAATTCTAAGTCTAAATGTGAATTTTAGCTATCATGACAGGTGATGAAAATTTGACCAGAATTTTTTTATTGTTAAGATCTACCTGAGCAAGGATACATTTTCTCACCGCCTCATTAACAGGAGGTATGCTGAATGATAAATTGAGTCATCATCCGTTGGCAACGGCAAAAGACTTTCTCCTCCCTGTTCACTTGTTGCGTGTTCTTATTTTTCGAAAAGGACATCATTCATTAATCAACTCCATGGACCTTCAATAATGCCGACGATATTAGAATTTATATAGAATTTGTCGGTATTGTATACGCATATTTCCTTTGGTGATTTTCGTTTGGGAAATTAAGAGTGTTTCGTTAAAAATGTGACTGAAATTATGGAAAAATTAATATTTACAATTTTACAGAACAAAAGCTGAGGCTTACTTTTAGTTCCAATCTAGAAAACAGCTACATTTTAGCCTTTCTAGTAGTCAACTCTCTATTTCACGAACGAGAGCACGAACAACGCTCAATGCTAGACTGCTCCAACATACTTACGGGTGGAGAGTGTTTCTCTTTCACCCTCATGCTGCTGTGTAGCGCACGATACTGCCGTACGACCAAAGGCACAATCCACCAGCCTACCTTTTATTTCCCGTTCGATGCGGATGGGGACTACGCAGCCGTTACGGTCACTGTGGTCACATGTGTGTAACGTGTTACAGAATTTCTCTTTCTACCATTCCAAGGTCACGACGTATTATGTAGTATACAAGGCACGAACAGCGGATGGTAGCTAAATCGTAAGCTTCCGTGGATTAGTAGATTTTCAGTCCAAATTCGATTTATGCAATGAAAAACGTACGCTTAATGTCACGTGTTGATCGAAATGTTGACTACACAGTGCGTTTTAAGTTGGACAAAAGACAAAAAAGATCCTGATAACAATATATTTGCATAAAACAATAGAAATGTTATTTAAAATTGCCAATTACATGGAATTGTAAATTATTCGAGTGTATAATTCATTATTAATTACGTATTTTCATTTTCAAATGAAAGTATTATAGTATAATATTTTCTAGTGATAACCATGTTTTAACAATTTTTACCACAAAAACAATCCTTTTCTACGTCAAAATGTCTGAAACCAAGGTAGACATCTAGACATCCTATATATCCTAAACTATCCTGAATAAAATGATTCGGTTTGATCAGAATCGTGTGTATCGTTCTTATTCTCTTGCACTTTGTGATCTCTTGGACGCTTGACGTTGGATTTTTAGTCTCTTTTTTGCTTTGCTTAGTTTCTTTTCCTTCTTATTTTCTAAGCTTCGTTAATCGTTTCCTTTCTTCTTTGTGTGCAACACCTTCAAGCGTCTCGTGGTGCAATTCCTTTCAGTTGCATTCTTCCATGTCTACTCTGTGCACCTTCGCGGCTCAAAAAAAAGGTTTATAGTTTGTTTCCGAGCGTCCTGTCTCGGGGTTTTTTTTGTGCAATTGAGCAGACCGTACGTTTTTGCTTACAGTAGGATAAAGTAAAAGAGGAATGATTTTTTGAAGATGTGGCCTTGAAATGCTAGGCGTTTTGTTCAGCTCGATCTTTTTTTATCCTGGTTCTAATGTGGTTATTGCTGCTTTTGAACAGTGACTGATCAGTGTCTGCCGATACTCGCAAATCTTTAGTAATAAGTATGATTTGGTACTTATTTTATGATCAATAAATTTGCATCTTTTCTCAACAACTATGAACGAACAACATCGAAAAAACGTAAAACAATACTTTGCATTCGATTAAACTTTAATCATGGGTATTAGAAACAATAATTATCAAGTAATTAAGTGAGAATTTTAGTAGCTTTACAAGATAAAAGAGCTTAAAAATAAAAGAATATTAGTCACAAATAAAGTTGGGCCGGTCTGGTGGTACAGTCGTCAACTCGTACGACTTAACAACATGCCCGTCATGGGTTCAAGCCCCGAATAGACCGTGCCCCCATACGTAGGACTGACTATCCTGCTATGGTAACAATAAGTCACTGAAAGCCAAGCTCACTTCACCAGTGGGGTACAGGCAGGCCTTGACCGACAACGGTTGTTTTGCCAAAGAAGAAGAAGAAGAAGTCACATTATTCCAAAATCTAGTTTGTCTTAAAAACACTTTACAACAATTCTGCTCTGTAATTGTTCAATTGCTCTTACTTTTAGATCAAATGTTGGACGCACATTTAGGCCCCTGTTCATGATGTCTAGTAAATGAACAGGAAGACTGCATTCGGAAAGTCATTTTTTAATTCCTATACTGACCTGCATGCATGCACCATCTGCTAAGGTCAAAAGCAAATCAGTAATCGAAACAACGGCGCAACTACTGCCAAAAATAAACTTCACAACATTATTATAAACAAAAACAACAACATAACTCTCACGCTGCTACCCCTTCCCCCTAAGCTAAGCTGTAGGGCAAAGCCAGGTAAACAATCACACCGCCGATTTTATTTCATCGAAAGGAAGGGAGATCCACCGAAGTGACGTTGATGAAAAGAAGGAAGCACTTCTCATGAATAGGCGTCCGCCCCCTTCCCACACTCAAGTAGGCGCAAACGGTCGCCTCGAGTCGAGTGGGGGCCAGTTGGTGTGAGCGAAAAGCTCCGAGCTGGCTGGAGGCCAGGATTGTGGGAAAGAGAGTTGGAGCGCGCAAAGGACCGAGCGAGAAAAAGCGAAAGGAAACGACAACCACGGTGTGTTGCTTTCGGTGTTGCACATACAGCAAAATCGTCAAGGTCAATTAATTAGAATGTTGTGTATAATGAGTAGAAGGTTGAGGAAGATTGAAGAAGGAACAGATTGTATTAGGAGATTGTGCTCGCGAAAGAGCTGGAGGGGTGAGACGGTGTGTCGTGATGATCTTGCGGTCGATGAAGAACGAGAGTTGTTACCTTCGCGATGATGCTGAGTAGGTTATGATGAAGCCAGGTACACGATTAGGGCTCAACAGAGCGACTCATATAAACATATGGGAACTTTGCAGTTGTAGCTGGCTGTGACCTATTTTTTGCATTTTTTGTTTTTCAAACTTTATAACATTTCGAATTTCTGAAATACTGTAAGTTTAATAGTATAAAGAACTAAAGCATTTCTAACACTAAATACAGCATGCTCAAGTGTGAAATAGAGCGCACGCCTGTATGTCGTTGCACGATGACGATCGCCACAAAAGCCCCTTCCATGTCTGCCTGGTAGCAGTTTCGTGAAGCGATTTGCCCAAATTCGTGTTAATCACCTTCAACCAATGCAATGACAGCGTTGCGTGGTTTCGCAACCGGGAAGGAGTACTTTTTTTGTCGAAATGACATTGAAATGATTTTCAGTGCACAAGGCACGGTGCCTGCAGCGTCCAATGGGTGGTAATACAGCGACACAACTACATACATCCGACCACTACTAGCATGACACATGCACACAACCAGACAGAGACGTCGCGTACTTTGGCTGTGGAGGTGGTTCATTCGAATTTAAATACTTTTATTTTATTTTTTAGGTAACTCTACAAATTCTTGCAACGAACATATACAGGTTCGCAAGTTCAAGAACAACTACAGAAACGTATTTCGGCTGGTTCCATCAACTTTTGCCTCAGTGCGTTCTGTGAGTCTCTCCCCGGCGCGGCAACAACAAGTGGTTTGATGGCCAATTTGGTAGAGGTCACAGGGTTTCGGTCGAATGCGTCTTTTGCTGGTGGATGAATAGCTTCGGAAGAGAAAAAAGGTCATGCTAAACTAAACTTCTTTGATTGAAAGCGATGGACTGCTTGTGCAGGTAACTGTCATGAGATAAGCGGATTGTTAGGGTACACAAAGTTTACGTTGAAAGAAAAGTATGAAATTAATTTTTCAGTTTTAAACATGCACTAGACACAGTACTGATCATACACCCCGTCATATATGCTATTGCAGGTTTGTCTGTAACCGTTGCATTGAAGTCTTTTAATGATCCTTTACCTGTCCGTTTGTGCAATGCATCATTAAGGCTCGCTTATTGGAGTACCGTACACAGCTAATTGTACAAAACTGAACAAATGCACCTCCGTAAGTAGAGAAAAGTAAAACTAAAACGACCCGCTGTAATGAAATGGAGATCGACAATGTTTTCCGGACATTTAAGCAGCTTTAATCTTTAGCAGAATTCCAATGGGCTGTACGATTCCCATCGCTTGATGGTAAGCCGCTCGATTTAAAATGCAGCAAGAATGTATTTTTGTGTCACATGTTTACCATTTATACTATGGAATCGCTCCTACTAATCTTTTGCACGCGGTAAATACAACAGTGAGCGGAAAAGGAAAAACAAACGCCATCCTTAGCTACCAGAAAAACCTTCACTCCGTGTTGCACATTGTTACGTTTTCGTTTCACGAAACCGTGGCCGGTTATTAATTTCCACCTTTCGTGTGCGACCCTGAACACATTTCCACAGGCTCACGCTATTGCCCACAGAACGTTTCCGGTTTCCGATGGCTTTAAATGGTGCTTCAACGAGGGGGGCTTTATGAGCTTTGAAGGTTGCACAGTTAATCTCATACCATTGAAGAAATACGCGATGTTAGACATCGATCGCTTCTGCATACATTAATTGCACACGCAGCATTTCATTGATCATCACACTGTTTCATCAATTAACGATCATTAATGCTGCATGTTGCTACCAAATTGGATTGATTTTTAATGGAATCATCGAAGAAATCTAGTACAGAGCAAATTGAAAGATTGCTTACAAGGAGAAAGGATACAGTAAAGTCATTTATGCTTGCATTTTTACAAAGTAATGGCAATATTGTACTTCGAAATTATAGTACCTTAGACCTTTTTATAGAACAATAATGTAATTGAGCTGCGTAAGAACTTAAAAATCCGAACGGTTCTTATGTTCGATTTGATTTTTCTAAGTACATTGAATTTTTCAGATACCTCTTTTTACTTACGTTCACAAAACACCCGCAATGTGCTGAATCACGACACAAAGGAAGAAATTAAATTTCTCTCATGTAAAGGTAATCGAACCTTTCACCTTTCACGCTTTAAATATTCTAAGCGTAATCGTACCGAGCGATCGGTGATGAAAGAACCTTCGATTGGAAAAAAAACAAAACTCGAACAAAACTCGTTGATGAGTTGGCATTATTTAAGAGCCTTCCGGAAAAAAAGCCCCAGGAAATGGTAGTGTCGAGAATACTAACATTTACCCGCCGCATCAAACCATTTGGTTTGCAGTGCACCTTGCTTCGTGCATCTATCTTCCGACAATTCCCTCTCACGCACTTTTTCCGCAGTATCAACGATTGAATTCGTACAGAAGAAATAGAATTCAATTTCACCCCATATTATACCTGTATCATGCAGGGGTTGCATTTTGTGTTTTTTTTTATTATCGCCCGTTCGTCATGCGGCTGGATTGATGCAACAAATACCAAAAAAATAAAAGCTCTCCCGAAAGAGTCGCTGAATGTTAACATTCAGGGGGTGCCGTGCCGTGTGATGGATTGGCATGGCCGAATGTGTGGTGTTTGTATAAGTGAATGTTCGAGACAAACAGACCGATGGGATGAGGAGGTTAGGGAATAGGAGGAAAGCGAGACACCTTTTTCAATGATCTCTTCACCTTCACCGTTCGCATCGTCTGCGAACAAGTCAAAGTCAAAGATCAACCAAGGCGATGGACGAAGCGTTGTCCTTCAGCGTTCTAAGCACCGTCTTTCGACCAAAGATGATGGCAGGTCTTCGTTTTCGTCTTTGATGAACAATATCGCATCGTACTTCCTCGATTGGAGCCCAAAAATGTGTGATCGTTTTTTTGTTGGTTATCGTTAGAGTGTATACTGTGGGATGACCCTTAAACTTTCGATGAGGATCACACAAAGATTGCAGGCCCAATGCATAACACATGACCTCTCTGGCAGTCAAAAACATTCCATTTTGTTCTTGTTATGTGGTTTATATATGGGAATTCATCAAGCCTTTAAAAGTACCACAATATTAATGTACATTTCAAGAGAACGATGCCGTAATAACGCTCATTAAAAATTAATATAAATTAGTATATGCATGAGTTCAAGGTGTTGTAAAGCTTTGTCCAAGTTTGGTTACATATTATTTTATCATTATTATCATGTTTTACAAAATGTGTAACAATAAAATCTTAAAAAAAAGTTTTTTTTTTATGTCAAGAATCATACACTTGCGATACAGAAGCGATTTTGATCTTTTTCAATTTCTGAAGATTTATTGTGAAATCGGAAATGTCACAACACAATCTTACAATTTATAATGCAATAATTCACGATCAGTTGATGTCCACTCTCGATTTCCTCTGTAAGATGCTGAAACACATGCAACATAAGCCACAAAAGGTTCGGTGCACAGATCCGTTGCAGGTTCTTTTTGAACCGTCATCATCATACTGTAGATTATAATAGATACCGAACAAGAAGTATTCTTCAGAGAGACCTGAAAATTCAAGCAAAAAAAAAGATGACTGCAATACAAAACTATCATACTCTTGAACGATTATGATGCAAGAGCAAGGCTTGCATTTTACAGAGAAAAAAAGATATATTACCAAGCTCCGCTTTACGTTTTTGCACAAAATGGTCTGAAGCGTATCTACACGGCACGACATGGCAATACAAAACTAAGCGGGAAGAAAAATAATACATATCAACCCCTAATTTATCAATATTTAGGCCACTTGACCCAAACACTGCTTGTCACTACAAGGTCCGTTGAAAGAATCGAAATACCACAATAAGACTAATGATGTGCTATTTATCACCCCAAAACCGATTGGTCCACAATGTTTGATCGATTAGACTCATCACACAGGTCTCGGTATACCTGTACATATCCTTCATCCTTGGGCATTGAAAATTGCATTCGTATCAGGATCATTGTAAATCTCGTCTGTTTTTAATAATGTTTCTTTAGAAGCGATCTTATTGGAGATTATGTATTTTGGGGCATTAGGAAATACTTTTACGCTTAATTTTCAACACATTTGTTGACGTTTAATTTAATGTGAACAATTGTTAAACAATACCAAATTACAGTGGAGCGCCGTTTATCCGGGTACCTTTTATCCGGTTGTCCGTTTATCCGTGTTGTTAAGAAATGACAATTCAATACAATGGTGACATTGCGTTATGAGGAGGATATTTGAAAATGCGGTTAAAAGAGCATATTGTCATAACAAAAGACACGATAATTCAAGGCAAATTTCAAATATTCTTATGGGAAAAACATGAAGTTAATAAAACTGGGTTATTTTAATAAAAAAATAAGATAATTTCCCAAAAATTAATCAGGAATTGGTGATAAAATATATCATTTGATTCATTATCATTTGTTATTCGCATATCCGGGTGAGGTCAAGTCCCGAGAAGCCCGGATAAACAGCGCTCCACTGTAATTGCATTTTTTCATGCTTGCTGCGTAAATTTACATGTAACATTACTAGACGAATAAAACTACAATAATAAAGAACTATTGCTGGCCGAATGTGATATATGCATAGGAGCACGCACACGTGTGTATTTGTGCATTTGTTTGCTTGCAGACGGTTCTATGTTTTCTGAGCAAGCATTTTTACAAAGCAAACAACAACGAATAGTGCGATCAATCCGGGCTGGCAATATTGCCTTCTTGTTGCGCCAATGCCATTGATGCCGTCCGTTTAAGGGATGTATCAAATAAGAGCTTTAGAGCTCATTAAAACCCCCATAGTTAGCTAGCTGCACCTGCAGTGCCAGCGCCATACCAAGTGCATAATCGGCTTGTAGACTGAGGATGCAAAGTCAATGCCACGATAAAGGGAAAATAAGAACAATGGCAAAGCTAACAAGGCTTAACAGCCCTTGTCGCGAAATTGGAAAAAGGAAACAAGAGCTCACAAAGCTACCTCTTCCTACACAATCGCAATAGTAATTAATCATTTAATTAATTGTACAACTCATAAAATTGCACTAGAAACATGGCCAGCAGCTAGTGTGAGCAACGCGGGCTTAAATGAATGACATGCGGCCACTTCTATCCGGTGCAGCCTTCCGAATCGTTGGCCTCCGGATGTAAAGGACAAAAAGTGTGTTTCATATTCGTAACACAACTCCAGCTGCATTCCTCAGTCAGCTGATGATCATGGAATCTGCTGTTTGTCACCTTGTCACGACATTGAATGATGTGTTGGTGCAGTAATGACTGGTATTAATGCTCCGTACTCTACGTAGAGCACTGGTCGCTAGGAAGTACGTATTACTCTTTGATTGCTTTAAACAGTTTACAGAACATATAAATTTGCAAACTGGTTGAAAAATGTAATTAATAAACCAACTCAACTTAGGAAAAAAAACATGTAAGCAATTCTACAAACAAACAAGATATTCATTAATGGTGTGTTTACATGACTTTTGAACCAATGGTAGATGATCATGTACAATCGTATTGATCTACCATCCAATGTTTTAAATGAAGCATGCAAAGCTGTCGTTTATTAAGCAACACGGCTTACTTGGACCGTTCCTATCGAAATAAAAAAAAAGCACAAAAAAGGTCGTTCAAGAAATTGTTCTGTCAGATTTACGAGTCCTTCATAGCAAGCTTAGCCACTGCTCCGTTCCTGAATGCATACATATTGTTCTATGTGAACGATCTGGCTATGATGAGTGGACAGGCTGACACAAAAGCTCTCCCCTGCACAGCGATCAAAGCGTTCACAGCTACACGCTGCCGAATGTTGGAGTGGAGAATTTGACAAACGTAAACCAAAAAAAGCTCTTGTTTGCAAGTTGCAAAAGCGAGACGACAATAGGAAGAAGCGAGAAGGAAACTGACACACATGAATTAGAAGGAGGGGGGAGAGAGCGAGAGAGAGAGAGAGAACGGGCACTTCGCAGCGAAGATAGTAAAGCATTGAGAAAATCAAACGCAATAGATTATGAGAGGTG
The DNA here is from genome assembly GCF_943734685.1 of Anopheles coluzzii. Classification (NCBI taxonomy): domain Eukaryota; kingdom Metazoa; phylum Arthropoda; class Insecta; order Diptera; family Culicidae; genus Anopheles; species Anopheles coluzzii. The sequence continues at coordinate 71,046,895 of NC_064670.1, forward strand.
AACGGATGAGGCAATGGAGAAGGGCAGCAACTGCACGAAAGGGGTGCGCTTTCGGACGGGTGAAGGTAGGAGTCGGCATTCACGACGCAAAGCACACTGTGTCGTTAGCTTTAACCTTGAAACTTCTACCCTCCAGCAAGCGAGTGAGAGCGCCGCGAGAGTTGTGCCAGTACGCGGCTCCACCATGCGCCCGTTTCGGTCAGATCGTCGAAATCGCTTCCTAAATTTTTGACCGAAAGAACCGCGAGTCAGCGGGCCGAAGAGAGTGACTTTCGCATTGTTCGTTTTGCGTGGTGATGTTTGATGAGTTTGTTGTTGTTGTATGGTATTGTTGCCGTGTGTTTACTCTGTGGCACGATCGTTCCGATGTTGTTTTTTTTTTGTGTGTTGTCTTGCGTCGGGTTACGCTCATGTCGGCTGTAATGTTTCCTTCGCCATTTACGTATTTTTCCTATCACCGTCTTTTTTACTCCTATACACACACACTCACACAAACCTGCCTGAGTGACTGGTTCTGCATTGGACAATAGAAAAGGTTGGAAAGCATGGGCGGAAGTGAGAATGTTCTCTTCGCTCGCATTGTCCTTGACGTTTGGATTTCAATAAAAGTAGATGCTAGTAGATTTAGTATAGCTTGTGTGTGCTACAATTGAATATTTTTCTACATTATAACGAGAGTAGAACGTTGCTATTTGATGTTTGATGCTGTTTTTTAAAATCTTAGTTAGTTATTGAAAAATTTACTGAATCATCTTACTTTTTTTTGTTTGCTTATTTGATTCATCAGTCGATTTTTTATTAAAGAACAACGGTCTACATATGCCGTAATGCTTAAAAAGATTATATCAAGTATTGGATTAATTTGGAACTAATTATATTAAATTCGATGGGAATAAGCAGTAGTAACATTAAACCACTAGATATATTGGATTGGTTCATTAACACGATGTTCCATCTAATCTATTTGTATCATTTTTTTTTCTTTTTTTTTATAGAGACCTTGAGCCGAGTGGCATCCTTCGCTTCTTATAAATAATTTTTAAAAGCTTTTTAAAGGCTGGTTCTGATGGAGTCCCATGGTGTTTGTTTAGACATAGGTTATTATGCTACAGTTATTATGATGCGCAAAAAGATTAAATTGATGTTACTGTTCATGCGTAGCCAGTATAAGCAAAGCCTCAACTATTATAGAAACTAGTCAGCATGACTCTATACCTATTAAGCATAATATAGCTCTACACCATGGAATAAACGGGCAGCTCGTATATTTGAATGGGATTATAAATGCTGCTCGGTACAATAAAGCGACAGTTTTTTTCCATATTACTAATTCTAATTTATTTAACATAAAGCAGGAAACGGAAACCACCTACGTCAAAGTTCACACTCTGGCGCGAAAGCACAGAGCACAGAGTTGACTTTTCGTCGTCGGCGGCGTGCGCTCGGTTCATCAAAGCCACACACGCGAATTGCAGATTCGCAAAATATATAAAAAACAACATTTAAAATCGCGCTCGGCAAACGAGAAACACCAACACGAACGTGTACATGAAAACATAGACAGAAAATCTCCTCAAAGTCAAAAGGAGGGAACCTCTCATGGATAAAACTGAGAAAAAATTCTAACGAATGGAATATACGGTCTAATGACTATTCAATTATCCTACGGTAAACTTTTTTATATATAGTATACGGAAGAGAGAGTGAGAGAGAGAGAGGTATATAGAGGGGGAGAATGAAAAAAACGACCATACAAAATGTGCTATTCAACACGACATTCACCAAAAAAAACAAAACAGCAAAGATTTTAGGCACCGCGATGCTGCAGCATGTAGCGGTATGCAATTTTGGCAGGCGGTGCAGGGCAACATAGTCCGTTGTCGAGCCGTTTCGTCGCGGTACCAAATAATTCGCGGCTTACTTCGCTCGAGTGCACGATCGAGTGTGTGCAGCAGTGTTCTGCAAGCGAGCATATCGTTTACTTTAAGCCCGTTCGCTTCGCACCCTGGCGCGACGATTCTTTTTGAAAGTCATGACATAAGAATCATGAAATGCAAATCTGTTAGATCGGATGCTGCTCCTGCTGCTAGATTGAAAGGCAAAACGATTCCATATCAAGTAAAAGTGTACATGGAACATGGTTGGTTATTTTGTACGCATCGATCAAATTGCGAATGTAAGATCACATTTTTTTTGGGGGGTTACCAATTCATTCCATTCAGGAAATTTAAACGTAATTGTTTTCACTATGCGTGCAACCTTAGGGCACATTTTACCGAATCTTCTCATACAAGTTTGATCAAATGGCCATTCATATTTGGCCAATGCCAAGCCTTGGGGCCGGATGCCCTAGAGCAAGTGAGCAAGGGACTTCTTCACTTGAATGCATGTGTTATGCACCAATCGCAATGAAAGTATAATTTATAACAGTATTAGAATTTTCAAGAACAATCTCAACCGTTTGCATATCTCAACTAACGCGCCAGATGGCAAACAACCGTTATGCAAGTCGGTGTTTTACATTCAAAGCTATGCATTCGGCGAATTGCTGGATTGTTTGTGCATGGGATGGCGTGCAGATATTGTTCAGGCATCGCAGTGCATCCGTTAGTTGTTAGTGACGAAAAATGATTATTCAATAATATTGGCGAATGCTAAACAAACAGAAAATATTTTAACAGAACTACAGCTGTACAGAGTACGAGGGAGAGTTGGCCTTCTTCTTAGTGAGTAGCTTAAGTTCTGGTGTGAAATGTATGCCAAATCCTTGCCCTCTTGTTGAACAACAAAAAATGCAAACCGCTTATTGAAATAAGACACACTTATCTGCTTTACGTCCAACGATAACACGCGCAATCATCAATATTCCGTTCAAACGCCTTCCACTGCTCCAGAGCCCCGTGCTCACGTTCACTTATGGAAAGCAGATGCATAACAGTGTTGTGTAATGTTTTATTCACCGGCAGGAAAATGATTCCTGCAACGGTCACCGCGCCACCAATGGCTAGTGACACCCGTAAATGTCCCCACGTATCGCACCGGCAACAGGCAATCAATTTTGTTCTAACCATTTTCCATAGCAACCTTAGCGGCGTCGGCGGTGCGGCGGTGTTGAACTTTCGAAACTCGTTCGTAAATTAAAATCCACCCACCGCACCAGCTCCAGCTGCTGGAGTGCAGGAGTTTATCTAATTGAACATTTCATATCGCAAATGCGTACTTATTCACGCACACCGCTAGCAAAATGGCAGCCCGTGGGCGATCTTTGGCGAACGAGGTGTGCTCGTTCGGGGCACGGAGTATATATTATTAATTCGTTCCAGTTGGCAAAGATTTCCAGCCGTATTTTTACTACAGGCTACAGGCGACGTACCGTAATATGGCCACATCTTTCCCGCCCGTGTGCACAAACAGATGCTAGGGGTGGTATCGTTTCCAAAGGTTGCTTAGCTCTGCAAAGTGAATGCATTTTTGTGGTTTACTCGTGGGATACGAGTACTGTGACTACGGTGACTACTCTCACTGGGCGATTTCAGAATGGGGGCATATTTAACAATGATGGAATGAAATTTGTTAACCGATGGTTTTATTACTCTTGCGATTGATGTTTAGTGATGGCCCATACATTTGGTGCAGCAACAGTTTATGAAACCAGCTGGTCTTTTTTTTAATCGCAATCACGCCAAATGCATTCTGGAGAAAGCTCTTTCCTGCTCTTAAGAATGTGTGCTGTCATGCTACGTTTCTTATTCAGTTAGTAGCGATTGTTTACGCAATGGCTTCTATTTGACGTTCTGTCATCGATTCTCTGGGGATCAATATTGTGTCAGTTTTGTGTCGATGATGGTTATTTGTGTGACGTGAGTCAGCACCACTAAAAGTTTCGCTTTCCATTCGTTCCACACAACCACAGAACGACGGGTCCCTAGAGATCGTTCCCTCCAGCAATCAAGCAGAGGCACAATAAAAGTACCTTTCCAAATTCGTTGCTATGCAACGAGCCACTGCCATCCCTTCTTTCTTACCTCTCTAGTGAGGACTCTTTCCCAGAAGTTGTGCGCGCGCGGAGAGAATTTCTCGCACAAGACGCTCACACGCTTGTGGACTGTGGCCCTGGCCTATGATTCATTATTGGCTAGAGTAAAAATTGAAAAGTCACCATTCACTTTACCACCACAATCCCATTCTTCCGACGCTGTGCCTTCGTACCTTTAGCTGGCATGCTGGTTGGCCAGGCGTCTTGTCTTTCTCGCTCTATCAACCAACGTCTAAGATTTTTCGCCATGCGATCGACCGTGTCCGCGATGAAACTGCACAGCGCCGTGGGTTCACCGGTATTGCAACATCCTACAAGGAGCTACAATTCACTGTATTTATTTTATGGGCAATCTGAGTGCTCGCTTCCTCCGCTGCTTCCACACCTCCATCTCACAATTCGTCGTTATTCGCCGACCAGCAGCTGGGTATAGATATATTGTTTCCAATGTTTAGCAACGTCCCGTGTAGAAAAAAACAGGGTGGCCCACATAATTATCGCTAGCCAACAACCAAAACTACTATTCTGCAGACAAAATATAAGCCTTGATGTATAGAAACGCTTTTCGCGAAGATAGGCGAAGAAGCGGTACCGAAACGTTTTGCACATCCCATAACCGTATGAAACTTATACATCAAATTTATACATTAAGAGTTGGCATCATTTCTTCTACTATGCACTAAGGCTATTTATCATTTTGACTTACTACATTCATTTACGACCACGTGTAGCAACGGTGCAGTTGCATTTGGCATGTAGGCAGGAATAAGCTTCAATCCATTTATTCGGGGCTACGTTTCGATTGCACCCTGTGCACCCATTCTGTCAACTGACTCTCTTAAGGAATACAATTGTCCTGCAAAGAGCAAACTCTTGCTAAGTGACGATAGGGCTGAGCGGTTTACCATACTTAGTAAAAGTAAATTAATTCTCTTGCACATTGCAAGACTTCCATTTATCACCCAGCCATTCTGTCCAAACGGGTTGCCGATACTATACATTACCGTAGTGCACTCGTTGTGCGGGATGGGTTAGTAGCATGAGTGTACTTTTACTACAGTCGGGTTTAGTGAGGATTCGTCATTGTTCGTATTGCATAAGGCCAAGGAACATCTGTAGCCTTTGTTATTAGTTTTTTTTTAAATATATTTTGAATTATAATGTGACACAATACAGATTCGTGAGAAATGAGGCGATGCAGAGAGAACAAAGTACGTAGAAATGTCTACATTGAAACAGAAGATCAGGTAGTAGGTTTGCTATTGCTGATTAACCAATAACAAAATGACAAATATTGTTTTAATAATGTAAAGTATTCGGGCTGCAATGATTCACGCTGCACAGTGCTATACTGACACTACACCCCATACTGATAGTTCTTACGGCATCTAACAGCACACTGTTACTGTAGTAACTCACCTTTCACCTCGACAAACACGAATAGAAACGTAGCTTGAGCCAGGAAAGGCATCAGAGCTAGCGCTGCTAGGAAATGATGTGAACAAAGGCGCACACAGTACCCCGTGTTCTGTGCCATCGTGAATCATCCTTCGCTAGTTCGTTAATTAGTAGCCGACTTTTACGAGAGCCTCCGAAAAAAAAAAAACAAAACAAAACAAACAACGCAAAGAAACTAAACGATACATTTACATACTTCTCGGTATTCTTTTGTGTGCCCGTCACTATTGCGTAACCGTCATGGCGTGGGACGTGTGAGGCTACTAACCCACTCCGCACGCTGGAACGCATCGCAGCATAAAACTTCAGCATTCAGCGCAACATAAACCTCTTCCGCACCGCACCGCATCGCACCCAGAGCTGTGCAAATCTTTCCAACAAGCTGATGATGCCTACGAAGCATAGACCATAGACCGGCATGGAGCAACGTAAAATGAGGCGAAACTAAGCCACAACTCTCGAATGAATGGGCTCGTTTGGGTTTGAGTACGATGGGTTGTAAAATGTTATGCTAAAGAAACGTCTAGCGGACCATCGTGCCACACCCACGAAGCCGGTTACGGGAGGTAAACGTAGGTAAAAGCGTTCAGGGTTTCCAAACACTGCTGCGGCACCCCGTAGAAAGCCTGGCGCGAAGCACGCGAAGGTAAAAGATCGAGCTTGCGAAGAAGAGAGGAAACCCCATCGCAACGTTAACGATCGCTTCGCCATTTCGTCATCGGCTCAGCCACGACGAACACTCTGTGACTCTCTCACATCGATGAGAGGAAAAACTGAAACACAAAGCATGCAAATATCATGACTGTTTGTATGCTGCTGCAGCAAATACTTTTCCCTTTGGCTATGGCGTTGTGGCAGACGTCATAATGAAAGTATTACATCATAAATTATTCAAATCTTTGTCGGTTTGCTAAATGTTGCATTAGGGCTGAAAAGTCACACCTACTAGCACCACATTGGTGATGGTTTGCTTCATGCTGTTTTACTGTCGTTTTGCATCATGGAGCTAAACACCGAGAAAAGAAAGGGAGAGTACACAATACAGCATCTTGAATAATCCGGTACGATTTAGCCCATAATTGAATTGTTGAAAGATTTGAAAAACTATTTTCTTGCTGTAATTGTACATAGTGTACATACAATGTAAAAACGTTCTGCTTATATGCGGGAAAAAAGAAGTTTATTAAATTTATTCAATTCATTCTTAGCACAGAACTGTGCAACGCATGGCTTAGATAGTCCCAATTCTACGCATCTAATTGCAACAGTATCAATACATCTTAAACTTTTGTACAACAAACGTAAAACATTTGTTTTCCCTTTCTACTGTTGAAATTGTGTAACGTAACGTATTGTAAACATCTCACCGTCCACTTCTACCCGGTTTGGTGAAAGATTACATGGTTCACTTTCGCTCTTGGCAAAGTTTGTCTGAAATTTATCAGCGAGAGTATGTTTCGATTTAACTTGCCACCCTTCCCCGCCAGCGCAGCAACGATCTGTGCTCACTTTCCTGCACTTTTGGCAGCACTTTCCATTTCTTCCAATGATGCAGCTACCGGCTGCCGCTTTCAGTGGCCTCGTTTACCGCAGCACCGCTGTGGAAAGAAGGCTTTCGAGCCTTTCTTTCATTTCACTTTCGTTCCCATTTATCCAGCCCCATTCAGCGGTGGCGGCGGTGGCGGCTGCTCACCATGATCGCAAAGTGAAAGGGCAAATTGTGCGACGGTGTGCGGCTGGCCAAGAAGTGCTGCCTGCACGACGACGCTGTTGGAGGAGATTACTTCACCAAGCGATCGTGCGACCATAGGCGTCCCGGCAAAAATGTAACGTAATCGGTTACAAGATGGGAGTAAAAGTTGTTAACTTTTATTGTGTGTTTTACTGTACACTGCACGTGCGATAGAGTGTTATCGGAATAAAATCTTAGAGCGGGAAAAAGTGTCCATGATCGATGCCATTTCGATGCATGGCTTATATCAAGCGTACAATATTCGTTTGCGATTATTTTGCATGCAAAAAGCACGCAATACAGCATGCAATTGTAGTGCAATGCTATCGTGAAGCATAGGCAGATGAGGTCCGATGCTGATGGCTATTTTTAGCGATCGTTCAGCGGATGGACAACCGGTTAGGATGTAACTAATTTGCGCCAGGTAAGCCATCGTTACTGCCAACACTGTTGGGTGTATTCATCGCTGTTCGCTCTTTCTCTGGAACCTTTATTTTGATTCGATGCCACGAAACTAGAAACAACGGAAAGATACACTCCGATCATTTCCAGCACGGTTATTACCTTACGTAATGCGATCACCATTTACCGTACTGCAAAGCGCACTGCAACACTCTCTATGTCCTGTGCCACGGCTACAGGGCTGGATGTCCTCTTTTTTACCGTTATTTCTATTTTCTTGAAAACATATTAAAATTAAATGATTTTATTTTTTTTTATTTCGCTCGACATGATTGATAACCCTGTTGTATGATTTAAACTTTTACATATATATCCTCACAGAACTTGAAAGTTATTCAATAATTGTGTTATGTTTAAAATAAAGTTCGCAAGCAAAAATAATTCTTACTTTCAAGTTGGTAAAAATAACAGCAAAATATCATTACGATGAAACCGCAAGATAAGTTTGATTGTGGTGCGTGGGATGATGATTGCGATGCGTGGGATGGTATTGCAACAGCATCTTACATTCACCTTTCACTTGGTGTATTAAAAATGTCATCCTTTTGCTGTTTGAAAGGAGGAAATAATAAAGCGCATAGTACACGATATGAAAAAATGACAAAATTGTGTTTAGAAGTAAATTATAATTTACCTTTTAAGAGACAAAATGCATTTTAGCATGGTTTGCTCCTTCCTATAACAAAATACATTAATTTGTAATATAACAAAAGAATAATTGCTTTTAAATAAGATAAGATATACATTCTTTAAACCAAGTATCAACAAAATCCATCCTGCAGGTTAAAAAAAACTCTTAAATAAAGAATATTAGTAGTACGGAATATCATTTTCATTATTTCGATGACCAAATCATTGTCGTATATACTTTAGCGAATACAGTATGTTCCTAAGTTATGCGGTCCTCGATCTATGCGGATTCGAAGATACATGGATTTCTAAATGTAACAATCCATGTGTAAAACCAGTACAATTTGCTCCAAGATTGTCTAATGCAAAGTAATTGCTTTTTTGTTAAAACGTTTAAACCCTTTAAAATCCATAACTTTTAAAATTTTCCACAGGATTCTTATTAAATCTAGGATTATTATATTTAATTTAAAAAAAAAACAATTTATGACATATGACATATTGGATGCAAAACATGATATAAGACATACGCGGATATTCGAGTTTCGCGGATGCCTCGGGAACGCATAAACCGCGTATCTCGGGAACAGACTGTACTCTGGTTAGAATACTTATTTTTACTAGCTTATTTTTTCTAACCTATAACCTATAAAGATTATTAAGAACTAGTTGTGATCAATCAAAATTTATCACTGTATTGTTTGGGCTGCTTTAGACGATAATTTCTCCATAAGGTCATATGTGGTCATATGTCGACGCTGATGTGTATTATCTTGATTTCATATATTAAAACAACAGCAATCTACTATAACAACCATTTGCATACTGTATAATACTATGTTTATTAGCACAAATCAAAAGAGTGTTTTTTTTCCAAAAAGCAAGAATTTACTTTACTGATATTAAATATGCCATAAGGAAATTATTGCTACTTACAAAAATTGGCCCACAGTCTTTTCAATACTATGAACCTGGCCCTTTTCTTACAAAGCTTAAAAATGCTTTATTATTTTTTTATTCCACCAGCCTGCTTTTACAAATGGTCTAAATACATTCTCATATCCGCTGTAACGCTGTAAATCATGTAACGCTGTAAAATAGACCAGCTTTCAGATGAGTAGAAATGTTGAAGAAGTAGAAATATTGGATACTTAAAATGGTATATGATTCATGTTTTCAAAAAAGAGGCTTATCTTGTATAGTTAAATTTCTTCTATATTAATTGCAAAATTTCAAATAATTGAAAAGAATAAATTCACCTGGAAATGAAATATTCCATAGAAAAAATACCTAAGAACTACGTAACTTAAACATACACACACGCAGTTATTGCAGCATTGCATGCCCTACCCCACGTAGTAGAAGCTCCCACAAATATATTTGGTGTGCACCAAGGTTTAAGCTGTCTGGGCAAGGCCAGGTCTCTTCAACGCTTTAAGTTTAGTTTCGAGACTGTCTTGACGAGCTTATCATTTCCTGTGTGGTTTCCGCTGTTTAAGAGTTTCCGCCATCTCTGTTAGTATAGTAAACTGATGGTATGTAGCCATCTCACCATTTCATGGACATTGTTTCGCACGATGTACAGGGTGGAATCGTAAAAAAGTGGTGCACTTTGTTTATATCATAAAATTCAACCCAGATTTTTGATGAAAAATCCATGTCTCCAACATCTTTAAGTAATAAAATTACATTGTATTTAATTGAGTTCAAATCAATCTTGTTTGTATTTGATAACGGCCTGTAAACGCTTTTCAAAGTCATTGCAAACCAGACGCATAACTTCATTCGGCATTTCGTACCAAATGTTCACCAAAAGATTCTTAAATTCGGTTTAACTAAAATTTTTAAGGTAGTCGTAGACATATAACCCCAAATACTGAAGTCCAATGGCTTCAAATCTGGAGAAGCTGCAGGCCATTCAGATTAGGTCATGAAATGAGGCAAATTCTTCGTACGCCATTTCTGAACGATTGAACGATAGGCTGGAGCAGAATGTTGTTGAAATCAAAAACTGTCCTTTCCCAAAAGTATTGTAGCACAAAGCATCAAATGGTTTTTGATAACGTGTTGAAAATGGTATTCCTTGCTTAGATTTACGCCTCCGTCAATGAATGACAATGACAATTTCCCTTTTGTAGACATAGCTCTCTAACCTAACTCAGGTGATGGATTTTGATATTGTTCGAATCTTATTTAACGATTAATATAACACTAAGTAGTGCTTCATAAAAATGATCATTTTGCTTGTTCAAAGCCACCTCCACAATAAATAATAGTTTGTCCGAAAACAAATGTTATAACCAGCGTACGTTTCAGAAGTAACCGAGATCTGACGACCCTTCTACTATTTGAATACATTGATTTTTTTTCGAAAGCACAACTTCTTCTCATTCTTTGAGCCGAACGGAAAACTGTAGTTATTTTTAAATAATCTATTACTCAAAATTTAGTCATGTACTTCACGCAGTGTCAAGAAACACAATAAAGGAGGACTCGAGTATCACATCTACGTTGCCACCCTGTACATAGACAATGTATTTAGATCGGTTTTTGGGAACAATATTTGTGACTTTGCGATAAAACAAACTTAATATTATGTTTTGACCACTTATACACTCATCAATAATAAAAACATAAAAATCTAATTACGTTTTAGATTTAGAAATTCTAAAAATATTTTACTTTTTGATGATATTGTATGATTGAAAATATTAAATCGATTGTCTAATTCATAAATTTCATTACTTGATTCTTAGTCATGTAGACTTTTAACATGAATATGAATATGAATCAAAACTACCTAAGAACAATACGATATTATTAAGTACACTATTTATGCTTACCAAAAATAAAGTACTTTTTCAAACAGAGAACGAAAATTGAAGTGTTTCTCTTGAGATTTTTCTCAACATTGTTTTTTTTAAATAACTTTTTGAGATTTTGACTAATCATAGCAGATTGCTTGATGTATTTCGTTCCTACTCATTTCCTTCACGTCTTATAGCAAAATGCCTCATACATATACACAGGTCCATCAAAACTATGGCACTGTCCTGCATGAAAGAGAAACATAAAATCGAAAGCGTCGAAGGGCATAGGACAAAAAAAGGGAAAGCTTCTATCGTAAATGGCCTTCTACTAAGCATGCCGTTACTAAGCGTGCCCAAGTTCTCCAAGACTTCTTGCGGATCTAGTTTCTCCGCTACGCAGCATACCTGTGGTTTGGAGAGAAACTTGCACTAACACATCTACCGATTGTATTAGTAATGGTACATTCATTGGCTGGTGGGCATAGTGTACGGTTCGGTAAGTTTCGGCGGCTATCTCCGGTTCCAGCACATTAGCTTTGATTTAAGCTTATACTTTCAAGGATTAGTAAAAGTCTCAATTTCGCAGTATATCGCGGCAGCGCTTGTTCTATCTCGCACATGAGGTGGACCCGGTGGTTTTATAGTTTGATATAGCGATGTTTTTGGTGTGTTTTCTTTGTTTAAAACCGTTACACACGACATGTTCTGTTTGGCTAAGTTCTTTGGGCCTTTGTTGCCAAATCGTATGGACGAACGCGTTGCGGGAACACGTTTACTGCAGGAGAAACAAATCGATTTGATTCATGTAAATTTGTTGCAGGAACATTTTTGGACGCATGCAAACCGAAACGGATACAAAATAGTCCCAATTTAATTTTTCGTAATTCTCATGTGCAAATACGGGCACAGGTTTTTAAATAAATAAAATGATATGAAAGTATTGCGATTTAACAAATGTTGCCGCAACTTGTTCATATACGCGGGCTTTAGTGGCTTGTTGGTTTATTGCTCATTGATTTGTGCAGGAGAAAATCCAACATATGTATATTGGCATTTATTTGGCATAGCAAACTATATAAAATATTTAATGTTTAATATTATTCAAGTGTTCTAAATGTTTTGTTGCTGGTTTGCTATAGGAATGAGTACATTCGTTCGAAGAACTAGATGGCAGCACAGCTCAGCGTCTCGAGCGAAAATTTAGGCAGTGGGTTATAGATTTTTATTTTGACACCGATATTTTTATCATGGGTACTTATGATTGAACACACTTTTAGCAAAAAAGTATGTTTTTTCTTATGTTATCTTACCTTATCCTATCTTAATATCTTACCCTTGCAAACTCGTGACGTAGTAAGGCCAGCAATTTTTTTTTAAATTCAAAATTCTTTTGTTTTCCTTTTCCGTTTAAATTTTGCAAATCCATCTCATGAACGAGAATTGTTGAATTATAAGGATTTTTTTGTTCCTTAATTCAGGATCCTAAATTTACCTATATAATCATGAAATAATTCATGATTAACGACCGCTACCAACTAGGGACAATCCTACGTTCAACATGATACGGTAGAAACAAAAATCCTACATGGTGTTCTTCAATAGTATCAATAGAAAATGAAATCTCAATGAAAAATGCCTTCTAAACCGAAACAACAGTTTGAAATCATAAATGTACAGTTTTCTTGTTTGGTTTTAACTTCTTTCATTTCATTATACAAATTACCTCACTCCAATTCAACATTTAAATATTATTATTCTTTTTTTCTTCTTCACACAGTTTCTCTGAGCTACGCAATACTCGAATTACGCGAATTCGAGTTGCGCTAATTATATTTACGCGAGTTTTTAAATGTTGACAGTTAACACGTCAAAACGGTACAATTTTCTCCAACAATTGCCAATTTCAGAATAAATTGCTTTTTTGCTAGAATTTAAATCATTAAAAAGACAAATATATCCAAATCCATTCTATTCAATAAGTAATACAGTTTATGAAGGTAATTTAATCGAAGTAAGTAATCAGAAATAACTAATATAGTCATTTTGAGCCGAAATCGTGATTTTTAATTTAAGCGAAAATCCGGGGCACGCATTATCCGCGTATTGGACGTTTATAGGGGAAGGTAGGTAAAGACGGACACGTTAAGGGAAATGGTAAAAATCTAGGGATATATAAGTGCAACGATCATGAAAATGCGCATATATTATCTTACACTCATATTTTATCAGAAAATGTGTAGAAACTTTTAAGTTTTCATCGATTTTTGCATTTTTTTCATGAATGAAAAACATGATGAAGGAAATTACTCCGCGAAAAGACCACGACCCCAGTATTTTTTGAGGGACTTGATAATAGTTTAATTCATTTTCCACCATGTCAAAATTCAACATTTCATATTTGTAATCCGATAGAATTTCTCATCTGTTCCTGAACGATGTCGTATCAATGCTTCATCTTTTTATTGCTTAAAGTTGTCCAAGATGTGACAAGATATTGGATTTCTTGAAGCGCCTCATCAGCATCGAGTAACAGCATAACGAAGGGCTACTATTTTGACCGGTGTTTCATTTCTCGCTTATTTCAATACTTTCTCTAGTTGCTGATTGGTTTATAGCTTCGGAATACCCTTATTTAAGGTATTTGAAGAAATCTATTCATCACCAATTGATATAAGAAGTCAAATAAATCAATAAATTCGGTGTCCATCTTTCCCTACAACAAGGTGTCCGTCTTTCCCGCTTTGGTCTCAGGATGTTTATTCCACATGAACACAATATTTTGTATTGATTTCATTTTCATTCATGAACCACCAGAAAACAATATTTTGTATTGCTTTCATTCTCATTCATGAAATAAAATTTCCGGAAATATAAACAATACAAATTGTAGAGCTTAAGATCCGCAAATTAGATCCACAAAGGTGCACACGATTGAAAATTTATTTTTTATCGTGGATTTAAACAATTTTGCATATATTATGCCAAAAATGTTTTTAAATGTGTTGTTTAACTTTAAGTTAGGTTTCTGCATTGTTGATTTTTTTTCGAAAATTACCATTTTGATGCATTTATGAGAAGTGTCCATCTTACCTGCAGTGTCCGTCTTTACCTACCTTCCCCTACTATATAGAAGAAGAAGTTATCTAAAGTTCATTCAAAACATTAAACACTATCATTTATTTTATAAAACAATGATAAATACCACAGTTATTTTATAATGTTACACTGTACATACGTTTTTGCTGTGATACAACATCTTTTACAGTGAACAGTGGAGCAAAATATCTTGCAAGAAAAATATCCTTGCTAAACCATCTTAGTATACTTTATGGCTCTCTATGCTGTACTATGCTTGCACGGTTGGGTATTAAGCTAGGTGGAAGGAGAGCAGAAATCTGGCAGCCAGCACATCCCATGGTACTAAGAAAGGAAAATGAAAATGGCGGCATCAGGGGCGGTAGCGTACGGTCGTAAAAGAAATTTTATTTTCATACGCTCCACTACGCATCGTAAAATGCTCGAGAACTTGGAAATGGAAAATACGCGGGGGGATTCTACCGTGCTACTACAAAGGTTGCACGGTGGCGTCATACCCAAGATTCGCCAGAGGATGGCATTTTCATGGCACCAGAAGCTTGGAGATTCAAGATTCGAGCTGGTGAACTTGGAGGGTCGTCGTTGGATGAGGCATCGTAAAAATAAAACCATTCGCCATCCTAACCGTACCCTCTCGGCCGGAGTACTAATCAGAACACTCCCTCACCACACACACACACCCACATCGAGCACAACGCGCTAAGAGGAGACCCCCTCTTCTTATTTGCCCGAGGGATAAAGTTTCCTTGAAAAGCGAGCAACTGAGAAAGCAAAGAAATTTTATGACCCTTCTCGTAAAAAAAAACTCAACTACGATGGAAACTGAAAGCAGGAAACGGAAAGAAAATAAAAACAGTGCGGGAAAATTACGAAATCCCACCCAAACGCAGCTTTGGGTTCGTGATATGGAGCGTAAAGAAGGATTTTCAGATGTTTTTTTTTTTTTTATGTGCAGTCCTACCACTTATTTATGTCGGTTCTTTTTCGCTATCCTGTGAAATGAGCTGAAATGCGGGGCAGAAAGAAACAGTGCCGAGAGAAAAAATATCAAATCAGGAAACGACCGGAAGTTTACCATTCGTCGAATACGGCTCAAAGAAGTCGTAAAATAAGTACGAGCTTGCTGGGTATGTTCGCAAGTAAAATTGAGCCGAATGCCGTTAGGTGAAGGTTTCTTGTGGGTGCTACCCTGAGATGGATTATTTTATGATAAGGAATTTTGATGAAAATTTTACTCCATACTAAGAATATTCCCAATTTGGCAACTCGTGCTGAATTTTGCTTCCATTCTTCCAACTCAGTAGAGTATGAAAGTAAATGTGTGGAGCTAGGACTGCAAGCGATGTAAACCTATTTAGTGTTTAAAGAGTGAACCTAAAGATTGTATATTTAGTGATAATTTGTTGACATTATAGTAATTGCATATGAGGTACTGCACTTCCTCGGGGAATATTTTGATTCCGCAGTATAAACCACCATCAATTCAAGGTATGTCTTAGATTTTGTTTACAATTAACTTTATTTAGAATCAAATATAGAAACGAATTACTATATTTTTATTTTAGTATAAACATACTATTTTCCTACGATAAGATCCATCAATTAAGAATGGAAAGCTTTCAGAGCACCAAGTTAATGATTAGTCATTGAAAAAAGTAAAATAAAAGTCTAAAAAGTATATTTTAGGCAGTGAAATGACATCAAGATTATTGTGTTTCATTACAAAACAGTATCAGTATGACCATAACTTTTAAATTATAACATGCACTGGATGATTATGAATTTAGTGTACAAGAAACGAAAATCAAAAAGTCTACTTCTACAACCAGCTTGTACCTTTTAGATTATTTTATTCCGAATACATGTCATCAAATGTTTTAATGAAGTCTTGAATAATTCTAACAAAGTTATCCCTTCATAAAAGACAATCAGAAAAAAAGTATTGATGGTCCAGTTTTATTCTAAAGATATTAGCTTTTTTAAACTCCTGATTTTGATCCTTCATATCGTGAGTTATTTAATTTAATTTCCTTTAATATTTAAGTTGATATGTAAGGATATTTAATTAATATTGATGTAAGTAATTGCCTATAAACAATATTATATATTTACAATAATAAAAATCAGTAAACTTATTTTGATTGCTAACTTATCTTCTTTGCGTTAGAATACATCAACATTAAGTGACTCGACACGAGTTGAAGTGCTAGATAACAATCAAAAATTAAATTAAAGAATGAATAGCCATCAACAATTTGTTTTGTTAATTTTCTAATAACTTTAACCGGCTATGTCAAATGAGTCTAGACAGGTGAGGTACGTAGTGAGGAAATGTACCAAAACGCTACAGAACCAAAAGTGTATACATTTAAAATAGTAAATGATTAAAGTTGATTATATATCCCAGATTGGTCGAAAGTAGTTTTATTGGACTACATGCAATAAATCGCTTTGTACATTTAGCTTTGAAATTAGCTAGAAAACTGTAATTCTTTAATATTATAATGCTTTAAGAATAGCATGATAATCACAATCATGAAAATAAGTTCAATAAAATTATACAAAAATTATTACAAGACCGGATGAAAAAGTCTGTAATGATTTTTTTTGGGTAAAGAAATTCAGCATACAATTTGCAATTAAAAAAGCGAATGTTTTTTTTATGTTTAATGCAATGCTATCAATATCATAGACTATGTAATTAATTTATGTACTTTTGAGGCTGAGAACTTATCCATTAACATGAAAAAAAAATCGTCCAACATTCTACAATTTGGATTACATCTAGAACTACAGTCTGAAAAATTATTTCGTCAGCCATCGAAATAATCACCATTTATATTATATTATTTATAGATATTAAAACTATTTTTATAACAAAACGCAAGATAGCTACGGACAAGAAAAATCATATTCTTATTAATATTTCATTATACAACCATTATCAGTGTATGCCTGTCTATGCTGTTGTACTATCCGTGGCTGATTAGTGTAGTCATAGCCATAATGATCTAATACGTTGTGTACGTATGGGATACATGATGGGCTTGAACCCATAACGGTGTGTTGCTGGGTCGTGCAAGACATATTTTAATATTATCATGTTATATTAATCCACCTTAAATATGCTGTTTATACAAATAATCATCGTTTCCCAACCATACGACAAGTGTTATCGTGAGTATGGCCAAGCAGTATCCACTAGAGAAGAAATAGTTTCGGCGACCAGAACGCATAAAATTGTGCTCAGTGAAAAAAAGTTACACAAGACTCACGCAAAAAAAAAAACTCGTAAATCTATCAACCCAGCAATGCTACAAAGGCATCGGGAGAAAAAAAGGACGATATATTCTTATTTCAAATGCGTTCTTGTGAGTTCCTTTTTTAAGAACGCCGTTGACAAGTTGCAGATGTTCTCAGCCAAGGACAACCTTCTGTATATATATAATCACTACAAAAAAAGAAGGAAAGCCTTTTCTAGGCTATCAGACAACGAACGACGAAGGCCATTAAAAGAACAGTTAGATAATTGTAACGAAAAATGGCGTCCATCGAACCATACATACGGCTTACGGCAGGCACACTGAACCGTAATGCTATACATGCACACAGGGATAGAATGCTAGGGAAATGTGAAACTTTCGTTCGTGTCCCTCCCTTAGCAGTGTAGCCGAAATGGTGCATTACGGCCATCTTTAGGGATCAAATTTTTCCCCCATTTCCCAGTGCCTTGTTTTCGGTGTCGCCTTTTCTTCACTTCCCGATCCCTTACCGCGATTGCTACGCACAGTGTTGCGCAACACTCTGCATCCCTTGTTTCAGCTCACCCTCTCTACTGACCCTTATCACAATCGTAGAATCCTACCACAGCTAATGTCGATTGTATGAGACGAGACGAGGGGTGCACTAGCGAGCGAAAGGACAAGGTAGTATTTTTATCTCATGTCTGGCATAAGAAGCAGCGGGCCCAGCATTATTTATGTCCATACGCGTGTCGCTCGCTGGTGATTCCATTAAAATTTTTATGCGGGAACTTTGTCCAGCTCTCTTTTTCTCTGTCTCTCTCTCTAGAAGCTTTACTGGTAGACGCCCTGAACGCAAGAAACACTGGATGTACGCATTGCTGGTTTAAAAAGGGGAAGTCCCAGGATCTGTTTTCCACTCGTTCCCTAAAGAAGAAGAAACGAAAAGCAAGCCAACTTTATCCCACTATTCCTATCGACAAAGTAGTTAAACTGTAAGTAAAACATAATTTATCGTTCGGGGTTTACGATTTCTTCCAAGAAGAAGCGGAGAATGCACACATTTGCTGGCTGTGTACCGTTTCACAACTATTGCAACTGTCTCACCCACGAAATTAATGATAGATACTAGCACGCACGATGGCCGCATTTTTCCACCAATCAACAAAATGAATACATCAACAATATGTGACGCGTGTTAGGGAGTATTTCATTAATGATGAACGGAATAAATAAATGCTTTTAAAGGTCCAGAACCAACTAATTAAGGTAGCGTGTCTAATTAAATACTACCAATGGTCGAATTCTCCCCAGAACTGTGATGTATTTGATATCTTTTGAAAAAAAATTGCTCTTAACACGGATCTCTTTTTTTGTTTTGTACACGGATAACAGTTTGTTTCAATTTACACTCTTTTAAAACTGATAAATAACAAAAACTTTAGTACTAGGTACGAATTATTTTTATATGACTTTCTGTACCGTCTTTCTCCGACTTACGCGACATTCGAATTATGCGAATTTTTATTTTTTACAGTTCAGATGTCAAATCAGTACAATTTTCTCCATCAAATCAAATGAAAAATAATTTACATTTTTTTCAAAAGTTTAAAATCACTTAAAAAATGTCATAAATTACCGAATTATCTACAAAAATTGCATCAAATAAGTAATAAATTACATCAATGAAAAAAATTCAATCAAAACAATTATCAATCAAAAATATTTTGGCTGTAAAACGTGATATTCGACTTACGCGATAATCCGAGTTACGCGAATGTCTCCGGAAAGATTGTACTCTAATTACTCATAGCAACAAAGAAAAGCGTGGCTACAAATATGAGTCAGTATTGTATTGTATTTATTGAAAATGTATACCTTTTTTATGAAAAAATAGTTCTTTTCGTTATGGTTATTAATACGTTATTGATGATAGCACACGGTAAAGCATATGACTCTTATGAGTCCAATGTGTCCAATCAAAAGCAAAGTGTTGCCTAACAATGAATTACCTATGGCAGTCCTTGACTATGGATTTTGAACCAAATAAGCAAAAAAAGGAATTTTACCCTATATTTGATGAGCAAATAGCACAATGCTAATCATGGATTCAAATCCACCACAATTATCCCAGTTCCAAATGAAAGAGTGGCTATGAGAAAAGCAAGACAGCAAGGACATTACCGTACAAGATTCCCTAACATAAAGCAGCATCAACAGCAACACTAGCAAATAGCTACCAAATAGCTACACACGTTTTTCCAATTTATTAAAATCAACTATGTTTAACTGTAATTATAAGGTTCAATTTAGCATTTGATATTACATTCAAGAAAGTAGTTACATACGCAGCTCCCGATAACATATGTGAGCTATTTTTCATATTTTAATTTTTTAAACATAAGTCAAACAGGAAAATGGTAAATATTTTATGGTTGAAATAATTGTGAGATCGTTTTCTCATTGCATTGTTTACTAATTGTTTGTTTTTTAGTAGTATAAACGGACTAAACATATTTAACTAAAGTAACCTACACTACAAATCATCAACATTTAAATAAATTGAACCATAATAATAATAAAAACAAGAGTTGTAAAATGTGGCGTAGACAATCTAGATTTGTTATTGGTGTGATAGTATAGGCTATCGTTCATGAGCCTCACTTAAGTCACATAAGCAGCTGGTTTTCTCTGACTTTGTATATAAAAAAATCTTTACTGGTTAAACATAGATTACAAAGCATATACAAATATTAGTCTAAAGAAATTCATTCCAATGTGTTGTGCTAACAATTTATAGATACAGTGAAGCGCTGTTTATCCGGGTACCTTTTATCCGGCTATCCGTTTATCCGTGCTGTTGAGAAATGACAGTTCAATACAAATGTGACATTGCGTTCTGAGGAGGATATTTGAAAAAAAAACGGTTATCACATTGTCTTTACAAAAAACACTATAATTCATGACAAATTTCAAATATTTTCATTGGAAAAACATAAAGTTAATAAAAATCTGCTAATTTGTATCAAAACATAAGATGAATTTCAAACAAAAATCAAGATTTGTGCTTAAATATATTCTTTGACTCATTATCCGTGTTATTCGCATATCCGGGCGAGGTCAATCCATTGAGCGAGGATCCATTGTGAGAGCGCAAGCGATAACATTTTTCATCGAATGTGCGATTCATTAGTTTTTAGATTAGGGTAAATGTACCTATAGTGGTGGTAGTACCAATAGTGGTGCTATTGCTCTAAAATGCGGTTCATAGGGCAAATTAAAAGTAATTAAGTTATTTAAGTTAGTGTTAAATGTTCTTTAGCCTTTTACAAAGGGTTTAAAATTTAAATGAGGCCATTCCGTTACTTAGTGATCGAAAAATCTATTATTTTGTGAAATGGGTCAACATTTTTCCAAAATCCTTAGGATTTCATAACGAAATTCATTTTTCTGTTAACGTTCTAAACGACCACATAACCACGCAATTATTAGTTTTTCAACATAACTGTTATGTAATGTTATTGTTTTACTAAAATTATTTGCCTTTTTACCATATTTATGCATTTTTAAGTGTTTTTTACCATAGTGCCATTATAGGTACACAAAACAGGCATGTTCCTATAGTGGTTATAGTTCTAAAATCAATAAATACAGGTCGTTTTAGATTTTTTCGAGGAAATTTTTGGCATGAGGTACTGTTTTCACTAAAATAAGCAACAGACATCATTTTTATGTAGGTAATTTACTAAAAACAGGCCAAAATTCGCTTATCTGGCTGAATGATAAATTGACTTCAAATCAAGCACACTCTTCCGGGTGTAGGTTGACGACAGGTGTGATGCAGTACTTTAGTGAATAGTTTCATCAAGCAAATTTATACATTTTTTACGATCAAATTACGCAAGAAACCAACATTATGGCAGTAATCGTTGCTATTCATACGAAAACAGCTTCGAAACTAAGTTTCATTAATATTATACACCGTTTTTGATGCATCTTTGTTTACCACCACTATAGGAACACAATACGACGACTATAGGAACCATACCACCATTATAGGTACAACGAAGCAATCACAAAAATATGTAATTTTTTCGTAAATTTGATGTGTTTCATGGTAAAAATGGTTGTGATTGCGAAGATAAAAAATATTTCAACTGTTATGTGTTGAAATATTCAGAAATTCTCGTTTCTGACACTTTAAATCCATTAAAATACATCTGTACCACGACAAATTGCACCACTATTGGTACATTTACCCTATTATTATTTTTTTTTTCAAATTCGAATCACAATTTTCTTACTAAAAATCATAAAAGCTCATAATTTGAATTTCGTTAAGCTTTCAGTCATCTTACGAATGCAATTTTTACACAATTTCCTCAAAAAGGACAAAGCTGACAAGTTCAGCTATAAAATGAGTACCGGGAAGTTCACAACATTAATCATATGCGGCAGTACCAGCGATGCATGAGAGTGCCACGGGATGGATTATTTTATATCCGTTAGTTGTTTTTTTTTTAAATAATTGCATTGCGTCAGGAAAAGTTTTATCTATAGACTACCATTTCTTATCGCATAAGGTTGACATTTTATATTGCTTATCTAAACTTTTGCCTAGTAGAATTTGATAGTAGAAAGCATTATAGCCTAGTAGAATGCATGATCAATTCAATAGTTACTTGAGCTAAGTTGTACCAATTTGAATGTTTCAAGACAATTTAAATACGGACGTATCTGGACGTTTTTAGCCCTTATCTGGACATTCTCCGTACCATCTTTGTTGATATACTTAAGCATGGCACGTGAAACGATTACTTGATGGATAAACCACGAGTTTGCCGAGCTGTTCGTTGAACCGAATGTGTGGAATGTCATAAAGACCGGCAGAATACATTGGCTGGTACATGTATGGAGGATAATAGTGATATGATGGATACGAATCGATTCTCAACGCGACTCAATAAGTTTATCGGAATAAATTCCTGCCCGAGGATTCAGCGATTGCGAGGATGCATTTTGTGTATTGCGTAGATGGAAGGATGAACCCTCACGCCGAGCGTTGATTAGTCACCTGACCACCAAACGTGCCAAATCCCCATCAAAGAAAAGGAGATTCTAATATGCACTAACAAACGGATCCTAGCAAGGTCATTTGGATTCAGGTCAGCGATAAGTGATACAAATAAAATAGTTAAAGTGATACAAATATTACTACTTAAAGTTTGTAAAAAAACAATTATTTCATAAAATGACAAAAAAACCATAAGAAGGAATGGAGATAACTTTTATGAATCTTTTTCCTAAGGCTATTACGTAACAATATCAACATAGTTATTCCTTAGAGCAGAGATGTTAAACTCATTTAGGATCGTGGATCGGTTCACTGTTAAAAATTTTCCCCGCGGGTCGCAGGTTAAACGCAACGTATGTATTCCAGTATCCAGTTTTCAAAATATTATTCAAACAAAATTAAAAAAAAGTCAAAAAGTCATAAAGGATGTAGGGGTTATGCAGATTCCTTTTGATTGTAAAAAAAATACAACTAATGACTCAAAGGGCATGGGCATGTCTTCTTCAACATATTGTTTTCAACGAATATTAATTATTTTTAGTTTTTGGTCAATAGTTGGTTTCTTTTTCATTTAAAGATGTATCAATGGACCTCAAATAAAATCAACATTTTTTCGTAACCTCCAGTTTGTTCGTAACTTCAAACAAATTCATGCATGTCAAACTCTTTGACTATACATCTTTGGTTGTGTAGAATTGAGAGAACATGGAAATAAAATCATACTTAGCAAATCAATTCATGATATTTACTCATTCAGAGGCCATCATCCTAGCTCAGAAATTTAATAATTCTGCACAACTCAAGATATGTGCAAATGTTGAGGCTTCCTGAACAGTTCTTAAATCCTCGTTTACTATTTGGCGATACTATTCGGCTATGCGAGTGAGAAAAATCAGACCAGTATCTAAAAAAACTCATGGAAAACCAAGCATAGCCATTCTACATATATATGCTTGGAACTTGTGTTCTAAACTTAGGTCATTTAATAGGCACACGAAGTACAAATGCAGCTTTTTGACAACGGGAATGATTAATAACATTAGCTCATAACTATAGTACTACATCGGCAAAATGGCAAGCTACGAGGCCATTTTGTTTGAGAGACTGTCAGATCTTCAGTCGATTTCGTAAAATTTACACATTTTTTTAAGTATTTGATTTTTCAAGACATTTAAAAATATGAGCCTGAGTTTTGAAGAAGCATAGCTTAAGAGTACCTTCATCAATGAAGGTTAGAAAGTGATATTTTTTATACATGATTTACGAAATGTCCAGAAAGCCAGAAAGTCAGCCATCTTTGCAGTTATCTAATCAAAGATGTCCCTATCGGTAACTTGCTCTACTCTTCGTTAATCGAACCACTAAGACTGAATATGAACACCTTCTTCCTAAGCGGATAAAAATTAGAACTCAAGTCCATCTTAGGTATTCCAGTATTCAGTTTTCAAAGATTTAAAAAAATAATCTACAACCTAATTCTGTTTCATTCAAATAACTGCCAAAATTCTTGGCGGGCCGTATTGAAAGCCTTCGCGGGCCGCATGTGGCCTGTGGGCCGAATGTTTGAATGTTGTTAAGAGGCTTAATAAACTAATATATATGTACCATGTGATTGGAATCTTGATCACGGTCCAATCTTTTGCAGACGCGGATGCTTCTGCCATTATTCAAATTCGAAGAACAAACACCCTCCACCTCAAAAATATCACTAACAAAACTCTAAAGCATATAAAGAAAACGCAGCCACTGTTTTTAACAAAGCAAAACTATCGACCTACCTGACGTATAAATCAACAATTACACGAAATAAATTCAATTAGTGGTACTTAAAAAAAGGTAATTTACAGCTTATATAACTGTGCATAAATTATGCTGTTTGTTTCGCACTACTACGTGATTAATTATTTTCTATTCAGAAAAAATAGTTTCATGGCTACTCAATTGTGGTACCCAAATTCTAAATTCCAAATGGTCCAAATGAAATGACATTCAAGCCAAAACATTTACTCGGGAGGAATTGAATTAGCCTTAGGTGAGAGTAAATATCAACAACCAACTTCACGGCGACCTCTTACCTTTCAACACTCATACACACAAACCACAAACAGTCCCATGCTCGTGGGTAGATGGGGACAAGACAGCGGCAGAAAAATACAGGAAATATGGGTCAACGTCAAGCATGGGCCCATGCGCTCTTCTCCATCCCTGCAATGGCGGTACGATGCTGCAACGATCGTTGCTATGCAGCTTCACTATGATACATAGCAATCCCCCATGAGTTAAGCCACCCTCGCTACTGCTAATGGACTAGGAGTAGAAAAGCGAAGCAGCAAAAGAACCGATCACTGTATCGCAAACGCCGTAGGTCGCTCCAGCACACCAACATCCGTTTGCATGTGTGTGGAATCAAAGAAAGTCCCATAAAGTAGCGAAAGCAAGACGGGAAACCAAGCATCCTATATGCATGGGCACATGGGTGAGAAAAACGCGCGAGTCTTTGCGGCCGCTTTGTGTACGTTTACTAGCCCCAAGCTCCACCAGCTGCTGAGCGCCTGGTATTTCAAACGCCTATGCAGAAAAGTATAAAGAGGAAAACGGAAAAGTTACTAACTCGCTACAGCAGTGGAGGGGTAGCTGGGTTAGCTCAACATTACTACACGTGCATGCTTTTTGTTGTGGTGTGAGAGTTTGGTCGAATCTTTCGATTGCTGTGCTGAGCGGGGAGCTTGAAGCACGGTTACTTAGCTACACAGCTTCATGCATTGTTTTGCTGTTAGCAACAAAACAAGTTCCTAAAGAACTACAAGAGTTTCGATAGAAAATGCAAGTGTTGTTCAATGTTTTTTTTTTAATGGGGATTTTTTGTATAATGCTGATGCAAATTTGACAAAATAATTGTATTTGTATAATTTACCTTTATCAGCGGTAATTAATGTATTCAAAAGTGGCAAAATTCATTATGCTTTTATAAAGTCCCCGAAAGAGTAAAGCGTAAGAAACATTTAACATCCACCGTACACCGCCAACATGGCCGATCACAAATTCTCCTCCATTGACCATGGCGAAGGCTTCTACTTTCGATTTCGTTTCATTGAAGGTTCCCTCCAGCTTACCAATTTATTCGTATATGCCTCAACCTTTATCTTTCCTTTTATCCGCCATACTCCTTCGCCACAGTCGTCGGCCACCATCACCCCTCCCTTCCTAACCCTTCCGCCTTTCTCTTGAGCTTTAGTGGGTACGGGAGGCCTAGCCTCCTATGAGGCACTATTATATTTCTCACCCCCCAAAAAATAGGCACTACCACTGAGGTGGTAACTATCTAACCAACACCAACACACAACACATTGGAAGGCACGAGTCGGGCCCTGCATCAATGAAACAGCCTCTAACTAACACAGCCATTCCTCTGTGCTTTTCAATCTCTGTCGCACCATGGCCATGTACCGCGGTCCCTACCAGCCGCCGCCAACCGTCGCACGCCGTGTGTCCAAAAATAACATTTAGTGAGCAAGTCCCTGGACCGTGCGTCCGTTCGTCGTTTGTTCTGCATTGGTGGAAGGAAAGACAGTGATGGAGAAAACGGTCTAACTCTATTTTCCATTTTTAGTTTCGGAACCAGTTATTATACCAAAGAGCCCAGCTGAGCCGAGTGCGGTGGCGCTTATGCAATTCCATGCTGTATGCGAGCAGTGGTGTTGGGTTTTCTAAGGTTTTGCTTCGTTTTCCATCCCCTTTGACTCGTAGCCGTTCACCAGTGGGTCGTAGGTTTTGTGTTATGTGTCTTTTTTTTTTTTAGGCTTGAACTAAACGGGCCCCAATGTGACCAATGCTCTGAGCTTAGCTGGAGCCTAGTGGTCTCACCGTTGGGACGCCCGCACCGTTGTCCGGAGCGCTTGAAAAGTATATGCTTGGCCGTGGCCATTGATGTTGGCACACTTTCAAAGATAGCCTTTCCCCCGTCAGTTTATGTTTGTGGCCGCTATATCTTTTCGAACCCTTCCGCGCTTTCCGATCATGAGCGGGTGGTTGGTTTCCTCTTGTTTCACTGTCGTTGAGAAATCTAGCGGAAAGGTTTCGCAATGGAACGGCAAACTGGGGAATAGCTATGCGCTTGTATGATTCAGCTGAGAATTCAATGCGTAAATGAAAGTGAAATTGTTTGAAGGTGGTATTAAGTAATATGAAATTTCTTTCCGTTGGACTTTTATTTGTAGCTAGATCATGTTTCCTCGTGGAGTAAAAATTACCTCATCTCAGTAAAAATTCAATGCGTAGGTGCGAATGAATTCTATCGTACAAAATATAAAACATTGTAAATTCGGGCTTAAGTGTAAAAATAGAGTTTTTAAATATAAAAAAATGAGAAAAGGTTATACCACGAAATGATTTTATTGTTTATAACCTAATGCTTTACAAATCAACTTAATTTTTTAATATGCAAATGAAAACAAAACAATATCATGTTTTGAATTTTCTCCCTTTAAGTAAGAATAGTAACAACTGTCGTGTAAAGAATACTCCCCCTTGTTGCACATCATGATAGGAAATTAACTAAAAACTATTGAAGCGAGAATTTGTAATCCAATCTCACTATTCGTCTTCTTGTAGTTTTTATTTGACACTCTTCTAGTTAAACATGATGTAAAAGCTACAGTTTAATCCAAATAAATATTCTTGGTTATGGCAGGTAATACATTCTTCTTCTTCTTCTTCTTTGGTACAACAACCGTTGTCGGTCAAGGCCAGTCTGTACCTACTAGTGAAGTGAGCTTGACTTTCTTTGACTTATTGTTACCATAACAGGATAGTCAGTCCTACGTATGGAGACACGGTCTATTCGGGGCTTGAACCCATGAGGGGCAGGTAATACATAGTTGTGGTAAAAAACACAAACAATTCCCATTTTTTTCTTTATTATTGTTACTTTTCCATTCATAGGTGTTGCCAAATTATAATACACTTCAGTAAAACAGTGAATTGAACATTAATATAATTCTTCTTTTTTGGGTATTTTATGTATTTTTTTCGTTCCGTTCGTTTCCGTGTGAAAAATTGAGTTACAATTGAGTTTAAAATGGGTATAAAATGTATCATCATTTAAAAAAGTGATTAAATTTATGAAATATTACTGTAACATTACTTTTTTTTTTAATTTAGGAACTAGTTCAATACTCTGTGTTGTGCGATTAAGTATATATTTTTTTTTCTATTATTGAGGGACGGTATGGTCGTATTGCTTAATTATATTGAAATTGAAATATAACTGAAACATTAAAACGTTGTTTTGTTACAAATGAAGTACATTTGAATAAACATAATACAGGTAGTTGCATTATTTTTTAAAACCCCTCAAAGCAATGAACAAAAGATGCATAAAAAGCTCTTTACACGCGCCATCTGTAAGCGGTTAGCGCAACTAACGGTGAAATAAGAACTAAAAATAATTTCCAAACATTACTAGTCCAAGTTTCGCTCCAGGTACGGCGAATCGGAACATACAAGTAAGAAAGACCACGTAATTGACGTGACGGAACATAACAATTAAAACTATTTCAGCAAATAAGAAAAATCGATCATATTGCAAAGAATATGAGCAATGAACATTGCATTAAAAAAACACAATTCCAGCATTAAAAAAACCGCGATTTCCAATTGCATTAACTGACAGCGTGTATTATAATCTGGAAGTGGTGAATTTGACGCTATAAATGCCTTATTCCCTAAAAATGCCTAAATGCCGGTCT
Source organism: Anopheles coluzzii (assembly GCF_943734685.1). Lineage (NCBI taxonomy): Eukaryota > Metazoa > Arthropoda > Insecta > Diptera > Culicidae > Anopheles > Anopheles coluzzii. The sequence goes on from NC_064670.1 coordinate 71,075,182, forward strand.
AACGGTACAGTCATCAACTCGTACGACTTAAGAACATACCCGTCATGGGTTCAAGCCCCGAATGGACCGTGCTGCCATACGTAAGACTGACTAGGCTGCTATGGGGGGAAATCAAAAAGTCACTGAAAGCCTAGCTCATTTGTGGTACAAGGCAGGCTTTGACCGAGAACGGTTGTTGTTGTACCAAAGAAGAAGAAGAAATGCCTTATTGCGTGCTATATGAGTGAATCGTGTTGTTTCTATTTTCTCCATGTTGAGCTACTTGCAGGGGCACATAATGCAAGCGTACTCTATAATCGATCTAACCCAACAACACTACAGAGTCCTTAAACACTCCGGATCATCAAAATCCCGAGATAAACGAGTCACAATACCGAAAGTTTGCCTAGCCTTTCTTATAGTAGTTTGTTAATTCACTTTTCTCTACATGGACTCGGTGAACAGGAATATAACTGAACGTGTAGACAACAGGATGACAACTTATTAAGATGATTTTGAAGAGTGGTAGCATCATTAAGAGTGGAGATAGGAAATAATATCAACAGTTTGATGGAAGAATAGTAATACAGTCGTTAGAAAAAATAACACAACACAGAGGAGTGGACTTTACACGCACCTTGAAGCACCCCAGAAGGGTTCGTGTGGAAAGTGTTTGAAAAATCTGCTTCTATTTTGACTTGCAAAGATCGTCTCGATAATTTACATGAATCTACCGGCTTGATATACATAATATTCTTGAACAGACGGGAGACGAAATGCATCAGGTTGTACGGGATCGAACGTTTTGGCATGAAACCATGTTGATGCTGAGTAATATACAGGCGGTCCCTGAGATACCGCCGAATGGGAACCGAAAACGGTCGCAAAATACCACGTATCTCCAACATTACGAAAATTGCGCGAAATTCTACAATTTTTCCACACTGAAGATGGAATACCATTTGGGCCTGGGGATAAGGAATGTTTTAATTTATACAATGCGAATAGACAACGAAACTATCAGAATCGCAATTTACCACACCTCATGAAGTGTGCTACCAAACAACCAATTTTGTAAAACAAGTGAAAAGTTTCATGTCTCAATTTGGATTCCTTTCGCCAATTTGCTCCAAAGCTACCGCTATATTACCTATTAGGGTTCCTTTAGTCCATCAATCCAATATAACCCTGTACAATAGAGTACGGCACAACACACAGCCATTAACAGCACTGACAATTAAATCCATTCGATTTATATCCCTCAACAGGTAGGGACATTAAGCCCTCAACATTAAGCCATAACCTTCCATTCATAAGTCTCAGCATATCGCTGAATCAAAAGCCCCGACACATAATGTTATTTTCTACCTATTTGAATAATTGAGGGATTATGGTGAGCTTCCGAAAGTCCGTCCAGAATCAGATTGGCGTTGTAATTGTTCATAAAATAAAATATCTCTGTCACTCTATGGCACGAGTCACCATACGCACGAAAACCTTCACACAATGCTCCGCAACGACCGCAATACCGATGTAATCCAACCATCGCATAGTTCCGTCACGTTTCATTCGCAGCAACGGGCCCGTCACTTTGCGGGCCCCGGAGGAAGTGGGCGCGTCGGTTTGGTCCGTACTGTCTCCATCGGCATCAAACGTAACGCCATCAAAAAGACACTCGGAAAGGCTCGCGCCACTTTTTTCTCTTTTTTTAGTAGCGGAGGTTTTGCAAGATTGAGTTTTGAAACATTGATGAACGTCATAAAACCTTCCGAAGCGGGCGTGATGTTTGATGCCACCGTATTCAAATCCCCATGGTCATGCCCGGTCCGGCGTGGCAGCGTCTAGTTGTCCTGGCCTTCGTCGCTGTTCCCAGTGGATTTGAACAGTGCTGGTACCACACGCTCCCAATAAACCAACCTGCCTGTCGGTTGGGGCGCGGAACTCGACCTCGGTTCGGGCTGAAAAAAGGCCAGCCGGAAGGATTCTAGCTGAATGTGATTGTCGAAAAATTTCCTACGGACGACCTTTTTACGATGCTTGTTTATTGGTTTACAGCACCATTATAAAAGTGCATCCTATATTTATATCCATGTATACGCTTTTAACCCTTGCCCTACGAATGCCCTGTGGGATCGGACGGGCGAAATGGTCCACAACACTGTCAGTCCATTGGGTCGCTGCGAACCAGTTAAATGATTAAAGCGGAGCAACTGTACGGTTGAAGGTAGCCCACCCGAAAAGGCACGCCACCGCTGTAAGCAGCCGAGTCCCTGAAGGCAATCACTACCGTACAAACACGTGTGACAGGCAGCGCTTCGGAGCTATATCGTTTCGAAGAAGAGGTCGAAATCAACGGCAAGCCGGCATGACCTTGCTCTGTTTTTCTAACAAATTTCTACACCCATTTCTACACCAATTTCAAATTTGGCTTCAATTATCCTTGCACTCTTATCCTTGGCATATTGCACGAAAAGAAAGATCCAATCCTTTCGGCGAACAAGCGCGTTGCGTATTTAGCACCAAAGGCAACGATTTTATGTTATCCTTCAGTAACGACAAAGAACAACACTACTTGAAAAAAAAACTGTAACAACCCCCTTTTCTGACCATGATTTGACCTCGATTTTACATTTTACGCCACATAACGGTAACAGTCTGGCGAGGTTTTTTTATCTACATTTTTTTTTGTTTCTTTACAAACCTAAAAAGAACTTTCTGCTTTGTTTCCGTTCATTTGTATATAAAGTGAAGGTTTATTATTTTCGTTTGTTTAGAACCCCTTTTTGCCTCAAAATCGCTTCCATGCATAGGGTCCGTGAATATGGATGACATTTTAAATATAGCTCAAGGATATCTCGATGACAGAGCGTACTCGCACTCATCTAGATGATTGTGATTTCCTCCTTGGGTCATAGCAGCCGATGGCGGTGTCCATGCAACCAACAGTAAAGTAAAACACCGAAAGTGAACAAATTGAAATGTTGAGTGTGTATTTCGATACGAAAGCTCCATTGCGTTAAGAAGACGGAAAAGTTGTTTCTTCCACCGTGGTTCGACTGGCAAAAGCGTAAAGCATCAAAGCTGAAGCTGTGCTCCTTAATAAGTTGCTGATCTTTTGCCTTGTGCAGAAACTGGTATCAGGTCTAGTTTTAGTTCTACGTGTATTCTCATACGATTCTGTCCAGAGCGCCACACACGCACTCTTTCTTCTGGGCTCCTTAAGTGATATTCCGGCGAGCGAGCAATTCACAGCCAGTATTGCCTTCTATGGCAATAAGACAATCATAAAATCAGACCTCCACACAGCACGGCAGACCTTCACCGCTGCGAAACTGCTGGATCCCGGGCACGTGAAAGTTCCGAGCCCGTTTGCACTGTTTTACTACCTGGTGAAAGGACGTGTATGGCGCACGCACGATTCATGCAGCCCGAGGAGGCTACATGCCGAGAACAAACCATGCCTCGTGCATACAGTACGATCATAGTGAGCGTGGAAATAGGGAAGGATTTATTTGAAACCAGCACACTTCGTCAAAACGTCTAACCGTGGGGCCAGACGAGGTGAAATATACAGCGAAATGAACTATTTGTCAGGCGAAATATTTGTCAGGTAAAGTTAAAGGGTTGGGGGAGATACAACATCCGCTTACGAAAATCACTTTAAAAGAGTATCTTCTTAAGCGGAACATTTACAAATGGGAAGCAATGATGAACTGTTGACTGAAAATTGATAAAATACTTGATAATGAAGTTTTTTAATGGATTTAGTTGCGATTTTGTACACGTTATTTGTTTACATTGCACACCAGCTGCTGTGATGCATTATCTGACAGATATTTCACCTGTCAAATACAGTCAACCCTCTCTTATTTGAGAGGCGATGGGACTGTCGAATAAGAGGGGTTTTCAAATTACAGATGTTGAAAGTGAATGAAAGGTCCATACAAGACAAGACAGAGACAGAACATTTAGTATGCAGCCTTAACTGTTGCTATAGGAAACTGCGAACAGAATCGCTAATTTGAGCATACATCTTTCAATAACCATGGCAACACCATACTCAAATAAGAGGGACACAGATTTCAGAGGTTTTCCAAATTAGAGGAACAAAAATGTACTGGAAATCAAGGGACTGTGCAAAATGTTCAAATAAGAGAGGTTTTTCAAATTGGAGAGGTGTCAAATAAGAGAGGGTTCACTGTAGTTCATTTCGCTGTATATTTCACCTCGTCTGGCCTTGCGGTAACGATCGGTTGTTACGATCATTCGTATAACGACAAAAGATGTTCTAATGTTATGTTGACAATTATAAAAATATTTGCATAAAAAGATAAAGGCATTCATATTGTCCGTTAAACTAGAATCCATCCATTAAGGTTAGCATAACACACATAGAAATGGCGATCGAAAGTTAAAAGGTTATTTAAAGAAATGGTATGCTTTTATTGAAAAAAATATAGCTCAGTCATACGATTGTTTATTCGAATGAATGTAGACCCCGTGCCACCCCAATGGAGGAATTAATTTTCTACTGAAAAAGACAATTTCAATCGTTGGTCGTAAAGTGTCTTAAATCAACGAAGCACCTAACGAAGAGTTATGTAGCGGGAGTTGTGGTCGTAAACCTTTTTCCCAATTCTCTTGCTTCCTGTTATGTCACTTTTAAGATAAAGAACCAATACAGTTCCCTCTGTATGTGTATGTTGGTTACTGTTTGTGCATGTGGGTGAGGATTTTCAAAAGAAAATGCTTCCCCCTTATGCGATTTGTGCCCTATCGCATACCTTCCAACCAACGAACGCGCTCTGATAATATGATGCCAGAAAAGCAATCAAAGGGAACATCGTAAAACGTTGCCCATATCTTGCTGCGCCACTTATAGTATAGTCCTTGCGAGACGCAGCTGCTTGGGAGCGGCCCGTAACACCAAGGAGAAAGATGAAAATTCCTTCAAGATTTAAAGGAATCTCCTTGCAAGACGATTTGCCTCCTTCCGTACTCCCATTCCTGAAAAACAGCTATGTGCTGAAGCATCCACAGGGAATCGGGCATTTATGCACATGCGTACAACATGTCCCTGCAGTACTGGTAGAGCTAATTTTGAGTTCCATTGTCCAAAAGAAGAAAAAATCCTCCTCTTTCATATTTCACCACAGTGTTGTTGCTTTTTTTTACATTTGAAAAAGTTGAGCAAGTCTGTTTTGCAGCATAAATTTCGACGCTTTTTTATCCAGCTGGTATGCTGTCTCTTTCATGTTCCGGTTCCTGTTCCATTCTCTCGCTCTAGGAATATCTACTCTCTGTCTTTCTTTCTCTTTTCTGGTATCGTCCAGAGTAGGTGGAGCCATGGCAACCATCAGCCAAAAAGGAAGCAGTAGGCATGAGCAGTACAGTAACAGGCAGGAAACAGAGAAAGGCTGTTACATACGCGTTTATGTTTTACAGTTGGCGTGGGAAATTGAAAACCCGGCTAAAGGCCAGAGGAACGGCAAGGAACGCTAACGTCAAGCGTATATAACGCGAACACTTTCTAGGATTGGCTTTCTCTAAAGTGTAAGGAAGCAAGACAAGGATAGGCCATGCGTCATCGGGAAAGGATGGCTGTTGTTCTGTACATAATGAAGTTGCTTTCTTGTAAAAGATCCCGCTACTAAAATGGTAGACATCCTGCACAATCTAAAAGGTATGTATATTATTCACCAATCATTCTGTTTGAATATGTAATTTCAGGAGTTTTCTCGTGTTATCTCAATTTTTAACTTTAATGATTTATTCTTTGAATGTACCTTATAAAATCCAAATACAGAAAAGCTTTTACAAGCTTTTCAAACGCAAGTGTTCATGAAATAATTAATAAAAATGTAAAGGCTGGCGCTTCACTTACGGCAATGCAGAAACGCGCGGAAATGTGGTAACATTTGTCATTTGTTTTCAAATTAAATGCAATTGATGTGTTGACTTTTCGTGCATTTCTTATTTCCCATAAATAGGGTAATATGCCAATTGTTGCTCGGGAACAGCCAACGTATTTCATATGTTGGAGAAAGATAAAATTACAATATTTTTGTTGTGTGTGTCTATTACACATGATTATTGTTTAAGAAATAGTATGTATATTTTATTTTAGGCAGACAAATTATAAATATTGAGAAGAAATACAGTTTTTTTTTTAATCTGTTCAAAATTCCAATTGTTGCACACTTACAAAAACTCAAAATTCTATTATTGCACACTTCATAGCCAATTATTGAACTCTTTCCAACACACTGAAATAGACAAAAAAAGCCCTGAAATGGATGTATTTCTATCGAATAGTGTTTAGGGCAATACGAAACGCTGTTACATTACACGTTTGTCCTTGATTCAAGCCGGAATTCCGCCAAATAATTAGCGAACGGTGAAAAAGGAGGCTTTGGCCTGTGCAATAAATAGAAACGAAGTACTCTCTTTGTTCCAATTATTAAACAGTGGATTAAAATAAGTGTTTTCTACAAAAAGTCCACATTTTTGCAACCTAATCGTGAGAATTAACTATGTTTGTTTGATTTAAATCAAAATATACATGTTATGTGGTTCATACAGCGAATTAAGCCTTATTTAGTGAAGCACAATTCTTAGCGGTTTAGCGAAGAAATATATTCATTGTGGTCGAAATCAGTCAACATATTTTCATTCGTGCTTAAAAAATCTAAAAAGTGCTCGATTCAAAACATAAATTAGTATAAAATGCGGCAGAAATGCTCAATATTCTTCTTCTTTGGCTCAACAACCGTTGTCGGTCAAGGCCTGCCTGTACCACTTGTGGGCTTGGCTTTCAGTGACTAATAGATTTCCCCCCATAGCAGGATCGTCAGTCCTACGTATGGCGGCACGGTCCATTTGGGGAATGAACCCATGACGGGCATGTTGTTAAGTCGTACGAGTTGACGACTTTACTACGAGACCGGCAGAAATGCTCAATATTAAAGGAAAAATGCTGGCTTTCATCAATGGGTTATAAATATTTTGATGAACAATAATTTATACGCATTGCGCAATAATTGGGTGGTGCGCAACAATTGGCAAATTACCCAAATTAGAAAGCGTTAACATTTTCAATGTTGATTATTTCTACATTTCAATATTTTTCGTTGTGAAAAACTAGCAACACAACTAAAATCTAATTTTCTACCACACTTTATGCTCATTAAAAGAGACATAGTTACCATCAACTTACTTGCTTTCTAATGCAACCAAATCATTCATGTTTTTTATTGCATCAATGTAAATGAATACATTAAAGTTAAGTTTCTAAGCTAAGTTTTTCTTTTTTTCATAAAAAAACACTGTATCTCGTTCAGTTTATAATGAATTACATATTATTCAATAGTAAGCATGAAATATGAAGCAAAGTATTTTAAAAGAGTCAATCGCGGTAGTATTGTCCTTAGGTGCACGATGTAACAATCAGTGGCGGATTAAGGGTATCGGGGGCCCTAGGCGGTAATACAAGTTGAGGCCCCTTTGAAATGATTCGCCAGCCTTGGGGGGCCATGTCGCTAGTACTCTGTCCATACGGCACTGGTTACAATAGACCCATCATAGATTCAAATCTGGTTGTCACAGGACCGGCTATTTTTTATCTATTAATACACCAATTAGGGACAGATAGTTCAGCACTAAATAGTAAGACATAAAGGCAACATTAAGACGCAATACAAATTCGTCAATTTCAGCCATACCTCAATAACATAGATCCTTCTAACTTTCGTATATTATATTGCTACTACTTTCTTGAGCAACAGAATTGTTTTCTTGTCGTTAGTATTCACCATATTATTATATTTTATTGAATAAGTACTACAATAAAACACTCTAACAATGATGTTTGCAACACGCGAATTTTATAATTCACTTCTAACATAAAATGCTACATTTGCTGTGATACGAAACGAGGTGACGTTAGACGTTACACTCATGTGAAGTTGGTAATAAGTGTTATTTTTCATCAATCTTTACATTCACTGTTGGCACTCCTAGTGTCTGTGATGTAGAACAGTTTACCAAAATTTACTTCGCCTTTCCACGTCCTGTTCTCACCCATAACAAGGTGCTCTTATCACTTGTCTGTGCCAAAGCATGCGTCTCAACGAACTGCGTAACGTAACGACCACATCTGAACAATTGCCTTCATCTTGCATCATCTGGTGCGCTGGTCGGAAGCGAGCTGTGGCGTACTTATCGGAGTTTTATATTAACAGAGCTCGCAACTTTTGCAACACAATTGCGCGCCACGTTCGATTACCGTACAGCACGATGTATTTTATTTATGATTTCCCGAGCCTTCCGCGTCATTCTGTACATCATCGTCATCACTGTCATCGCCGGAATAATCGCCGCTACCGCTGGAGGGCACATACTGTACGTTAGAGCCCATTCCTTGCGGTGGACTATACTGTATCTTGCCCCAGCCAGGCGGCATGCCCGCGTTGCGAGCGGTGGTGATCTCCATCGAGGATTGAGGCGTCGCTACGGCAGCCTTTCCCTTGTCGTTCAATCCAGAATCTAAGTCAAACACATCATCTTCCTGGCGTTTTCCTGGCGTAGACGGCTGGATGAAGCTCTCTGTACTGGTCGTAGTAGGGGAAATTTCCGTCACCGCTGTCGGGACCGTTGATGTTGTCGGCGACGGCGATGATGATGATGATAATGGCGATGTAGTGGTCGTTGTTGTCGATGTAGTAGTGGTAAGAAGATGCTTCACAGGATTGCCATTTTTGTCGTGCAACATTGAACCGTGATTGGCACTTTCATTCAATCGATCCACCAAATGACCGTAGAGAAATAGCATCCCAACACCGAAGCAAACACCAACACACACGATCAGTGCCAAGAAACCGACACACTTCTTGTTGAAAGCTTTCTGCTTTATATCGCCCATTGTGGATCTGCGCGATCCGTTCGCTAGTTGGTTAATGTTTTTGGTACCCTCGACCACACTAGCTGCACTGTCCGCTCTGTTGGCGCTCCCGTTCGATTCTATATCGTTCCGAATGGTAACCATTATTATTGCTGAGGACAAGGGAGATGGTCGATCTTACGCTCAGCACCAGGATCCACTATGATCCGATCTTGTTTTATCCTGTTACACACCGTTGCAAATCTAACACGGAGCACGTATGGAACCAACTGCCGTGAACGTAAATTCGTTGGTTGCTAGTGAAATTGTGGAGCGCTTTCCGATGACTGAATCAACCGATCTGCTGTAGACTATCTGCGCCACTTCTCCTCATTATCGCCATTGGGCCGTTTGATTGATAATGGCTGGCAAGGTTCTTCGCGATCCTACCCACACGTTTACAAACCCCAACACAAACCTTTCCAGGAAAAGAAATGTACATTAAAACACACAATTACAGTGGTGATGAATTACTTTTCTTATTTGTGTAAAGCATGGGTGTAAAAAGAACATTGAATGAATATTCCACATAGCAGATCATTTATTGACAAGACACAATTTATTTACGCTTTCGTTCATTGTGCCATCGGTAGTTTTAATCATTAAAGCTAAAATTGAAAAGAGTCACGATCACTTTGAAAAAACTGAGTTATTAAAATAATAATATTTTCGTATTTAATTTAAATTTAATATTACTCGTGATTACTGAGTTTTAGTTCTGACTTATACGGTTATTACTGTAATTGTTTTTTTTTTCGTTTGCTGCCATACCGCATTTGGACCCGGCGCTTAATTGAAGACGACTGATAATCGTACTATTGTTAATATACAAACAGCTTTTAAGCATTATTTGTACTTTTTCTGTTTACAAATTTAAACTTTTTTGTGATTTTTAAACACATTTTTATTATTTAAGTGGACAAATGAAATTTATATGTAGCTGGAAATTAAAAAAAATGGAATTTTTTTTTTCTCTATAAAAATTTCCAGATGTTCTATTACGATAGATTTTTAATGTTTGCTAGTGTTTCAATTACTTCTGGCGCCACAAGACGTTGTCGGTAAATACCTTTTCCTTTTCCCGTTTAAAATTAAAACCAAAAACACGATACATTTAAATTTACTTTCACTGTTTCTGAAGGTTTTTATTCGCTAGTTATTCCACTTCCTTGCTCACAATTTGATTGTCAGCGGATTCACCCGATGTACCGTAACTTATACCAAATGGCGAAAGCTGCAACCAGCCAGCCCGCGGAATGCTAAATTTCCAATGAAAACTCTCGGAAGATTGTTTTTCTTCTACCGGACCAGGTGTAGTACTCTGACGTTGATCATCCGTCCGGTTCATGATATCATCTGCAGGATTCGAGTTTGTTTTTGCAGATTCCGGAGATTGATTGTCCTTTTCTTCTCCATCGAACAGCCCAGTGGCTGCCGGCCCAGCTTCCAAAGGCTTATGGTTCTGCTTCCTGTCCTTCGCCAGATCACCAAACGTTAAGTTTGACTCGAAGTCTGCTTCTACGTTCAACTGTCTTCCCGATTCCATTCGCAAGTGCTGTTGAAACAGTGCGAGAAGCTTTTCAACATTGGCCGCATTGGATTCATGCTTGGCCAACAGCATATCCGTCAGTCGAATTACTTCCTTTACATCGTGCATCTGCAGTCGGTTATCGATGCTCTGTACTTCATTCCAGTGGTAGAACACTGCCATCACGAATGCACCGAAAGCGATGGAGCTGAAAGCTAAGAGCGTGTAGAATACTTTCCTGTATCCCATTGACGCGGACGGTTTCGCAAAGTGGCTATAAGCCGCACGATCAATATCGACTTTATGTTCCATGCTGTAGTAGGTTTGCCCCGTTTGTGGTATTACAGCTTACCGATGATACACTTCCCTGCCAACTAATGAACGCTCTGGATTTATCAAACTAATTTATACGAACTTTCCTGGCTCGTATTGCACTATTCATTTGTTATCAGCCAAACCTTGAATCATTGGCTCTTTCCCTTCCTTTCTCTCTTCCCCCCCCCCCCCCCCCTCTCTCTGAGAACGAAACTGCATATGATCAACTTCAGGGTGAAATGATTAGATTTCAGTTTGAAGGCGAAGGATTGTTGATGTTTTGGTTTCATAACTATGGTGAATTGGTTTGATCGATCAGGTCAAATCAATCAGCCTTCAGTAGAGGAACAATGTTATTTAAAACGTACATTTTGCCAAATACAATCGCATGATCTAGAAATTAGACTTTATCGTTTTTTTATGCAAGAGTAGTACATGAAAGAAAAAAAAAGCTCACAAAAAGAAAGTTTGCTTTCTCTACCATCACCGAAACATCCGATTAAAAACCAAGTAGAGTCTTGCCATGTAGTAAAGTTTCTCGTATCGAAATATAGAAGTAACGTTATTTTCGATCATGTGTAAACCTTTATTGGCATACTGGAAATTAGAAATTTACTCATCTTCGATGGTTGCTTCTTCCATTTCTTCCGTTGGAGGTTCGCAACTGCTGTCCGAAACATTTGCAACGTGTCTCGATTTAAATACGTTTGACACTGTAAAACACAATATTACGATTAGTTCGCAAGTAACAAATGGTTGGGAAGTCAGCGGCCTCAACTTACCGATATCGTTGTCCAGCAGGTTCACCACGCAAAAATTCTTCGTCTTCAAATCTCCGCCCAATGCCAGGGTAAACGGACTTTCGTCACATTCACCCAAGCACTGTATAACACCGATTTTGGGATTCTTTTGATATACCATGCGCGCATCCTGCTCATCAATGTCCCATACTTTCAATGAGCCGTCCGCGGAGGCAGTTGAAAGCATTCCCTTCACATGAGCGCTAAGCACGAGCCCGGTAACTTCCTTCTCGTGCGCTTCCTTCGACCACAGCGGACGTTCATCCTGGCGGCTGTCAATGTAGTGCATCTTTCCATCGTTAGTGCTGGCCACAAAGCAGTTCTGGTTAAAGTGATCCCAGCAGACACGTTCCACTTCGCCACCAAGATCCCACATTTTGTAGCTGCTGCTGTCGTCGGTTGTAGAGCGGCAGTCGAACACTTTTACTTTGCCATCGCAACTCCCAACCAGAAGCGTTTCGGCTCGCTTCGGGTGAAACGCTAATGTCTGCACCTTCTCCCCAAAGTCGCGGATCGTCGTGTGGGGTGTGCCCTCCTCCAGGTCCCATAGAATTACCGTTTGATCCACCGATCCGCTAGCTAGGATATGTCTGCAGAATAAGTACATCGAATTGATTAATTCAAATAAACGCGTGTCTAAAAGAAACATCAAATAACGCACTGCAAATGGTGATTCCAGGAAATATCCAAAACAGCGTCCGTGTGGCCAAGCTTTGGGAGGTTCTTCTTACGACTGCCTTTCGACCCCAGCTTGCACACCGGTTCCAACGAATCCTGAATGTCTAAATCCCATATTGTAATAATAGGTTCCATACACCCGATCGCGCACATGTTGCCCGGTTTATCACTGCCCGCATCAAAGCTGAGCCACTCGATACACAGCGGAGGACTCGGCAGCAGGAAGTCGTGATGAATGTACAGGCTTCCTTCCTCTTCGTTGTAAACTAAAATCATAACATCATAACAAGGTTAGTAGTAAGTTTTTCTCAAGCTGATGGAAAGATCGGAGTCACAATTACGTACTGTACACTTCCATCGAGGCGCTCTCGTTCTGCACGTGTCCGACAAGGATCAGGTTGTCAGTCGGCTTAATGATTTCATCTTCCGCATCCGAATCTTCATCATCCTGGATGTTTTCTGTCGGATCAATTACGGCCACCGTACTCAGGTGTAATCCGGTTGTGCCGGCTAGAATGTGGAATATTTAAAGCAAAATCTTACATTTAGACCCGCCACATGAAAACAACAACCTATCGTACTCGCTTTACTTACTTTCTTGCTCGTACGAATCGAAATTATACTCATCGGTTCCTTCACCCGTGCCATCTGCGTTCATCGCTGCCAACCTGCCAGCTCTTTCAGCTAAACTTCTCTCACTATCTTCATTCTCTTCGTCGTCGGATGTGTCCATCCCTTCCGCCCCTTCTCTACAAAACAAAAACGTATACTTTTCGTGGAAAACATCTTCAACCCACGCTGTATTGATGCTTACTCTTCCAGATCTTCTCTGGTCTCGTTGATAATTCTTGCCAGCTCTGCCGGGGTTAATGTAACCTGCAATTACGAGTAGCGCGAGGAACATGAGGGTGAAAGCCGGCTGAACACTTTATAACTATTCCATACCTTGTCCGGGTTGGCCTTTGCAACGCCACGTTTTACGAACAGCAAGCTCGGGACAAAATTGACATTGGGAACCTCATCTTCCTGGTCAGACTCCATCGTTATAGCGTGATAAAATTAAATTCGCTGTCCTCAGTTCTCAGGCAATCCAAATGCACCAAGCACGTGTTTAATCCGAATTGTTTATTTACGTACGCATCTAACTGACAACAGGCTACGTCGACGTCAAACAGCGATCACAGGCATGACATTTCTGAGCAAGTTTTTTTAATGTTTTTATTGAAAAATACACCATGATGTATCGGAAAGGAGATAATACACCGTTATATATTTCAAAACTGGTAACAAACACTCATCAAAAGTAGCAACATTTCAATTTTATCGCAAAATGCATGAGTTTCTTTTCGATAAGTTCCATACCCAGTGCTATAACCGAGCTAATTTCGTCACCAAGATATCTGTATCTAAGGTGGCGCATTCCAAAAGTTCTTTCCAAAACACAAAAAGCTCAAAGTTTAGACATTTCTTTCGTTCAATTATTGAAGTTTTTATTTCGTTCACTTATGCCGCGGCTACACTTAACGAACCTTTCGAGATAAATAAACAAAATATTAATTAAAATATCTTATTTCTTCCAAAACGCTTTTTGTTACCAGCACAATTACTGTAGCAAAACTCTACTGACCAATTCTGGGCATATGAATTTCATTTCAAAATCTTTCTCTAATGTCAAGTACTTTTGCTATCCTATAGGAGGATTCAAGTGTTTTATTGTTTGCTCATTTTATCTATTCTATCTATTATATCTATTGAGAATAATGCGTGCATATCTCTATCGCGGATGAAGTGAAGCGAGTTTTCCATCGGTGCATGCGAGTTTATACGTTTCAAACAAAGCTCCAGAGTTTGACAGCTAGCGAGCTTTTTCTGTGCGACACACAACCAGAGTGACCAGAAATACCGATTTATCTGTATTCCTACCGATTTTTTATATGTCTACCGAATCACAGATGACTCCCCTAAAACTACCGATTTTCCATTTATCCTACCGAAAATCACAGATATTTGATTTTTCAGTCGTTTAAGCTTAATCTGTGGCGCTTGGGATGCTGTTTCAAGGCACGATATCCTTATTTGTTACTTATCGCGCTGATGCACCTTTGTTTGCCTGGCACTTGAAAAATGCTACATGTGTTTTAAATTCAAAATCTTATCCGTTAAAATTTAATGTTCATAATAAGTAGAAAATGTCAGTTGTGTGGATTCAAGGAATTGTTCGTCAAAGAAAATCATTCAAATTTGAGTTTGAATCTCGCAGTTGGTGGTTAAAACTTAAAAAGAATTTGATCGTTAAAATAATTCATTGAATTTAAATTGTCGCGTTCTCAACAGTGCTCCTGCCGCAATCTACCAAAATAATCTGCCCACTGGCCCGCAGAGCAAAGCGAGCTTTTTGGCGGCCACCCGCAAAAGCCCTCGCTCGAAAGGTCAAAAACCGTCACAAGTACTTAAAAATGACGTCGCCAAACCCTCCAAATAGGTGCGATTTTCCCTCGCTGGTGACGTCGTTTCTAAGTACTTGTGACCAAGGTGTTATAAATGACAAGGTGAAGTTGTTCAGAGCAAAATGACATTTCTCGACTTGACATTTCTCTTCTGGGGGCTCCGGTATAAAAATCGGGGAGGGCTGGTGCGGGGTAATGAAATTTGTATGCAGAGAGTGACAGATGTCCCCCACAATGTCGCCCAGCAAAAGCGATAAAAATCAACCTTCTAAATACATTATCCTTGCTTGTGACGGTTTTTTTGACGTTTCGAGCGAGGGTTTTTGAAGGATGGCCGCCAAAAAGCTCGCCTTGACCTGTGGGCAAAGTGACCAGAAATACCGATGTATATATATCTAGGGTTTGAAGAAAAAATATCAATTTTTTAACCCATTGAACTATAAAACTCTGCCAAACAATCAAATCAATATAAATAATCCAGCGAAAATCAAATGACAGCACGTACGATAAAATCGTATCCAATGGAGCACTGCTGCGGCCCTAAGCGGTCGCGTGGAGTCCCGAGAAAAAGAACATGCCGCCACTGAGAGGAAAATGTGCATCTTAGTCCGTCTTTGGCTTAGAATTCCTAGTACAATTTTCAGATCGGCACTCCAGAAAGACCTTCATTTGTAACCGCTGAACCAAATCTAATCCATATCCTAGATAAAGGATGCATATTCTCGTGTGATGGAACTTTCATTTTGCGTATTAGCATCCCCCCCCCCTCGCTTAACAATTCTTTTTAACTGAGTTTCGAGTTTTAATCTATCGAAAACTACACATAAAATGTTGGTGCTCCTACCGAAATGTGCCAACATAATCTGGCCACACTGGCGAGACACAACCGTACTCTCTGTGGGAACGAGGCGATGGAAGATGTTTTTGTTGTGTTTGAAATTTCGTTGAAGGAGGTGTCTGTGCTGCTCGCGCTCCTGCCGTAAAGTGATTTTCTGCCTAGCTAGTGGTTTCCATCTGATAGATGTACCCTTTTGCGGGGAAATATCGAGAAGTAAGTCTCTTGTTAAGCGAAGTATTTTATTTCCAAGCATCGCATGAGTTGGAACGCCTTAACTCTAGCTCACCAAAACCCTCTCAAACCATTGGCTGCGGACGCCTTCTTTGTCGGGCCATCGCGCGGGACATGTTTGCGTGTTTCTTGTCCCGAATTGTGGAATATATGGGTTGTGCTTGCGTCTGTGATTTATGTGTATGCCGAAAAAAGGAGGGATTGAATGTGGTTTCATCGTTAGGCTGTGCAGTACATCGGATTTGTGCTACTATTTGAAGTGCGCTTCTATTGCTTTTTATTGGAATCAATTGTTGTGTGGTGTTAATTTGTGTTAGAGCTCGTTTGACGTTGTGTGTGGTTCGGTATCCGTAAGTAATTTCTGCTGCGGAGGTCTGGTTGGTCAAAAGATTTGTGTAAGTAGATTGTCGCTTAAATGAGAATACACACAATCAAGCCGCTCCCTGATGCTGGAAATGAGTACAAAGCTGACAAATCGTGTTGAGGACGACGCGTGTTCTACGACTAAAAACCATTGCCAACGAGTGAAGAAAGTGTGGATGCATTTGGTCGTTCAATGACACGCGTTCAATGATGTAAAAATCCAGCTTTTGTTCCATTGCTATCGATGTGAAAAAGTGGTGGATTGCAACTGTAATGCGATAGTGTGCGTGAACATGAAAACTGCGAATGTGTGCATATGGGTGTGAGAGACCGAAGAAGGCGTGTGAGAGATTTACTGAAGAAACCATACTGAATGCAGCCCCAGCTAGAGACTAATGAGCTTGCCCTGCCAGAACGTAGGACAAGCGAAACGTCTTCGATGATGTGGAAGCAATAATTCGAACGATTAAAATATCGTCTGGTGGAAGTGGCTGGATGATTGTCCGCACAGATCTCGTTCTTTGTTTAACGGAAACGCCGCACGGACAGATTCGTTGTCAGTCAGTCAGTCAGTGCTGTGTGTTACATTGATGTGCGCGCGCGCGTGTGTGAGTGTATTTGTGCGAATCTCGCTGTGTGTGAGAGAGGTTTGTGATTGCGACTGGAGGATCATGTTGTGTCGATTGTTGCTTTTCTCTGCCATGGGTCCCTCATACATAAGCGCTCAACTAATCTCAATGGTTAATGGTTTTCTTTCCCCACCGTTGTGTGGAATTCACACGCTCGAGGTGACGTTTGCCATCGGACAGAAATACCAGCCTGTTGATAATGGATGTTTATTTTTTTTTTTGATTTATAAATTTCGGTACATAGCTTTGATTAGGTACAGTGTCAATCGAGTTAGAGTTATTCCCCGTTTCTACCTTCAAAAAGGAAAGAGCATAAAAATCAGCCTTGATCAATGACTGGCACAGGTTGGCCTACGGAAAGCAATCGACAAACGTACTCGTGTTGTAACTGTGTGCGAGTGGGTTTTTTCATTGCTGCTGTGTGACTCACATGAAGGCAATGCAATTGTGTTAGTGTGCGTTTTGATGCTGCACTATGGAGAAGTCTGGAACAAAACGGGAGTCGATTTTTGTTCAGTAATGTCTATTTTCTTTATTCTGCTCAGATTTGGAATAATAGACCATGCAGTGCAATGAGATAAAATACCCATTTTGTTATAATTTCTTATCTATTCGAGTATATTTTTTCTCAACGTTAGATACAGACAAATTGGCAATGGTTCTACTCCAACCTTTCTGAACAAATAACGCATAATTAAGTTAGTCTTACCTCTTTTTTCACTTCGTCTTCCCATTCTTTTCCCGCTAAAACAGAGATCATTAAGTGTTACAGATATGCCATTCATATAATTTTATAAAGAAAAAGTTCGAAAAAGTAAAGAAAAAGATGACCGCACGTGTTCCAAAATCTCTCACAGTGATCAGTTAAAGGAGTGTGCGTAACAGTATTTCACAGAAATGGCACGGAGCACCCGGTTGATTCATACTGTCTGAAAAAAAAAAAACATTGTTGCGTTGTCTCAACGTGTGGGGGAGCTGCTTGGGAAAGATGCCTGTAAAGTCTGGTGGTGAAATATTCGTATTTCTTTCATTCTTGTATATGGGTCGTTCCCGTGGTACATCAACCGTGTAAACATGCTAGTACGGACTCATCATGGGTTCAAATCTCGAATGGATCGGGTTGCAAATCATGTCAGTCTCACATAGCCTTTAAATTGCACTAAGAAAGGTTGTTTGTGGAAAAATAAGAAAAAGATAATTTCTTTTACACAATGTTTTTGTTCTTCTTAATGTTTTTATTTCCATTTGTTGTTTGATTTACTGATTTACTAACTCGATTTAATCTCAATTATGTTTGTGATTACAATGTTTTGTAATTGTTGATGTTGTTTGTATCATAGATTCACAATGAAAAAGAATTAGGGTATAACACTCGTATTTGCTATACATAACGATTGACATTTTTGTATGGCAAGGTTTACAAGATGTCTGTTTGTATGATTAGATGTATGTTTTTGTCTGCTTACCATAGCATTTCCTAAAACGATGCTTTTGCCGTGGAACATCGTAGCATTACTCTCACGCAGAGTACTGGCTGTGTAACAAAATCTTCTCAAAGAAACTTCACGATGGTCAAACTTTCCCAGCGTTACAGTGTGTAGAGGGTGGTGTGTGAAAAGCGCGCCTCCCAGCGAAGAGAAAAGAAGACGAGGCGCACACGAAGGCTGGATTTTTCATGAAATTGGCATACAACATTAAGTTTTTTTTTAAAAGCCTGACGTCATGAATGAGGGCTTTTTAAGGAAAGAAGCCAGCAAAAGGAATAAAACGATTGAAGCGAAGCCTCATGCATGCTTGGAGGATAGTTTTGGCTATGAGGTAGAAGAAAGATGAAACCTACATGGTAAAGAAAGCGACAACAATAGGTAATGAAATTTGATGTCATGGACCCTCCGCAGAGAAAATAGGGTTTGATGAGCGTTTAAAAAACCCCTGCAACACATGCACATAGCAACGGATTGCTACTGAACATTGTTGTTTCTTTAGTATGTTTGATAAGAAAACTATATTCTCTGGTATGCGGCTACAAATTGATTATGTGTAAAGGATATTAAATGATATATTGGTTAAAGTTTGTGGCAAACGTAAGAAACGCCATTTAGTTTTTGGTTCGTTCTTTGTTCGGTGTTGTCTTGACTTATTAGCGTGCGTAGAAGTTCACCAATATCTATCAATGATATGGCTCAACGATGGAGCATTGACTAATGCTCTGTTGCACACACGGCTGTTACTAATGCTTTCTGGGAATAAATCTTCTTCTGTCCTACCTCCTTCACCCTCATCACGACGCGTTCTGACGGCATCACATGTTGTGCGAAATGCGGGCGTCTTATCAGTCCAGTCATGTTATTCCTTTGCTGCTCCCCGTTTCTTGATGTTTTCTTAGCGCTGTCTGCCATCGTTTGAGCGACGTTGAAATGATAAAGGAATCTAATGGAAGCACTTGTTGAAATGTAATGCACGGCGAGTAAAGCTAAGCGAGGGGATGCGATTTCATAGAGGACTAATGCACAACAAAGAATTGCACTCATAAACAAAATCTAAAATTTGAAAAACTTTTATCCCATCTTGATGAGCTTGTTATTTCCAGTCAAAATGGATTTGTTAAGTTGATTGACTGCTGATTGAATGAAGCAGAGTTTGTGTTATGTCTACAGTGCTATTGTAACACTTTTCTTTCTATTTATAATTGCAGGTGCTGGTTTGCTGCGAGAAGCGAGCGTGCGTAGTTTAATCCATTCTTCGGATGATATTCTTGTGTGCGCTCTTATGGAGAAGAGACGGAAATTATGCTTCCCCTTGGCTTGATCGCACTTAGCTCGCGGTGTATGTGTGTTGATGTGGAATCCATGTGGAGCGAAGGCGACGCATGCATGGAATATGAATAGGATAATTAGAATGCAGTTGACCATCGTCAGTGCGGAAAGCAGATTCACAAATACACAGGCAGCAGCAGCAACAGAATTTTCAGAGGCACGCAACGAACATAAACAATCCGCTAGTAAGGTTGATCTTGCCAGTTGCAAAGTTTTGTGAGGAATTACAACAATAAACTAGCAGCGGCCATAGAATCCACCTACACTCTAAGGTTGAGCAAAGTGTACGTGTGGACACAAGAGCGGCGAAGAACAGCAGCGTATTGCCAACGAGAAAAAGGGCCTATTGTTTTGTTCATACTCACTGTACTGTTGTTTTGTTTTGGTTGCTCAAACGACTGTCGACTGCTCAAAATACCCCATCACAGCCATCTTTTGATGAATGTTTCAAGGTTTCCTACTAAAGCAATATCATCATACATCCAACTAATGTGCTGATCAAATGTCAATTGTGCAGATAAACGTGCGTTGGAGTAGCTTCTGATCGCATCGATTGCTTAAATAATGCTCAAGCCTCAATCTTTACCCTATCAGACATTCTAACAGAGGAGAACAACTACAAAAAAAAACTGACATGAAATTGAGTGGATGCAAATGAATCAACTCAACAGCTCTGTTCAAAATAAAAAAGAAATTGAAAAAGGTGATATACAGTGAAGCGACGTGGAACGTCTTATCAGTGAAGCAATAACGAGGTCTCCTTCCCGCTCCAGATTGCAGAGAACAGAGCGGCTAGTTACTTCCGTCATCGTAGCTTGATTGTGTGCATAAGGTTTTTTGTTTTCCTGCGCGACACGGTGCATTAGCAGATCGAAGAGCCAGGATATTAAAAGTGTAGAAATCATCCTTTTCAAAGCTGGCTGGTAGACGCATAAGGTTTTGTGCTGTTTTGTTTTTTAACAGACTCATCTGTGTGTTATTTTTCTTCTGCATATGGTGCTTGTAGGTGTTAACCGCGATAATAGTATTTCTTGTACTGTACCCACGTATTTAAAGAAGTGAGCGCAAAAAGCATATCTATTACGAACAGCTCGTATTTAGCTGCATGTCGTCAAGTGTTACCGATAAAAATTATGACCGTTTGTGTATTCGTGTAGTGTTGGTAGCTTCTCATATCATCCATTCCTGTAAAATTGGTTGATAATTCTTCCTATCCTTCGACTAAGAAGAGAAGCCGAAAAAGAAACGGAAGAGTGTCATTGTTACAGTATAAGGTATTTGCATAGTGCAGTTTCTGGATGTGTGCGTGTGTGTAATATAAGTTTTACTCCTGTACCAAACAGTGATCCAGTTTCAGTATAGGAAAAAAATAATTATCTGTTTGTAGCAGTGTCTACCAATTTGTGTGCAAAATTGTTGCTGTTCCGTGCTACCAGTAAAAGGAGTGTTTGGAGAAATGATCTAAATATTCCTGTGAGGATTAAGTGAGTGTTTTGATCCTTTCATTCGGGACAAAAAGTGTGTATCTGCATCGGAAGAAGTTGTGCATACATCATCTGTAAGTGCAACGCGGATAAAACCAGCTAGTTCACTTTTCCTATTTCTGGAGTGGTTCAGAGTTTGAATAGGAATTCATCAATTAATCAACATGCGTGAATTCAAAGTTGTCGTCCTGGGTTCGGGAGGAGTGGGAAAGTCGGCCCTCACGGTGCAGTTCGTTTCGGGTTGCTTCATAGAAAAATATGACCCTACTATTGAGGATTTCTATCGAAAAGAAATTGAGGTAAGTTTAGTTAATATTAGTTAGCTTGGTACTTCTACGGAACTTCTTATGAACTTTTTAGACCTTCCGAACACACACATACATACATAGCAATTAGACAAGCAGGAAAGGAATGGTTTCATTCATTTGTGATTCGATCTTGTGTTGGACCTTGTTGACGAACAAGTCGTGTCTGTTATATTTATGTTCTGCTGTGGCCATACCTGTGGTGTAAAAATGTTTGAAGAATGATGAGCGATTCATTCACATAATCGATAACCCTTTAACAAATGGTTTTATCTTATCTTAATGGTTGTAAGATTTTCTTTTGTTAACAATAATGAGCCATATAGCCAAATGCTTATTTATCATTTCGGGCAGTCGAGTGATATAACAGCAAACGCGACTGTATAGGCCGCGCGTAATTTGACTATACAGGCTATACTAGGCTTGGTATGAATTAGCCTATTATAACTGTGAAAGGCATGATCGAGGGGACTGTTTTCATATTTAGAATTGGTAAATTGATCAAAATGCACATAGCAAATAACTACACAAGTTGTGTTTTCTCTATATCTCTTTTTACTGTTTCTGTTATAATGCAGTTTGTGGTGTTGTAACAATATACTAAGGTATAACTCTAACACACGCAGTAGTTTCTGCTTTGTTCCGTGCACGGCATCTTGCGTAGCAACATACACACGTACATTTTTACGAATGCATCTATGTCAAAGACACGGAATTTCGTCGGGATAGTTTTATAAATAAAACGAACGCTTCGCAATACTGCACCGGACGCACCAATGTGTTCTTTTTTAGAATCTTAACAAACCACCACCACGTAAGGGAAAAACCAATTTTTCAAAGGGATCATGCTGTAGGAAGTGTATGAGGGTTTTCTCTTGCAGTTATTTAATAACTTAAATCATAGTTTTGTGAGTACATTCAACTACTCACTGAGGAGCTTAGCGATGCAAAATGCTACTATATGTAATATTTTTCGTCTACGTTGAAGAAACCTAACATATAAGCGCTATTTATGCGTAGAAGGTCCTGCATAATATTTAAAAGTAATGTAAACGTGGTAGTAATGCTTGTGTGATGAAAGGGTATTGCATTTTTTCGCATATTTTCACCCCGCGTGTTGAATTAATGCTTATAAAAATGAGTAAGAAACATGTTTAGCAGCAGGAGGACTGGGCTAAAATGTTTGAAAAGATTTGTGTATGAATCGCTTGTTCCCTTATTTCATTGCTCATTTGCGGGAAGCCAGAATGTCAGGAGGCTATCTTTTGCAACGCATTTCCCTCGCTGGTGGCTAAAAGGTGAATTATGATCTTCATGCAACAGTAACTTCTCGACTCCTTCTTCGCACATGCGACTGTTGTTGTTGATGATGTTGATGTTATTGTTGTACCACAAGAAGGCAAAGACCCCAGAATGCGGAGAATGGCCATGTTGATAGACTGGCGGCAGAATCGTAAGCAGGAATGAGGAGAAGAGAACCGTTGTCTGAGGAAATCTACTCATTAAGATTCTTATCGCTCTCGTAATTCCTCATAAACACATTTACAATTGTGCTGCGCAAAGTTCGATTACTGTCCAGCGTTCTAGAACGATTCTCAGTCAATCGCTAGGCGGCAAATATAAGAGAAGAAAATCATTCCAGTTTTTTATACGCTCCGCACTGTCATATACTGCCATCGCACACCCCCAGAAGATCGGTATTGCGAATTATGTGTGCTTGTGTATTGGTGCATTTAGCATATTATCAATGTAATGCTTTTCGGGAGCAAAATATTCACACCAATCACAGAAAAAAACAGAGTTGAGGTGTACATGAATCAATAGCGAGACGATTAATTTACATGAAGCTCATGTCGGGGAAACCATTCTGACGGGCGTTGAACGAACGCGCATACCGCGCATTCTCATTAAAATTCTGGCTGCTCGCCAATTTGTGAACCTTTCAGGCTAGCGGGTACACGGTGAGGGAGGAGTAAATCACCGTTGAAATCAACGCCATACCCATCACGGCTTGGTGCCTTTCACCTTCTTTGGCTGGCATATAGAGTTGTATGGTGCTTGCCCTTGTGTCTAGCAATATGCGGGGTGAGACTTGCTAGTAAGGCTAGGCAATGCTATGATGCTTTTGAGGGATCAGAGTGTATCGAACCCGAAAGCTTCCGAGACCGATTACTTTTTTTTTATGTTACTGAACCTAGATAACGATGTGGCGTAGCTCTGTATAGATATATGCTAAATACAATTGATGCTAAATTTTTCCGTCTGAAACACTTACTACTTACACGTGCTTGAATCTTTTGCCACACATGTTACTATAATGCTGGAAAAGCTTGGCTATGGAAAATTACAGCATTTCGGGGTGATTTTGCTTCGGCGGGGACCTTTTATGAAAATATTTGACAAAATAATGTGTGGTTAAAATCAGTAGGGTTTCAGGAATTCATTTTTTTAGCAAGGTGGATATGTTTGTTTGTAGTTTGTGGTTCGATAATTGGCATCATTATGAAAAAAAACAGTCAGCAAAGGAAGCAATGCGTCATCATGACATTGCGACCGTTAACAACATCTAGTCGAAAAACTATTCACCTCTACAGGCTCTCTTCTTAAGCTATATCAGTGTTGTAGAAGTTGGCAACGAGAGAGACCTGGCGAAATGTGAATACAGGTATTCCCCGATATACGCTATTAATGCGGACCGGAAGCAATCGCGTATCTCGAATATTAGCGTCAGACGAACTTTGAGGTTTTTAGTAAAATTATAGCAAATTTTCGTATAATTTATCTTGAAGTGGTAGGTTTAAGTCACTGTAGTTAGTTGATCTGCTTTGAACTGAAGATTACAATGTTGTACCTTTTAGAATGGATTCAAAATTCGACCAAAAGGGGGTTTATTTTGCATTTAACATTTGCTGTGTCAAATCAGTACAATTTGCTTACAGAACTGTCAAATTGATGAAATCTATGATCTCTTTTGCAAATGTTGTCATTTTTGTTAAGCCATTTAAAAATTTTCTGTTGGTATATCTTCGTTACGGTTGTTGTTTTTTACATTCCAAAATTTTGTGTCTGCTTGTTTCCGGGGAATGACATACATACATAGTGTCACCTCTGAATATACAATTCATGAATACGGACGGTATAGGAGGTCAAATGCTACCAAATAAATAAGAAGAAGAAGAAACAGTGTCAAATTAAGAAAATTTCGTAAAGCGAAATCGCGAATATCGGGGAATACCTGTATTTGTTAGTGTTGTTTTGCTATCTTCATGCTGAATTTGTGCAATTGTAGCTGTAGAGCTTTTATTTGCTCCATTCTATTTCTCCGCCAAGCTTTATGATGGGGGGGGGGGGGGGGGGTATATCACCCTATTTTATTTATATTACTATAAGAGCTTTAAGAGCAGTACGATCTTAACAGTGTGAAGCAGACAATAATTGCAACGTGCGAAAATCCTCAGAGCCGCGTGTCACACTGCATCGTAGCGGTAAGCTCTAACGTCCCCGTGGAACAGGGTCGCCCGTTGTGTGAGTATCAGACAATGAGCCCCACGCGTATTATACCAGACCACATCGCCTTGGCTCGCCTACATGTGGGTAGCGTGTCAGTAGGCATAGCATTCCAATTGACCAAGCCACTGTTTTGCACCTTACCATTTTTTTAGGGTTGAGTAGAACACCTATCAACGATAGAGTGAATTGGGGCCTGTAAGGGGTATGTGTGTGTGTGTGTGTCTGTGTCTGTGTGCGGGGCTGTACAGGAATAGAGAGAGCGCTGTAGCGAAAACCAAGGAAAACTCGCCCCAAACTGTAACGTGTGTTCGTTCCTCCAACGTAACGGATTTCCATTGCTCGAAAGACGAAGAAAATTATGCTTAACCGGAAAAGCGCCGTCAACAACTAGCTCGCTTGATGGTAAATGTAAGCGGTGTGTTTTTTTTTCTTTGCTCGCATTGCTTCAGGTGCCATGATGGTGCCATGCCGCAGTTTCTCGATAGCGGCTACACCTACAGAAACCGAATGTTTTGCGCCCGTACGTGGAAGAATAACAAAATAATGTAACGTTGGTGTATGTTACTACTGTCATGCCCATTATATGGGTTTACAAGCATATCAGACATTGGCCAAGTGCGTTCCATACAAGGTTTGCTTACTGTGTGTAACCGATGCTATAATCGATATCTGATTGAATACAAAAAAGGGGCAATTCGTACAAATTACTCATTGCACTTTTATGTATATGACTACAAATATAAACTTATGCTGGGATACACTTTCTAAGGAATGTTTTGTGTCGTTTGATTTGGTACCTTTGTTATTTATTTTCAAATCAAATGTTATCTTGCTTCAATAACAAATATCAAATGTCTGAAAATCATCCAACTAGCCGGGAACGCTTCTGTATGGACATTTCTGTATCGTCTAATGCGAATAACTGAACATTATGAACTCTTTGGTGCTGTGTGGACATCGCAAGATGGTAGTACAATAATGACATTTTTCTTTTTCTTATGTGCATGTGAGAATTTTGCGTCACCTTCGTTCGTTGACACCTCCCTTCTCTTCCCCATGGGCGTCCATTAGCAAGTGAAAGTGATTGATGAAAATCATTGTTTTGGGCTCTCAGCTCTCAGCTGGGCGTGCGAAAAGAGAATGCTCTAGTTTCATAATCCACATTTCGCGCTGCTTTATTTCTTATTTAAGGTATATTGCAAGGCATCATTCAAGACGTATACTGTTATTAAGCTTT
The DNA here is from genome assembly GCF_943734685.1 of Anopheles coluzzii. Classification (NCBI taxonomy): domain Eukaryota; kingdom Metazoa; phylum Arthropoda; class Insecta; order Diptera; family Culicidae; genus Anopheles; species Anopheles coluzzii. The sequence goes on from NC_064670.1 coordinate 71,101,280, forward strand.
TAAGTGTTTAGGAATCTCAATTTTGAGTTACTGTTTTGCGGGCAACAGATTTGCTAAGGTCCAGCATATAGGATATTCATTGCACAGTGTTTGCATACAGGTAAATATATAAGCATATAAAATTAGACACATTATTTGAGGGTGTATTTTGAAGCACAAGTTTTATTAACCCCCACGTGTGTCTGCCATTAAAAGGCGACAGTTGTGGCTAGTGTGCTGCACTGAAAAGCAGTGTACTGTTAACATCAACTGTGAAAGACAAACGCAACCCCACACATATAAATGTTCTACGAATACTGCTATTTTGCACAGATGAGATATCGTTTGCACGTGGGGCTTGCAATGCAATGCCAGAATGGCACTTGAGTGTAGGCCACTTGAGACGAAGAGAACCAAATTCAATGCAGAAAGAGAGCGTTGCACTGTTAGACGATTTAGCATTTTTAACTCTCCGACAGGGGGGACTTTTCTTGTGCCATTGATGAATTACATGTATACAGATCCTGTATGTAGTAGTTTCGTAGACGTCATTTGATACCTAACGTTATCGTACGTGCCAGCAATAACATAGAATGCCCCTTTGATTATACGTAATAATACGATTTGAATTTATCATGTAATCTGTTTCTTATGCCACTTTTAGTTACACAAAATAGACAAAGTTTTGAGCAAACAGCATACATCTATTTTGTATGTGCAAGCATTAGATTGTTAAGAGCTCAGCAGTCGTCCAGTTGGCGGATATGGCTGGCTTTGCTAAGACGCGGTACACGATGATGAATCACGAAGCAAAACGAAATCACTCATTAAGCACAGTTGAATTTGCTTACCGTGATGAACTTGATGGTGATTAAGCAGTTGTAGTTATCAAGTAAATTAAACTTACGCTTACGGGTTCGGCACAAAACGAGCAACGAGAGCCAGTGGGAGTGCTTTTCAGTACAATTCACTGTGACCACCCATCAGTGAAATTGATTTCCATCGACATGGCTACCCACGGCGTTCGCGTTGGCAGTGAAAATTCCCGTGCAAAGCATAGCGCATCACAAACAAAAAGCTGACGATGTCTGGTGCGGAGATGATTAGCCCAACATGGTCCGATGCCATACAGAAAAACGGCTAACCCGCGGGGCAAGGGGAAAGAAGAAAGCGAATCGCTAAATTTTGCCTAACATTGGGTTTGATTTTTCGTAGTTTACAATGAGTTATGGTAGTCGATCGATATTGTAAATACAAGTTTTGTGCAAAAAAGTATACTTAGTAAACTGTAATCGATTGTTATACATGCATTTTTACATGTGCATTCTAAAGTTAAACTTAAATTTTGCGGTATTCTATGTTACATAGTTTAATAGCATTTTGTTATAATTGTCCATATTTCAAATGATTGTGTTATGGTACCACAGGCAAATATTTAATGAACAAATAAAAAATAATGAAATATAGAAGTCATCGCATCCTTCAAAGGTGGGAAACAGTGTGAAAATATAACATGCTCTTGTCAAAGCTTTGGCTTGGTTTAGGCGCTTAAAATCCCTCGTTTCATTGATACTATCATTCTACTTTCTCTGAAGCTTAGTTGTGTATTGCTGGCAAAGCAGGCCAGTGGGAGGGAATTTTGTCCCATTTTAGAAGCTATTTCCAGAGCAAATGCGTACAATCATGCCACATAACACGTTAGACTGGATAAAAGTACGAAACCGTGCATTAACACATACTACTGCGCTCCTGTGGCAGTGTGTTAGTTGCAGTAGTGTTGGTGAATTCGATACTTGTTAAGAAACCGGCGGTGGGCTACAACTAAACTCTTTTTAATTGCTTGGATTAAGTCTAGCATTCTTGCTTAAGAACTGTGTGCGATAAAATTCCTCGTAGTATGAAGCAGCGGACCTGAGAACTGAGCCCGGACTGTGCAACAATTAACCGTAAAATTGAAAATAGAAAAAGACGTATCTTGGGTTTTCATATTTCATTAATTATTTAAATAGATTGTTTAAATTATTTGAATAAATAGAAAACGTTAATTGAGATGCTTTGACAATGTTTTACCGCGGCAATGAATGAAAGTTGTTTTCTTATAACCGCCTTTATTCCGGAATACTCCCAATTGAGCCCATCAACTGCCAAACAACAGGGTCAGAAATTGAAAAGGAAAAGCATTTTATTAATTGAGCAATATTGACGAACGCACAAAGCGATTCACATCATCCGGTGTAATGCGGTTTGAGATGGAATAAATGTACAAAATAATGTGTAGTAGGTTTTATTTGCGAGAGTGTTTGACAATATACAAAGGGATTAGTGTTCCTATTTTATGTTCCAACCATTCTTCAAACCGATGTTCCAACGAAATCCCTTTTTCAATTACATCCTAATGGATCGATATCACTGAATTGCCCATTTAGCCATATAAGCAAAACTAGTAAGTGTCTAGTACTAACTAGAGACGATCTAGAAGGTGCCACCGGTTCCGTCGGTTGGCACTCTATTTTTGTATTAGTTACATTCCATACCAAACAAGTAAGTAACGACGGTTTACGTGTACCAGGTGTCTTTTAACTGCGAAGCGATGATCCATCTTATATGGCAATGGAAGCTGCACTTTGCGGTATCATTGAGAAATTCTTGCATCCCATAAACTATCTTCCATTTCACTTTCTTGCAACATTGCGGAATGTTAAAACAGTGCCATGGTGGAGGATGGTGTTAAGGTTGTTGTTGTGCTGGTTGGAACTGTAGCATTTGTTGATAAAACTTAATTTACGTTACATTGACAACTTTGGTGATATAGTTTTGACCTCCATATAATGTCTTATATTTAGAGGTCATATACAATTATTTTGTTTTAAATTTAAAACATATATAATACTTATAATACGATTGAAACTGCATGAATGCATGATTTGGTTGAGTTGAAGTGCATGTATAGTGTTGCATGCGGCACAATAAAACAACGTACAAGATGGTAAAGACACGATGGGAAAGATCCCCATTTCCGGTGACCGATGCTTCTTTTTTTCTGTCCGTATTTATATCCGTCTGCTGCCCTTGATGTACTCTAATGTGTTGAACGTAAAGCGGTTTGGCGTTAGGTGTTCGAAATTAGTAGTTTTGCCTCCAGCACTGCGGTTAATGCCACGCCACACAACAACGAAGTTCAATGCGATGTTGAGTTTAGAGAAGGTGCTGTCGCAACTCCACAACACTCCCGGAGGCAATTTGCGAGTGTTTGGTGGTCTGAATGAGTTCAAACGATGCTGTCATGCCATGGTCGTTTGCAGGCTCTTGTTTTGCGTAAATCTCACCGTACTTGGTGGATCCATAACAGGACGTTTTATAATTTCCCTTGTTTGAATCGTTCTCTTTCTCACGGATAATGATGAACGCATGTTTTATTCATAAAAAGATGGCACTAAAAATTGTTCAAAAATAGTATGTAAGATGTTGATTCCACTTTATTTATAATAATCGAGCAGACAAACGGATGGCAAACGAATCGATTACTAGAACATTTTATTTGAGGACATTTTATGTTTGGTTGATTTTATGAGTATTTTTAATTATAATTTAAAAATAGGCTCTTATGAGCCACGACCTAGAAATAAGAAATTTCTATTCATATTATACTAATGCTGTGGGCAAAAAATGTATAAAAAGGAAAGTATGTCGATTTAATGTAAAATAGAGGGGAAATAATCACGGTTACAATTGTTTGTTCAGTTCGGTCAATGCTTGTCTGCACCCACCTAATGGCTTTCGGTGACTTATTGATTTACCCATAAGCTAGATAATCAAAGTCCTACGTTTTACGCACTGTTCATTTAGGGTTTGAACCTATGAAGAGCATGTTGTCAAGTCATACGAGTTGACGATTGTACCACCACGACCGGTCCTGAACATAAATGTTTTGACTGTGTTAAATTGCACCTGAGGGAATCAGTTGCAGAACATTGCTGCTGGTTTAAAATATATTTTCTTCAAGTCAGAAGAATTCAAGCTGAGCGTTTTTAAAAGAAGTTCGACGGTTGGCGTCTAAAATCATCTCAACACTCCATACAAAACCAAACGTCAAACAATCGCAGATTCGTCGCAAGCTCGATCAGATTAGCTCATGTATGATGGAATGTATTTGCTGAAGCATACATAATTTGGTCTAGAATGGATAAACACTGTCTTCATTGATGTTCAATTTTGTAACAACATATCCAGAAACCATAACACATTGTTTGTATCCGCGGAAGGTTTAAGCGTTATTGACAAAGATACATCAAATGAATTAACAGTCTTCGAAGCGGCGCAAAGTGAAATTGAAAACGTTGCGTTAAACTTAGATCAATCAATTGACAATATTGATTTTTCATGTGTTGTTTTATTCAAAAATCACGATCGAGATAAAGTTATTGCCTAAATCATTATTTTATTTTCCTTTTTAAATGACGAATTGTTTAAGGTAGGGTGCTCAGAGCACATGGAAAATAGATGGTGCCTATTTTTTAACTACTTGCATTATTAGTATTTTTAAATTTTGTTTAGGATATTTGAAACGTTTATTTTATTATTCATTTTGTTATCATTTTATAACGCAATAGTTCTCAAATATAAAACTAAGTTGGGGTCATCAATTGTATTCAACGTTTGCAATATGTGTTTGTGACAATGTACAGAAAAGGGATATAGGGTTTTCACTTGTTCAAAATACTTTTTCATCAATATAAAGATTTTTTTAGTGTATGAATACCAACAACTAGAGTATGATGCAATGATTTCCTTGATCAGGATTGCTATTGGGGCGAAGGTCTCTATATTGTGTTCCATAATATTTCTAACATGTGAAAACCCCTGTACAACCGATGTACACTGGCGCCATCTAGAATTCCAACACTTAAAATCATGTTTTATAAGTAAAGAGACCAAAAATGACTTATGACCGCGGTTTGTTCGAGGCTGCCCCCTAGTGAACTGGTATTTTTCTACTTAAAATTTTTGCTTTCTGGCTTAAATTATAGCACGGGTCAATCACTGTTATTAAAACATTTCATTTCGATTTCATTGGTTTAACGTATCCGAAGTCTAATTCAATCCAAGTATAATTATATTGATATGATAATACGTCATACGTCAAACATATTTCTCGATTCAAAAAGGCATTGTTGTGTCACGATGACCCGATTTGTACCAAATACCAAATGCTGTAGTGCAAACAATGATTTAGGACAGAGCAACAGAGCAAGCCCTTTAGTTGTCCAATTTTCGTTCTAGCTGGTAGCTAAAGTGGATACCTGACTGAAGTCATGAATTGGGACAGAAGGCTTGTGAGGACATTCGGTTAATTATTATTTCCGGCCAAATGGTCTTATCGAACGTGAGAACACCGAAAGGAAATGACTGCGCGATCTCCTCCTCTCTCTCCGTGGTGGTTGTTTTGAGTGGCTAAATTCGTTGACAGTCAGTTACATATATGTGCACAACACAATTCTATTGTGAGATGCATGGCAATGTTGGGGTGGCCATCTGTAAGCTTCAATAGTGATCACTTCATTCGCAACAAGAGAGAGAGAGAGAGAGCGAGATGGAACGAGATCAAGTTCGTTTCCACCCAATTGCAAGCTAAGCGCGAGAAGTCCGCGAAAAGTAGCACATACTACACACAAGCCGCAGCAAAGCAACAGGCAGTCGATGTTTGTCACTTGTCGTCACTGGCCGAGTTGTTGACCTTCGTTTGTATGACGCAGACTATGGTGTAGATTTTTACTCAATGCTAATGTGTAGAACATACTACTGTGCTAAGTGTGAGACAAATCTTGCGAGGTGGGCATCGCGACCCACAAACAAACAGCTTACAACACGTTTAGACGCTTGAAATCCAATATAGTGGAAAAAAAACTCTTGGGAATATATTTAATATATTTACGATACAGCATTTCATACCAATAAAGAGTAACAGTAATCGTATTGTTTTGATAAGATGTTACCAAATTTTGATCAATTGCTGTAAAATCACACTGCTCGTGATTCAATAAGCGGATGTGTGGCTGATATAGTTTGGCTGTTTTCAAGGGCATTGTTTTGCTGGACACGCATCGATAGTGATGTGAAAGTGACTGGCGTTTAGAAACCATTGCCAATTGCCATCGCGCCATACCAGGCGAAGCACAACGGCTAAACTTCATGGGGGCAGTAGCTTGCTGGTGGATGATAGATTTATGTACAATATGAGTTCAATTTTGGAGCTGAAGAAACAAATTGGCATTTAAACTTCGAATAAAAAGTATAAGAATCTATTTTTTTAACGTATCAATACTTTTTATTCTTTTTCTATTTGTCGCAATCGTCCTACCTACGGACACATGCTGGACTATATAGACTTTCGAGGCTTTATTCAATACCACACGCAGCCTGATGATAGTCAGTCCTTTTCTTCTATGGGGGGACGGCGGGTCCATTCTAGGTTTGAACCTAGTACAGGAAAGTTATTGAGTCGTACGTGTTGACGACTGTACCACGGGACACAACCCCGCATATTAGACCACATCACTACTAACATGCAAATTCATCGTAGTGCGAAAACGTTACATCCCAATATAGCAATAATGCATAGGACGAATGCAATATAAATGGTCCGCTAACAAACAAACAACACGTTGAGTTGTCGCCGAGCAGCAACATACGATTGAAAATGCCGGAAGGGTGACTAGTCAAGCGGTCAGAATACATAAATGTCAATAAAACGGAATAAGCAACCAAAAGATGTTTCCTTTCCTTTTGTCCATTAATAAATAGTGTCCAGAGAGAAGCAAAGCGAGCAAACAGTAAAAAAACTAGAAAAAAAGAATGAGAGGGAGAGAGAAAAAAATGAATAAAGTAAGAGCGAAAAAAAGCAACGCCACCGAGCACAGCCAGTGGCTGGCTGTGTAGAAGCGATAATGTGAGCGCATTCAATATTTTACACACGATCTTATGTCTCTTCCAATGACGGTATGTCACTTCCGCTTAGGAAACTGACGGAAAATGTTAATATTGTACCGTCTGCAAAAAGGGTGAAGAGGCTTGGTGTGTGAAGTAACTCATTTTGATCATGGTATGTAGAAGAACAATTCTGGCGAAGCTACTCTACACGTTTGCAGGGCTGCAATTCGTATTAGACCGCTTCACTTATTAATTGTGAAAACGTAATTAACGTTACATCATTACATTCGTATTCCCATTTTTTTAATAGTTGAAATGCATTTTGCTACGAGTACGATATGATGCTTACTTCCAATGTTGAGGTGGCTTGTAAATGGCCGGCAAATCAATGATGTACAGAGAATGCATTTTTGTATAGGATGTTGATCTTGGGATATTTGAGGTTAAATATGAAATAACAATGGGGCCTTTTCCGTTTTGAGTTCGAGCCTGAAATTTCAGTCTGTCAGCTGTTTGCATTGTATAGCATTTTTCGAGCAGCTATCTAAGTGGGTATAATATAAAGGTGGGCTTATCCCAAGGTGTATGAATTTAGAAGGCTGATTTTTACCGCTTCTGCTTCTGAATGAAGATTTTACGAGTGTTTTCGCCAAGCTTCCAGAAAGCTTGTTTGAACAAAAGTTTTCATCCATCCTGTCAAAAACTGATATTAAAATTTGGTTATAAAAAACATGCTATGAGACCACCTGGACTACATGCGCTTTGATTCTGCATTCCATCACCAGATCTCTTTAATGCACCTTGTTTTGCCATTGTTCGAGTAGGTACTCGAATCTAATTCTACCTTTAAGGCTTTAATCTAGACCGAAAATTGCAGGCTAGTTTTATGTGTGGTTTTGTATGGAGTGTTTACATGATTTCAGTCTCCAACTGTCAAACTCCATACAAAAAACTGATTAGAATCGTGAAGGGCCCAATTATAAGCCTAAATTATCAAATTATGTAGTTATTTGTGGCAAGTTCATTGTGGAATGTGTAACAGATACAAGAAGATGATAAAGAACGCTTTTGCTATCATATGTGTTGTTCGCTTGTTGCAAAATGGTAGTATTTATTATTTATATTGGCCAAAGTGTGTGTTGTACGAGCGTTCTTATTGACCGTTGTCCGTAGTGACCTTGAAAAGATAACCTTCACCCAAAAATATCACTGTTGTTTTCCGAAAACAAAACAATTTCGTGACGGTAAAGTGACGATTAATGGGCGATGCACCCACATGCAATCGAAATGTATTCAAAATAGGCAAGTTTGAAGCATCTTCCTTGGCCGAATGATGATGTGGTGACTTCATCTGAGCGCTAAAAATCAGTCTGTTGTGTGGGTTGAATCCAAAAACGCCATATACACGCATCGTAGACATATCGGAGAGCCTAGCAGCAGCAGTAGCAAATGGGTACGCATGGGCCACAGTGTGGAAAAAAGGTTTTGCATAAGTGTGCAAAGACGCAACAAAATAAGCATAAAGAAAGCAGAACAAATGTATAGCAACAACGACATAAAAAACATGTATTGTATAGAAATTGTAAAGAAAATTGAATTGCTTAAACAATATACAAATCCAAAATTCTCTTACCAGAAGGAACGGGTTGGGGAACGAGTGCACACGCTAGAAAACTACACATCGCTTACTTCATATATCCATGCACGTACCGAAGCGACTCTACTGTACACACCTGGAAAGTTGACCTCCGCACAGTCGCCTGTTCGCCACGAGACAACGCCAATCAATGTGTTTTCGTAATAGAGAGGGCCTCCGGAATCACCTTGACAAGCGTCCCGTCCCCCACTGAAATAGCCAGCGCAGATCATTCGGTCGGTAATAGTGGCTGCCGCCGAGATGTAAGCCGTCTGGCAAACCGCATGGTTAACCAGCGGTACATCCGTCGCTCTGAGCCGGTCACTTGATTCGACCGGGTTTTGTGTAGCACCCCATCCACTGACCACACACACAGTTCCATCCTGGAAAAACTCGTCCTGCATGGGAAGCCGGATGGCTTGTACGTTGGGTGAAAATGTCAAACACTGTTCCAGCCTTAAAAGCGAAACATCATAATCGATTATGAGCTGCTCATCGTAGAGAGGATGTCTGATAGATTCTTCAACGTTGACAATCTGGCCTCCCTGGTTGTGGTGAATGCTAGCGACTCTTACACTCAAACTGTTGGGCTCTTTCGATGAACTTGCACAGTGTCCTGCAGTTAAAACCCATTGCTGATGGATGATGGAGCCACCGCACACATGCACACCGTGCGACTGCACCGAAGCCTGGAACGGGGCAGCACCAATGTCAATCTCGTGTCCTCCCACGATCCGTTGAGTTGTCTCATTTAAAATCGATACAGGTGGTTCCAGCTGATTTGATCGCTTGTTGGCCATCGGGTGGATGATTTGGAAACCTTGAATCGTATAAAATCAACAGAACATGGTATTTGGCGACGGTGAAATGTGGCAAATAAATCGCCACGACTACTACTACTCACCGACGACAGAACTGCACGACAGCATGCACATTATTGCCAACAACTCGTTCATAATGTACGAATGAACTGTGTTGCGGTGCTGCAGACACCTGTGAAATAAGTAACTACGTTAATCATGCCCGCAATATTTATAGTACCACTTTAAGAGTCAGTTAAGCTAGTGATAACGATAAAGTACAAATGAATGTTAATCGGCATTATTGCTCACGTTTTGAAACAAGATGGTATGTTATATTAAAAGTGCAATCTGTAGTGCAAAACGATATAGTCCATGTACAAATAAGCAATAAAATAATAGTAACAAATTAAATGGAAATGTAAAAATCATTCACTAAAGCAAAGGTTTCTACTAAAGCAAAAGTATCCTGTTTTGGAACCTTGCTGTACAAATTCTATTAAGCGATAACGCGCATTCGTGTTTCCATAAAATTGATGTAGGGAATGGTTATTTGACCAGTGTGGTAGAGGGATCAGTTACTGGGTACTGAATCGTTTTCTACAACCGGGACAGGTTCGTTATCCATTCCTTTACTAAGACAAACACAGGTAGACAGTCGTGGATCTGCTCTGAAGAACTGAATCCGACTCCGTATAAAAATCCTCCAGGCGAGTCCGAACTAGTCTAGTCGAGCTCGGTTGAGTCCGGTCGAGCCTGATCGAGTCCGGATCTGATTGTATGATGCGTCCAGTATCACTTCCAGCCATGATCGTTGCATGGTCGTTGTGGGTTCATGATCAATCCCAGTACCGATATAGGATCGGGATAAGGTTTAAGACGTGTACGGGTTTGGAATCAGTTCCAGGGCCGGTGTGGGTTCTGTAAAAGTTCCAAGATCGACAAATGTTCGGAATCAGTTCTAGACCGGTATTAGTTCTGAAGCAGTTTCTCTTAATGTACCTGTGGAAGGGATCTAAGAGGCAACTAGTAATTCCGTTGTTTGTTTAATTGGTAATTTGTAATAGGATAAGGTAATTTTTTCCGGTCATACGGTAATTTCGGGTGTATATAATAACTCCGGGACGTTCTGTTGTCAACACTCACATGTGTTTGTGTTTAGCACGACCAAATGGGTCTTTGGTCAGCTAAGTTAGAACATGTTTTGACAAAATATCAAAAATACCTCTATAAAAAGGGTCTAATTTTCTTACCATTTGGATCCTGAAGCATAATTGTGTGTGTTGTTGTCAGCTTTCTAGGGTCATGTTTTTATTCTGTGGAGTATTTTACGTAGTTCTTTTCTACGTCGAACATTAAGAGTAAATGTACATTACATAGTCGTTTACATGGTCGTTTACATTTAATGACGGAAACTTCAATACTTCCCCTCCCGTACGTACTGTTTTAGGAATACCCAAGCAATACAGTGTACACAGAAGATACCATAGAACCTACCATTCGCTTTAATTTAATGTCACATAAATAGTACACGAATTGTTAAAAAGAAGCCATGTTTGTATTAATTGTGTTTTATTTTTATTTCACAGGTGGACAACTCTCCTTGCGTGTTGGAAATTTTGGACACAGCGGGAACCGAACAGTTCGCTTCGATGCGGGACTTATATATAAAAAACGGGCATGGCTTTATCGTCATGTATTCGCTAACCAACCACCAGACATTTCAGGTAGGTAGAAACAGTAGAAAAGCACCATTCAACAGGCTGTAATGTGCAATACTGCTCAGTAATACACTTCTATATTAAAGAAATGTCAAAGAATGAAATAATTACTATAAATGCGTAAACGAAAATCAGCGCAAAGGCGTTTGCTATATTTCTCATCTCGTTCATCTTCGTATGCGACTGACTTTGATCTATGCTGGTGCAGTACTGTATGGGAATCGTTCGTCGTCCACTTGTTAGAAATGGAGCGATACTTGTAGACAATGCATAAAACATTACATTTTTATTGTTCTTGAGTTGCATCCGCTTATGCTCCATCGTTACTTCTACTCTTATCATGCCGTCGTCTCAGCGTCGGCGTAGTTAAAAAGCGATAATTACTGGCGTGTGTAATGGCAATGCACTGGCTGTGGGGAGCGATAACATCTTGTTGTTGCGGTCAGATTTGAATGCAGTTTTTATTTAAATCTAGACATGCTAATGATATGGCTATTGATTGGTGAAAAGCTGGTTTAAAAAGTATTACCACTTCGATACAAAGACGTTACAGCCGATACAGTGGTGGGTATTCAAAATCGGACACTTCCAAATCTCTTTCTACCATGAAGAATTCCCCGTTATTCCTCAATAAAAGTTTAAATTTTGATTCTTAATTCACATTCCCGCGTAGAAAGGTAATAAAAGAAGCCCACTGCACAGTTTTCATGACGATTTATAATTCTAGAAAATTTATGTATGAATCGCAAAGTAGTAAGAGCGACTGGACTTCTATGTGAATTTCGTAAAAGTGTCCGATTTTGTATACCCACCACTGTACATGTATGTTAGCGATCGATGATGATGATAATCCGCTTCATTCGTATGGTTAGCAACTTTACCAGCACTTACCAGCATACTTTTAAATACAGCACTTCTTAACCATTCTCACAAAAGAAAGTTTAAATTTAATGGTTTGGGATTGTTTGTTTCTTTCGTTACAGGATATTGCGAGTATGAGAAATGTGATCAGTCGTGTGAAAGGTAGTCAGCCAGCACCAATCCTCCTAGTCGCCAATAAGCTAGATTTAGATTGCCAAAGAGAAGTGTCCACGGCCGAAGGTAAGTTGTTTCGGCGGAGTTGTGTTTCCGTACCTAGTATTCTAGCATCAGTTTACAGCACTGGACACTCATGTGCCTTCAGACAAGTTTCTAATCAAAAGAAGCCTTAAAAGCCGGACATCCACCGACTACGTACGTGGGAGTAAGCAAATGAGTGTTCTGCTTTGCCTTCAAAATCAAAAATCCAACCGGTTTCTTACCTACCATAACGTTGTTGTTATGGCGTAGTGATTAAAGCTCGTGCCCGTACTCACATTCTTGTATGTCGTAAACAATTTCAACTTTACGCAAACATTTGTTACTATTTAACTGCATTATTGTGTTAATTTTTTTTGTAAAATTGAAGCTAACAGAGATGGTCGACAAAACACATGATGTGCCGGATTTTCGTTTTGTTTTCCAAAGCATCGCGCGCACGAACCACCACGGGTCGAATGTGTGATGTATTTATTGTGTATCTGCGATGGAAAATGTATTTTCGTTTTACCATTTTGGTCTGCACTAGTAATGAAATGACATCTAAATTTAGCCACGCTGAGTGAATCTGTACCATGCACTTAAGAAAATGGCATCAAATGTAAATCAGTTACTGGCACAACAGTCAGTGCCTCCGCCATTGTGCGTGCTTGCCTTGTGCTCTTGTGTATGGAACATACTGGTATTATTGGCGCCCTAATGGGCTGAGTGTGAATAAAAGGCACCACACAAAGGTCTGTTCATCTAGTATCTCTAAGTGTGGCATATTTTGTGAAAAACAAACAGCTTTTTTCGCGTTCTGTTCTCATGTATACTAGGTATTAGGGATGGTAAGCTTTTTTCTCCACCGACCATTGAGCGCGTGTAGTCTGTGCAATCCGGAAATGAAGTGGTGAGCGCCATGCATGCATGCTATGTGTGTGTGTTCCATTATAATGGTTATGCGCGAGATGAGCTCGATGACGTGTTGCGCTATAAATAATTTCATGTATCACACCTACCCTTAGTAGGCTGAGGTGCTTGCTTTCTTCCGGCTGTATAGTGATTGGATCCCCTAAAATGAATAGATGTGTATGGAGAGCATTGTTATTTGCGGCAAACACCTGCTAGACGCGATGGTGCGATATTTTTCCGATTTAAATGAATTGAAATGAATGTGTTGTCTTAGGCGTAAACAAACCGGGCGGTGGTGGGTCCAGTCCAGTTCAAGGTCGAAGAAATAAAGAACACACTGCGGTTATCTTCGCTTTATGTGTTGAGCTGGCTCTGTAGTAGGCTAGTCCCATGGTGCACTTGTCGAAGCGTTCGACCTAAAATCATGCCCGTCTTGTGTTCAAGCCCGATATGAACTGAGCTCCCGATACGTAAGGCTTAGGACTGTGGCAGAAATACATAAAACCAGTATTATTAGAAGGGTCCCACATTAGTAGAGTAAGGATAATGCAATGCATGCATCCCGCAAAAGTATAATTTATGTATCTATTTGGCTTTATTACTTTCCATATCTTTTGATACGGCGAATAATACAGTGAGCGGTTGAATGTGCACTATCGAGGATAATGCTATTCACTTTGGGATGCTTCAAGGGATGTTATTGTATTTGTACCTTTGTTCATTTTCACATGCCATTTTATTTTTAAATTATCAGTAACAATACGTTTGCCTGAAGTTACACCTTTTAATACTATTTCCATGTTGCTTTATCCGTAGGTAACGCCCTTGCGGAACAGTGGGACTGTCCGTTCATCGAAGCATCCGCGAAAGATCGCATCAACGTGAACGAAGTCTTCGCTACTGTCGTCCGAGAGATGAATATGACCTCCGAAAAGCGTCAAAAGAAAAGTTACTGTTGTTGTACATTATTATAGAACTGGCATTAAGTCTAATTTTTAACCTAATTAATAATAATAATTAATAAAAGAAAAACAAACATCAAGACACACACTCAACATGCGCCGGCGAACAGGAGAGTGAAGCGCATAAACGGACGAGAAGACGATGCGCCGGCCACATGCAGCAAAACAATAAACACACAAAGCTTAGAATTATAGCCTACTTGATGGTGCAAAATCTTAGGCTGTTTCCCCCACTCGATATATCCTGTGTGGCAACTGTACAGAACGAACGATCCTCCTCCATCTCCAGAAGAAAGCTCCATATTCACTGTGAATCTGTTCGAAGCTAGAGAGCGATCGATCGAACGAGTCTTCTAGGCTCAAGCTATTGCTATACATTTCTGTCTTTTGTTTTTACCTACGAAAAGCAGATTTTACAAGGTTCCTCCTGGAATGCGGCAAACCCAACGCCCAAATGAATGCCGTTTTGGGATTTACAATGGATTATTAAGGAGGATGGGAATGGGACAGGATGGTTACTGCACTGCGCACAGGGTAATTAATATAGGACTGAGGCAGGAACAGGAACCACTTGTGTATGCGTGCGTATGTGTGTGTGCGTGTGTATTTGTTGGGCATTTTGACCTTATCCCGGCAACGGTGGCAAATAGGATGGATGGGAATTAGTCTTGCGGATGTGTGGAAAATTATCAAATTGTCTGCATCAGAATCGAATGGAAGCAACCAAATTTCGCGCATACAATAAACAGGGGGAAATCTAAAGAAGTGAAATAAAATATTACATGTAACAGATAATAATTATTAGTAAAACTAACAACAACAGCTATGTGTATATGAGAGATGTTAAAGTGTGCTATAAATAGCAACAAACGGCAAAACAATTACACAATGCAGCGAAAGACACAACAACAAAACACACACACACACACACACCAACCTAAACCAAACCCCGTAAATCCCTACCGAAACCTCCAGTTTTTCACCTCAATATGATAGCAAATGTGGTATAGTGTGTATACATTTAGATATATGCTGTCAGAGCGAACACAATCCTACGGGATTTAGTACTCGCATGGTGTATTCGCATGGTTCTAAGAAGTAGCAACCCCGCCGCCGGGTGGTAGCAGATGGAGGGAAAAAACTGGGAAACCCGCTCTTGTAGGGAAAGCAAACAGGGGAAAGGAAACAACGGATGTAATATACACAAGTCACACGGAAGGTTCTCAAATTTTTACATGATATTTTATGAACAACACACACACACACTAAAAAAACAGGAATGAGACTGCAAGTGCACCAGAAAAGGCTGGGTAGAAAAATTAACATTTCATTAGGAAGAAACCGACACGCTACAAACAAACAAACAAACAAACAAACAAACAAGCATAACAATTCTCTATCTCTCACACAACACACAACACACCGAAGCACGCGAAGCACATGAAGCAACGTTCCGGAGTCGCTTTGGAGAAACGGAGAAGCGAATCAATTGATGTACTATAGTTAAACACAAAACAAGGCAGCGCCGTAACCAAACGATCGATCTCTCAGATTTAATAATTCGGGATGCGAGAATGCATCTCTCATGTGGCATGATTGCACATGAAAACGGGAACTATACATCCGTAATAATGTTGTCTGCCAGTGTGGGATGGGATGACGCAAAAGGCATCGCATCGGGAAACGCAAGATCAACCGTACGTATAATGAGGGTAGAACTTTAGTAACGGCGGAGAGGTTTATGTTTGTTTGTTTTCCTTTGTTTTTTTTGTTTTTCGTTTATTGCTGCTGATCGATATAGGCAAACATTCACAACACGCTGTTGCTCCTTCGCGTGTTTATGTATGTATTTGTGTATGTGTGTGTGTGTCTGTGTGTGCGCGTATGTTTGTGTGTGTGTGTGTCGCACGCGCAAGCATTCACTGTCGCTTTAGTCGCTGCTTAATAAGGTGTAATCTTTGAAGAAGTTTTTTTTTATGTAACGAAAATATGTGCCATTTCACGATGGCCTGGTACACAGGATGCTTCCTTCCTTTGTCAATCCTTTGTCTGTCACACACTAACTTTTCTAATTGCGTTGTTCTTTCGCATATTCACCTTTTTGATTCGAAATCCGGTCCCGACTGAAGTGTGCAGGTGGGGATGAAGATGTCGTCGGGGTCGGGGGTAGGATGTATGCAAATACACTAGCACGCAAAATTGCTTTTTTTTTTATTCCTAGCAGATGATCGGCTCCTGATTTGTAATACACTTACCCACCCCCTCTCCGACAACATTCTATTAGTGAAAGTGGAGTGGTGGAGCCGCATTGAACGGCACTTAGACGTTGCCAATGTGATAGCTACGGAGACGTGAACCCGATGCAAAACCTAAATTGATTGCAGCAATTACCCTACCCACCACTCCAAAGGATAAACATGGAATTGTGTTTGTAGCAGGCGGTGTGCCGAACATTTAGCAAAGAGTTAGAAAAACGGTGTTAAACATTAAGAAATCAACATCAAAGCAGCCTAAACAGGTGGAGATGATGGAAGGTAACGATGATGGTGATGTTGATGATGATGATGATGAGAGGTGTGTGTAGCGCGCGAACGTTCCGAAAGGACGATGCGCATCTCCTTAGTTTCGCCTCCTGGTTTTCTTTACCAAGGTATGTACACCAAAAAGCAAGAAGTAAAACAATTGGAGATCAAATGAAGCATTAATCTACACATTAAGAACGAACACGCGTGTTTCACTGGCAGTGCGACAGATCGGTGATTGGTGCACGAATGAGCAAACATTTGAGAGCGAGAGAGGTAAAGCAAGGTGAACATTCATAAATAGTAACACATGCATACATATTATTAGGCGTAATTTAGGAAGGAGAAGATCACCTCATGGCATATAATAGTAGCGCGAGTTCTTCGCGAGAAGAATCCGAACGAAGGAAAGCTAGGAATGTAATGTGAAAGGATCGATCAATAAATAAGAAACAGACTATTTTTATCGTATCAAATTTTGTATACAAAGGGGAAGGAATGTAAAAAGGAAACAAAAACCATGTAGCAAGCATACATATAAAACGAAGGAAAAAAGAAAGGAAGGAAAGAAGAAACCACCACATGTGGATTACAGGAGCTGTGTGTGGGAGAGGGTAAATGGCAATAGGACAATTACCTACAACTACCAGGTGTATCCCGCAGTGAAAGGAGCAGCAAAATGGTTTGCGGAACGGATGGAGGAAAGCCCAATTTTGAAGAAACGCGGAACGGATAGAAAATGGTGCGCTAAGTTACAATAAAGTAAAATGTACGTGAACTGTACCATTGAACGATTTTCTTACTTTATGCTGGCCCGAAAATCGTACGAAAATGATCCAAACGGCTAGGTCGATCCGGTTAGTAAACATTATCAAAGGTGGTAAGTACGTATCACATCCCATCACAGCATTTTAAACACTGAATCGTGCTTGATTTTTGCTTTGATTGATTGTGGTTGCGGATAACTCTGTTACTTCGATAAGAGGATACTGTTGAAACACAGTGTATATTGTTAATTCAATATTATAGGCGTAATCGCTGTTCTGTTCTACAGACTTGCGTCCCTTGCTACACATTTTGTCGGTAGCTGGGTTTGTTGGAGGCAAATCCCCCACCGACCAAATTTTCACTCTACGGCAGATCCTCCAGAAGTGCCGAGAGCGCCAGATCCCAACGCATCACCTATTCATCGACTTCAAGGTGGCCTACGACACCATAGATCGAAATGAGCTATTGACCATCATGCAGCGGTACCACTTCCCTGAGAAATTGATACGGTTGTTAGAGGCCACTATGAACGGGGTGCAGTGCAAGGTGAGAGTGCCGAACTTGACGTCGGAATCGTTCGAATCTCACAGGGGTCTGAGGCAAGGTGATGGACTCTCCTGTCTGCTCTTTAACATCGCTCTGGAAGGTGTCATTCGAGGCGCGGGGCTAGACCACGACCAGTCTCTCCAATTTCTTGGCTTCGCGGATGACATCGACATTATCGGCAGGACAACAGCGAAGGTGTGTGAGGCGTACACCCGACTCAAACGCGAAGGAAAAATTTACCATACGAAAAAAAAAACAGAAGAGGAAGTAGAGAAGGCTTCGGTTAGCCAATTGTACAATTTTTACGGCAAAAAAAAAGTGATGTAATTAGATAAATTTGATGAAATGGTTCATGGTGCGGGTCACCCAGGAGATATTAATTGTTATATCGTGAATATGTGTGTATGAATCAACACAATGAATAGGGAACAAAACGCGAGTCGTTTAATGTAAGGTGGAATGAGCCAAACCGCCGCTATTAGTGGGGGAGATGTTGTATACGATAATATAGGTTGCCGAAGTCTTAATATATACAGAGCCACCACCAGAAACACCTTAGAATCGGGAGCATCATACACACTAAATTGCAACAAAAATAAAATAAGAACAATGCACACCATTATAAATCAGGCCTTAAGAAAAGCTACAGGGTGCACAAAAACTACACCAATTAACACATTGCATGCTATCTCCGCGGAAGTCCCTTTCAATTTTAGAAGCAACTTCATAGCCAGAAAGGAGCTGGTGAAAGACATAGTATACTCAGAGACAACAAGAAAACAATTAGACACACAACATAACACGCGATAAAAAAAAGAAAAAAAATTTTCCAGAAAGAACTATACGAGAAAGATATAAATATTCTAAAAAAAATATATATATAGCAAAAACCCACGACTTAAAGAAATATCCGTCAATTAACACTGAACTCAAAGAACTAATAGGTACAAAAAACAATAACAACAAAGATACTCTAAAACAAAAAACACTAGAATACATATACAAAAAAAATAATGACAAACCAACCATTTTCACGGATGGAAGTATAACGTCAGATAAAGCGGGCATAGGAATATACATAAAAAATAAATCACACCAACATTACTACAACTACAACATAAAAAAATCATTCCTCCATAACGACAATAGAATTAATTGCTATTAAAAAAGCACTTCAAACAGCGGCAGAATTAAAAATTGAAAAACCAATAATATACACAGATAGTCTAACTTCTTGCACTATCCTAAGAAAAACCTCCAAGGAAACAAAAATTGAGGAAATATTTTATAACATTTTAAACATAGCAAGTCAAATAGACGCTCAAATTATATGGATCCCATCACACATAGGAATAAAAGGGAACGAAATCGCAGATAATTTAGCAAAAAAAGGAACCATATCAAGCACAAAAATAAAATCAGATACATAGACGCCATCAATATTTTTAAAAACGAAATGATAGAAAAAACACAAACATGGTTTAAAAACACGGCACAATCAAAAGGGAAAAAATTCTTATGCTTTCAAAATGAATTTAAATCAGAAATATGGCACAAACATATACAACTACAAGGCAATGAAATAAAAACTATTAATAAAATAATAGCAGGACACGATTACTCAGAATACTGGCTAAGCATTATGAAAATAATGCAAAATGGAACATGCGAAACATGCCTGACACCAAAAACAGGGAGACATAAAACAAAAAAAAATAAAATAAAAGGAAAACCTTACCTACAACTCGGGACCTCCATCGTATTTTTGAGGAGAAAGGGCAGGCCACATGCATCCTTCAATTCCACGAGAATTGCAACAAGATGAATAGAAAGCCATATGCCACTAGTCACAACCAGAACACCCTTTCTGCTGGAATTTGCCTTTAAGATGACAAAACCCAATTCAGAAACAGAGGGATGTTAAAAAATAAAAATAATAAGCAGAATAATAAGCAATAACCAGACAACCGCATACAAAAGAAACGAACAGAACAACTATTCCATGACCATGAAATGGGAATCTAATGGAAAAATCGCTTAGAAATAATAAACCGAATCTAGCCCGGTATAACGTAGTCAAAAATACAATACAATACAAAAAATAATAATAATAATGAACGGAGGAAATAACGGAAAAAGACTAAGTAACTAACGACATAATATAAACCAACCTGGACAAAAAAGGAGACATGGATGACAGTCCACTCCCAAACTCAGATGGTACGCCTCTGATTATACCTCCCAAAAAGAGAGTATAGGAGGATGTAACCCATCAACCTAAACAGGAGAAGAAGAATAAGCTGGTAACATGTTTTGAATATCCTTAGTAGGCCGCTCATTGCTCGTATAAAAGCTACCAACCTACTGCGATGACCGACAGTTAATGAAACACTTTACCTCCTTCCGCAAGCCGATTTGTGAAGCGTTTGGCAGCTGTCAGTTGTTATGTTGCGCTCCGTGTTATGCTATGTGGAGTCCTGCGGTTATACACCTATTCAACCGTAGCGGCACGTTCGTCGACTCCAGACGACTCCGGACGACTCCGGACGACTCCGAACGACTCCGACTCCGGGCGGATCTAGAGGTTCCATTTTGCCGGAGTCGGAATCGAACTAACAATAGTCGGAGTCGGATCGGAGTCGTGGGTGCGCTCCATACAGCACATCACTAATGCAAACGGCACGAGATTCGAACGTAACTGGAAACAGGTGTAATTCTAATCCATCTCAACGTTCATTTCGGCAGTTTAATCAATTTCACACTAACGAGCAACAATTTTAACCAATAATACTTTTACTGAATAAAATGTAGTATGAATATGTAGAGGGATTATATTCGTATTTTACATAGAAAGATGGATTAGGAGCGTGATACTCATGCGACACTAATATTAATGGTTGGGATTGATAGTGAGTCATTGCATTAATAGGTTTTGATTAACATCACATGTATCAAACAGTATCACATGTATCAAGTCGAAGAAAAAATTATAGTACTATGTGTTATCTCCTCGATATTTTTTTTCTACTTCACTAAGTAAGATTGATTATTAAATTGTGCGAAATTCATTTGTGTTAAATAAAATTTAGCTTAGATAATATAAAGATAGATAGATAATAAAAGAGCAAAGTAATGGCTTTATATTCAAAAATCTTAACCAAATCCGCCCACTCGACAGGAGTACGCGCCGTTCTATTATTTTTTTTTAAATTACAGAACATATAAAGAAGCTGCTAATTATGGTTAGCTAAAGCACATAGCTTTCCTTTTATTTCAATGCTTATTTCGTGTTTCATTTGACCTAATTCAAACAACATCAGCTTGATAACACATTAAGGGTAATGATAGCGCTTCATTCATAAGGGTACTTATATTACAATCACAATGCCACAAAAATATGACAACAAATTAAATTTTGCTCGAAAATTCTACCTTCCTTATTGACGCGTTAAAAAAAAACTTAATTCCAGTGCCATTCTAAACAAAACAAAATGATTTTGTACATATCACTAAAAGACCCACCTGAGTGTTGTGTGAGGTAGTTAAAAGATTTCTGTTTTGGTAGCTGAAATTGGGACCAAACTTGAGGGTTGCTGTATAGTTCCTAAATGCAATAAATACTTAATATTTACATGATTATTCAACCAGAGCTCCAAATTCAACAGCCTCCAATTCAACAGCTTCAACCAGAGACCAAAAATGTAGGGGAAGGTAGGTAAAGACGGACATTGCGGGTAAGATGGACACTTCTCATAAATGCATGAAAAAGGTAATTTTCGAGTAATTCAACAATGTAGAATCCAAACTGAAGGTAAAACAACACATTTGAGAACATTTTTGGCATAATATATATATATAAAATTGGTTAAATCCACGAACAAAACAAATTTTCAATCGTGCGCACCCTTGTGGATCTAATTTGACTACTGCCGATCTTAAGCTCTGCAACTTGTATTGTTTATATTTCCGGAAGTTTTATTTCATGAATAGGTTGTCGTGATCATGAAAAAACTGGCGAAAGAACGAGAATAAAAGCAATATTGTTTTCTGGTGGTTTAAACATTCTGACATCGCTCGACGCTGATGAGGCGCTTCACGAAATCCAATATCTTCTCACGACTTGGACAACTTTAAGCAATAAAAAGATGAGACATTTATACGACATTGTTCAGGAATAGATGAGAAATTCTATTGGATTACAAGAATCAAATGTTGAATTTTGACATGGTGGAAAATGAATTAAACTGTTAACAAGTCCCTCATGAATACTGGGGTCGTGGACTTTTTGCGGAGTAATTTCCTAAAAGGAAGTTCTAGATTGTTGTTCTGTAAGCTAGAGCAACGTCAGCTGTTAGTGCGCATAGTTGTATGTTTCAATAATGCTTTAGATGCTGCATTCTACGATATATTACAAGCGCCGTTTACAATTCCTAAATTCATGGCTGAATGAATCGCCGTTGCAATAGACCAAG
Source organism: Anopheles coluzzii (assembly GCF_943734685.1). Lineage (NCBI taxonomy): Eukaryota > Metazoa > Arthropoda > Insecta > Diptera > Culicidae > Anopheles > Anopheles coluzzii. The sequence goes on from NC_064670.1 coordinate 71,123,584, forward strand.
AATTGGTTTATAAACGTACCAGGACGTGGAAAGCGATAGAATTTGTTAAAATACTGTAAAACTCTTCACTTCCTAACCTTTTCTACAGGTGTCCATCTTACCCTTCATGGTGTCCATCTTTCCCATATCTGGTGTCCGTCTTACCCGAACATTTCAAAACTGCACGAAAAAAAACATGTTTTTCATTCATAAAAAAAACGCAAAAATCGATGGAAACTTAAAAATTTCAACACATTTTCTGATAAAACATGAGTGTAAGATAATGTATGCACATTTTCATGATCGTTGCACTTATATATCCCTAGATTTTTACCATCTCCCTTAACGTGTCCGTCTTTACCTACCTTCCCCTACTATACACACTCGAGAAACGACAAAATCACAATGTAAGTATCGCCTCGTCAATGCCAAACAGAGCGTCCAAGTAAATTTCTCAGCTGAAATTGCGGCCTATGCAAGGATACCCCCAGTGTACTTTGACAAAACTTCATTTGACAGCTAGCGAGTCCAAAGTTACTTAGCAACTCATACAGAGTCCTTCGCAACGAGAACTCTCTATCTGCCAATCTACTATAGAAAGCACCAACCATTATTACCTAAGAACCCACCTGTAATCCATCTAGCCACCTTGGGTCTGTTTAAAAACACTTCGATCGTTTTATTTTCTTAATTTAAGTACAGGAATTCAAATTCAGCACATCGAAACCATAGACCAAAAATACAATCAAATGAAGCTTTTGAAAAGCAAAGCCTATTGTGCCGACTTCGAAGATTGTGTTGTCGTGGTAGCCGTCGTAGATTCCGCTGCTGTGCTGCTTCCGGGAGAGGTGGTTTCCATAGTAGTAGTGGTTGTAGTGCTGGTAGTATTAGTAGTGGTAGTAGTATTCGCCTGTTTCGTAGCATTGTCAATAGTAGTTACGCCATTGCTATCCGTCGTGGACACACTTGATGCTATCGTCGTTCCTTCGCTGGATAGCGGTTTTTCTGTGTGAGCTGATACATCAGTTCCGTTCAATTCCGTTTTACCCGTCTTGTCACTTTCTGTAGTTCTCTTGTCTGAGCTGGAAGTGGGTGCCGAAGTGGTAACTGTTGCTGTTGTAGTAGTATCGTTTCCACCATTCTCGACCGGCGATTCCGTGGATACGGATGTAGTATTACTACTGATGGTAGTAGATACAGTTGTTGCGTTGTAAGGCGACGAATCAGTTTCGTTTTTCACGGCAGTTGAATTGTTGCTGGGCGATGGTTGTTGCTTCGAGCCAAAGATCGAATCCCACAGATGGGCAAAAAATCCTCCACTGGTTTCTGATTCACACGCCACTGGCTGTACAGTTGTTCCATGGAAGAGCAATAGTACTCCTGCCACCATCCAGCACACCGTAAGCTGTCTTGAATACATGCTAGTGATAGAATGTTGTTTTATCAGGAAGTTCGGGATTTGGAGACCTTCTTCTCCAGCGCTCAATATGCAACTGAAGCGAATGGCAGTGCGACAACACGACATTAAGCTTTCGACAGATTCGAACTAGTGTATTGTTTGTTCCACATTTCACACAATCATTAGCAATTGGGTGTCACTTTCGTTGACGAAATCGCCGTCGTCTGACTAACAGCAGACAAGGACAGTAGCGTCCAAAATTACCTCGAAATTATATCAGCCCCCCCCCCCCCCCCCACACACACACACACACATGCCAAGCTTCATCAACAACACACGAATATTTGATTAAATTAACAGCTTTATTTGAATGTTACTGGACATATTACTCATCTCACATCTCTTTTAGAGTAAATGAGATTATTTTTTATCCTCATTCTAAGCTCTTAATCTATAATCAAAGCTCAATAATTCTTACTGTTCGCTAACATTCTCGGTCGTTGCTGTAATCACTTAGAATATGTTTCTTTCAGTTCACGGTACGTTCTGCAACGGCCGAGCTTCTTGCATGTCCTGCTTGATCCGTCATTTCACCAAACTGTGTTTCTGGACGTGTTTTAGATGAGCCATCTTCCAGGAGGAGCGTACCATTTTTAACCGGTTCGGACAGGATAATTGCTGCACGCGAAACATGATCGCTTGTTTCTGATGATGATGATGATGATGATACATTCATCACTGCAGTTTCCAACGTGTCGTTACGCGTTATGAAGATGGGTTCCGTGGCGGGTCTTGTGTTGCTTTCAGAGCGAAACAGAGTTTCAAACAATTGCTGAAAGAATCCATCCTTTAGGGAGTTTCCCGAGACACTGCTAGGGTAAAGTACGGTCACTATAACAAATCCACACAGTAGTTTGCCTATTCGACGCACCATACTATCATACCACACAGGATAATGCGTAGATAACGAGCGATATGTTACCGATGACTGAACGCCAAACGCGCTAGGACGTGTCTCCAAACTGTGGCCAACGGTTGGCCGATCCTGGGTGATGCAAATTACCAGTATAAACAAATCCCCTTGCGCAAACTACCGGCAAAACAGCGGCAAAATGCTTTGAACATCGCACTGTATGGTATTGCACTGGCAATAGTAATGCTGACAGTCAATACTATTCGTTCGGTGAAAACGATCACAACTTGAACTCATGGCTTGCTACGAAGAGGGTTGAAATAATGAATTGGTTAAATTGAAATTGGTCCATTTGGTTTGGTTTCATTAGTGTGTCACATTTATTCTGTATATAATTGATGCCTTCGATTCACCTCGCATCCCATTAGGTGTAAATTAATCTGCGGAAGTATGTATTTATAGTTATATACTTCGTTTTGCTTTGCTTGTGCTTGCAGCTACACTACTGCACTGGTTTCGCAAACCCACCCCCTTCTCTCTTCCATTTCCTTTTCTTTGTGCAAAGTCCTATCAGTGTGGTAGTGTATTATTAGCACACCCTGTTACGCTGTAACGCAGGTTCCGGAAAATTAAGAAAATTAGAAAAACTTTTTCCATTACGCCCGTGTGTGTGGACATGTTTCTCCAACCGCCGGATCCAAACGAATCTAGCTCTCCGACCGTCATATTCTCTCTCTCTCTCGCTCTCTCGCTCTCTTTTTCTCTCTGGTTACTGGCATTCCGTTTAATGATCATCTCACCATTGTGCTGATGCCCTCATGATCAACCAACGCATTATTATTAACTAAACCCTGTACGTTGAACAGCGGACGATAGAGATCATCGTGTAAAACCTCCTGCACAATCTCTTCTCACCACATCGTAGGTACATTATTTCAGAACTGATACTTTATTCAAAAACTGATACAGGTCTAAATGTTTGCAATGGCATAAAGAAAATAAATCAGATATCGCTGCCATCGAAACCTATTTCAATTATTGTTGAAACGAAATTTTCTCTTCGGAATCGATACGGTCTGGTGTGTGGCGCAACTACACGGCGTTACATTATTGTACCTTTGCTGCAGTCTAGTTAACATTTTCTCTTTCTCTCTCTCTCTCTCTCTCTCTCTCTCTCTCTCTCTCTCTCTCTCTCTCTCTCTCTCTCTCTCTCTCTCTCTCTCTCGCTCGCTCTATATGTAAATCGTCGTACCAGGGATTCGAAGATAGCAAGAGATTATTATTGATTCACGTTCATGTATATATATATGTTTATCTTTCTCTGCTTGCGATAGAGCGTAGTTGCGTGTAGCGGAAACTATGTTTTTAGTCGTATGGGTGTGTTTTATTGTAACACAATGCACTATTTATTAATAGCGATGAATTTGCTGTTTGCTGGAGATTACTTTTATGATGCTGACGATGAAATTGTTAGAATTACTTTACACACACACACACACAGACACACAGACAGACATACATGATTTGCGCTCAGTGTAAAAGTGAGTTTGGTTTGTCAAGCATTATTAAATACGATAAGATTGCAATTACTGTGTTTCATACGTTACAACAACGATACCAGAGAGGAAAAATCAGAGGAGGACTTCTGTTCTGTGTGTATTGAAAATATAATTTAGCGAATGTGTTACGTATACTCGTAAATGATGCCTTTTGTTTTGTTGTTAAATAAAAAAAAAAAGATTTTTTCATTTACTGCCAGATGCTGACTGCCACACCCACTATCCGTATTTGTTTCGTAATCAAAAATATCGCGCCTTGTGCGTGTGGTTGTATTATCAGTCGTATAATGTTTGCGATTAGGATTGCTAGTTATTATATCATAATCACCTTTGCTCTTAGCTCTATCGTCCCTGTCCTGTGTTTCCGCTGAATCCTTTTTTTTTTCAAACTACTTCTACGCTTTACTATATGATCGAAATATCATGGACCTACTACAGACTACGTTCAGACTCTACTCTGCTGGTTCTGGTTACATTTCGTTTCGTGTGCACCTTGTTTTCGTGTTGGTTTTCGTCTAGAATGGTTTATTTTGAACAATGTTCGCCCGTTCACTGTTATTTATCTTTCAGATTGAAGTTTCTGTCGCCGAAAGTGGTGTACACGGCAACTTTGTGAAGAAGATAGCCGTCACTGAAACTGTTAAATCAACAAAATATACGGTACCATTAAAACACAGTACGGCTTTACACACAATGGGAGAAAAGAACAACCCATACATAGTTAAATAATATACTCATTCCAGTAAGCTTTCATTTTGTTCGTTGCTCGTAATTGAAGAAAAATCATTAACGCAGCATAAAAATATGCTACGCAGATTAACCAAATACGTAAAAAAGGCACCACTACCATATACGTGTGTGTGTGTGTGGTCCGCATGGTGTTGGTGTACATGGGTACACAGTACACCGCGCCGACCAGCTTTGCTCGCCATATTCTCGCTTCATTTTGCATTCTTGTTTGCACTGTTCGCGCATGAGTGCACGAACTACAAATCCATGGTAATATTTTTAGCTAATGTGTGCAATGTTTAGCTTTGCTTTCATTTCGCCTGTTTTACGAGTATTGTGTATTGTACCGATCCAGTCTTAATTATTAAAAACTTTTCACTTATCAATGTATATATTCGAAATATTGGTGTTTTACTCAATCCATTCCTGCGCATCATGCTCAATTCCGCAACAAATACCAACAATGCGCTGTACTTTGATCACGCCTAATTACCAAACCAAAAGGTTCCATCATGGCTTCATTCATGGCGATCGGACTACCACATCCTCGGAAAATGGATGTATGTGTAATGTTTACTTTGTCAAGGTTCTTGCAAAGGTTGTACACTTTGCATCATTTTGCAATCAGTCACTTTCATGCCAATCTCTTTACGCTTCACACCGTACGCATTCTGTCTGTTAGTCTCATGCGTTTCCCTTTCTGTAGTAGCATTCACCGTGTATATCAGAAACACCATACAGAAAGACGATGCGCATCTCAACCTGACCGCGCCATGCTTTATCAGGTGATAATGTTCTCATCGCTTCCATTTGCTACGTGCACACATATTTACATGTTGAACGTATTAGAGCGTGAGAACAGAGCCCACTTCTAGTCTGCATTGCGGCGTTGCATTTCGGGCGTTTGCGGTGGTAGCACCTGGGGCTTTTTCAGTATTTGTGGCTTCACTTTTACTTGCGGTTTGAATGAGCTCAGATTCTTTGCTTGTTGCTCCTGCGTCATGGAAGAGGCGCTTGCTGCCGACGTCCCTTCGGTTGACTTCATCAGACAGCCGCCAGTTAAATGTAAATCAGCAAACTGGGACACAAATTTCTGTGTGTTGCGCACAGGGATCGGACTCTTGCTAAGTTCTTTTCCCGGTAACGACGATGGCGCTAGCGATAGTTCAGTTTCGTTTGAAGAGGAAGCAACTTCTAATTCGGCCACGTCAGTGACCGCACCTGGGGCCACACTTGTTGTAGACGAGGAAGACGCAACGGGGACGGTAATTGCTGATAATCTTCGTGATTCGTCTTCTTTCCCAGCGTCAGCACTACAACCTTCTAATGATTTTGAAGCTTCAGTTGCAGCCGTGCTTGAACTTTTAATACTGTTTTCTTGTGGCTTCACTTCTGCTTTCGGTTTATCAGTCACCGTTGCTCCTTTCACATCCAGCTTTACCTCTTTTTTCACCGTGTTATTTTCATACACAGGAGATTCATTCGAAAATCGTTCGTTCTTTTTCAATGTACACTGGTTCTGAGCAGCAAACCGTTCAGCTGAGGTCATATCCTCTAGCTCGGTGTCTAAAGATTCTCTTGATGCGTGTGCGGTTTCCTTGCTAATGGCGGAGGGCGGAAGATCCATCACCAAATCTGGTGCAATTCGGTTACGACTTAGAATGCGCGACGTTGTTAGGTTTTGGTATGAGCTTTGTGCAGCGCGTTTCTGCCACAGGTCGCGGTTCTGTTGAAACACATTTAGCGTTGCTGATCCACCGCCACCAGCAACTAGGGATAGTTTGTTCTCTGACAGGCTGAAGCTCTTCGCGTGATACTTTCGCATTGGTCGGGATTGATCGGATTGGTTATCCACGGCCGATGGTTCACCGTCAACAGCGATTGTTTTGCCGGTGGATAGAGTCGTTTCGCTGCGGCGATTCAAACCAAGAGTCGATTTGCTATGCTCTGATGGTTCTCCCATTCCGCCAAGCCGGGGTCGGATTTCCACGCTATCCATTTCATCTTCGTTGCTGTTGCTGCTTGTGCCACTGTCAGCCGCTGGTGATTTCTCGCGGTTCGTAGTAATTTTGGTCGGTTCGGCATAAATCGGTTCCGATGGTTTTGATGTCTAAAATAAAGATAAAGCAGTTCAAAGTTATTACAGCTTTTCTATGAATTATACACAAAACAAGCAATTAATGTTGTGAACGAGAATAAAATAAGCAATTAAACGTGAGAGTTAATGGAGCAAGGCCAAAGATGGTCATATGGCATTATATAGCAAAATAAAAGCATAAACATCACTAATGAAAACATGTTAAAGGTATTACTAATGCAAATAATATTGAAAAAGGACAAAATAACTGAACTTCAACTTCTTCGATAAACTTGTGTAAATAAATTTCCCTTGTGACCTTTAACAACCGACAGTTTCAACAGACACTGCCAACAACTACGATATCAGGACAATTTAGCTTAACCTGTAAAGTATCGTGTATATTAATAGCAACTACATACATCAAATGCACCGATGATTATCGAATCTTTGTTATTCAAATATTATTTTTAACTTTGATTAAATTATAAATTAGGATGTACGCATAATAGATACGGTTCTGGAAGCATTATTAAGTGGCGTTTCACTGCAAGTTTAAGCAACGTTATGTGGTTGTTAGTAAGCGTGGTGAAATGGATAAAGAAATTCTTTTTATTTCTAGGCAAGTGCTAAGACGTCAGTAAATCAATCTAAAAAGCTAATAGTTTTATGTATGTAAACATACGCTCACCTCTCGTACATTTAAAAGCCTGGAAACTGTGGACGTTACTCGATGATTTATGAAAAATACTTAAAATCGATTCACAAAAAAAGATACATAGCAATAGGTATATTTACCAAAAACGATAGGAAGCGACTGAATGAATGTAAACACCATCGACATACCAAACAAAATAGCCCAAAACGTTTGGTCTAGTCAGATCGCAACATTCCAATCTCAGTTTGTTAATATTACAACAACAAATGGAAGTAGAGGTACAAGTTTGATTACGGATGAATGTATAATTCACGTGATGTTTTAAGTTTATTCCTCAAGCTTAGACTTTACCTACGTTCGTCATTTTTTGTGCTTCTACTTTGCTTTAATAACTAGTGTGCTTCATCATATGTAATATGACGTGAAAAGCTGCCTTTTATTTATTTTTAGTCTATTTGCATGCAAACAGTGTAACTAAACGTATGTTTTTAATTAGTTATCATTGTCATGTTTTTCTTCCTTTTATTGACTGACAGCATCAAAAAGGTCAATTGTAATAAAACGAAAAGTGGCACTCTTTTTTGTTTTGTTTTGATCGATTGCATATCTAGTGTTAGTGTTCTATTAGCTAAATAATACACGGTGTCTAATATGTTTCCTTATTCAACATATGCTTTAGAACTAAACATTTTACATCCACTGTGTGTACTGTCCTGTCCTTGCTTTCAAATGTGTCGATGTTTATATACATATACATGTTCTGTATCAATCCACTACTGTCTTTATTTGATGCAAAAGAGACAGATGGTAGCAACTAACACCAAGAAAGAACAAAATTCGCGGGGAAAAATAGGCATCTACGGCGCAACACATTGAATGAAAGAATTATTACTAAACGTATTAAACAAACACTCACATGCAATTTAAGGATCATTAACTTTTCTAGATTCCTAATCTATTATCCTTAAACCCTAACTCGATAATCAATACAGTAGCAATAACTACACAGAAATAGGCGCGTTTATACTGCAATTGACTTACATCGTACAATAATGCTAATAAAAGAAAATTCTTAGCCCAGAGATCTTAATTACAAACAATGGCTCATAACACATTTGTTTGCTTAAATCTGTTGTTCTAACTGAGAATGTGTATGACTGTAGGTTCATTTGCACCTACATATTTGAAGAGGATATTATTAAACGTTATGACGCTTTAGTTTCAGTTACATAAATGCATAAACAAACAAATAGCACGATCGCGTCACTCACTGTTTTGAAGACAAAAACTGAATGCATAGAGCTTTGTTCAGGATGCACACAACGTTGCAAACACAAGTAACATTGAACGCATGGTAAAAAGCGGTACACAAACAACGATAACAAGCAAATACGGCTGTATGATTCGAGAAGCACGAAACATTCAAAGGTAAGGGGAATGAACTCCAAAATATTGCAACAAAATACAACAAAAAGATATTGTAGCATTATACAGTTGTCTCCAGTACCTCGTATGTGAAAAGAGCCATGTCTTCGACAAACTCGAAAGAGTTTTCGAACGAGTGCGGTTCGTCGTGGTAGCTGTATGGCGATGCTTTCAGGTGATCCACACTATCATAGTGTATGAAGTCGGCATCCTTTCGTTCATTGCCCAACTTTTCGCCAATCAGCGGAGGAGCATGGTGTGTCGATGGCAACGGTGGCTGATGTGTTACTATCGCAATAGATTGCTGTGGAGGCTGTGACTGAGAAGATGTAGAATGGTGGCCAGATGAGCCTCCTTGTGAAGAATTCTGAATTGTTTGATATTGCGGATGCCCGGGAGAAGGCAATGACGTTTGAATTAATCCGGCAGAAGTTCCCGCGGCTCCACTGCCACTAGGTGTACCACCAGCTGCAGTTGTCGCACCATTGCCAGTTGCACTGTGTCCACCGGCAGATGCCGTTGCAGCGCTTACAGTCGAAGCGGTATAATCACTACCGCACGTTATATTCGAGAGGGTGTTCGAGTTTTGTGTACAAATCGAAAGTTGACTGTTAAGTGAAATGTTTCCACTGGGACGACGCTTTCGGACGGATTCTTCTGAACTGGAAGATTTCAAATGTTCACTTTTATCGCGCTCTTCATCCCTGAAACACAAGAATAGCAACGCATGAGTAAATCATTGACATCATTTTTCAATCAATAGTAAAATACTGACTTGATTTTTAGCGATATGTACTTATCTGGAATAAGTCCAGTTTTACCGTTTACTGCACCTCGCCACCAATCGTTGGAAACCTTTGTCGGTGGTAAAAGATAAAAATACGCATTAAAACGATTTACCTTGCACTACAAGCAGTGGTGAACGCACCTGATTGTACAGTATCACAGTATCCCCTTTCCGTAACGATAATTCCCTCTCGGAACGTGCATTGAAATCAAACTGAACGATTGCTTCAAATGTGTCTGACTCATCCTCTGATGGATACACTTCTGAATCCGGATCTTCCGACACTTGCTCTGTGGGTGAGTCTCCAACATCACTGAGGAACAAAATTCAAAATTAAAGATTTGATTTGAAATAAAGATTTGATCACAATAACAAACAATTCATGAATAAAGAAAAAAAAACATAAATCTAAATTTAGTGTATTTTTGTGAACATTAAAATAAAAGTAAACATACATGTCTTCAAACGTTTCTGAAGTGATAAACTTTTCGTAATGAATTCCACCAAGATCCTTCGGGAAGAGTTCTGCATGATGGACAATGATGTTCTTTATCAGCTCATTTACTTGATTCTGATACTGCACTTGGTCTTTATCCTCGGGCGCTGGCATCAGTGTGGGACCAAAACAGATTGCCAAGTTGTAAGCATCCATCATATTTTCATCGGAATATTCTGATAAGCTATGGGTACAAAGTGGTGCTTGCATTATTGTACGTGCTCGTTTCGGTTATATACTTTGGCGTAACTGCTCTACTCATACTTACTGGTTCAAAAATGCGAAAAGATACCGAATAACCACTACAACTGACTTTGGGAGACTTTGGAAAAACTTTCTTATACCCGATACGATATCTTGCTTGGATTCAAGCTCTGCAAAGAGATCAAACATAATGGATCATTCTCATTTTGATGGTTTGCAAGTAATTCGACCAAGGTTGTTTGTAAGTTACTTACGTGCCAGTTGAACGAAATGATCAAAGTAAATTAAAGGAAACAGTGGTTCTCGAAGTTCGCGTAAATACAGTTTCAACACACCAGCGACAGAATTGATATCGGACGCATCGGTCATTTCAGCTAGCGGATCGTCACCTCGTTCAAAGGCTTCTTTAAAGTTACTTATTTCTACTTGAGATCCTGAAACACGGAATATGCCTTGGTGATGTAACCCTAAACATCGAAGGAAATAGTTAATATGTGTGTTACAAGTTGAAACATTCGTGCCAAATAAACTAATAATTTACCAAAAAGATTGATGACTCTGATGCAGCTTCGCACAATGAGCGGAATTTCTTCCCCCGAAACTTCCAAGTATTCCTCAAGCGAACCACCGAACAGTTTTGGTCGACCCGATTTGTTCATACGACCGATACGCTTCCGTTTCGGGACGTTCGATTTTGTAAGGGTATCTGTTTTGATAGCTGAATCTTTTGCCAAAGCGTTCCGCAGGTATTCTGCTTTTGAATCTAACCGCGCTATTCGCGATGTTGCAAGAATGTATTCGCGAATTTTCTATTGAAACAAACAAAACAATCAACACATACATTTTGAGATTATTAAAGAGCAGAGTCCCACCACATCTTAGACTTTTCCTTCCTTACCGTTATGTAGAATTCTTCTATTTCATTTTTGTCTGATCGCAGTTTTACGGACGTATTTTCGGGCTTCTGAAAAGCAACCGCACCGTCACCGAAAGCACTAGTACAATCATAATCCTTAGTATTGAGTATGTCAAGCAGATTGATTTCAGCTGTTTCCAGGGTTTTCCAAATTTCCTCCGATTCCATACGCAAATTGTTCACGCGCTGTTCTAGCTGCATTAGCCGAGATTCCATTTCTTGATGCAACGCTTTTTGCAGCTCCGGTTCTACATCTTCGTCCTGTCCCTGGAACTCTAACCGTTTTGGAATCATAAAAGCTGCACTGTGTTGTTCAAGAAATTTCTGTTTGTCCGCCCGACTGTCCATTGAGTTGACGATATGTGATAGGGTTTCGGCATTATGTAGCACCGCTCGACAACGACCCTGATCTGCGGAAACGTGCATCAGCAGTGCACGCGAGACGACCGAATGAAAACCCAGATCCATACACTGAAATTATATCAACATCATCCAACTATAATTCAACCCATCCGACATAAACACAATCTCCCTGTTTGTGTGTACAAATACTTACATCAATTAGATCGCTCAAGTCTTCGACAAAATATTTGTGGATCGTCGTATTGGAAGCTTCCAGGCACAGCTGATACTCGTTCTTTGCCTTGAGCGCCTTCAGTCTTGCGTCTGTGTACTTATTTTTTCTTTTCAGTACCTCTTTCTCGATCAAACGATACTTTTTGCTACGCTCCAGCTTTTCTTTCGGCACACTCTGCTGCAGCTTCATCCGCTGGTTTTCGGCAAGTCGCAACTTTTTTTCTGCTTCTTTTGCTTCCGTTTGCAACGTGTGGTACGTTTTCATGTTTGTGTGCAGTTCTTGTAAAATTCGCAATATTTCAACGTGCGTTTCAAACCCAATTTCTCGACACTGAAAAATCAAAGTATATACTTTAACACTACTGCTCTAGATTTCCACCAAAATGGTTGTTTCCATACCTTTCTGTAGATACGTTGAACGTCGTCCCACACTGTCTGCAAACGTGCTACCAAATGTGTAGAGTAAATCTCCGACATTGCCGCATGATCCCTAGATAGGGATTTGGTTTGATTGACAAGCTGTTGCCAGCAAGAGTAAGAAGAGAACATTGGCCATTGCTCACGCCTGAAAACGAAAATAAATCGACAGCAAGGCATAAGTAGTCTACTACATTTGTTGGGGAAGAATTATTTCTTCAAGTAACTTACTTTTGCCGCTGCTCTTTGTGTCGAAGCTGCAAGCTTTTAGCTAGCTTGTCCAAGCTCTTGCTGTAATCAAGTTCTACCTCGCCTCGTCGTCGAAAAAAATCTTGCAGCTCTTGTACGAGCGCAATCTGTGCTTCCATGCGAACATCCAGAAATTTGAGCTGCTCGTTCAGCTGTTGTCTGATATCTGCAATTGAAAAGAAAGGAACAACTTGTCATTTTTTGCAAATTCTTCGAAATATACAAACATATCTTAAGTGAACAGTTCCGTTCTGGTATATTTACGATTAATAGTTTCGGGCATATCAATTCAAAAATTGTCATTTCCACGACAGATTTTGTTAATTTAAAAGTTTCATGAAAATAATTAAAATCCTATCGAACTTTTTAAAATAAAAATTGAAACAATACAATAATATTATTAAAAGTAATTTTAAGCTCTTTTCCATTACAAATATTAAAAATTATAATTTCATCATGGTGGCTCCCGGAAAAGTAAACTTCCTATAACAAGGAGTAACAATTCGGTTACGTTCTACGTACATGTGTCGTATATTCCGGATAATGTGCAGTAAGCATGAATCTAACTATCATTATAAATGCTCAGTTTTGTTTCGTTTACTCCAACAATTTCGTATTTCAAACCCGCTACAGACCAAGTTCAAACTGCATCCCTTTTATTATACTATCCTCGTTCTTCGGTGATGAGTCACCGTGTATTGTGGATTACTGATTCGTTCGTAAAAGGCCGGGCCGGGCAGCGGGGGCACATTCTCCCTTTAATCTTTCGTTGTGTTACGTCGAAGCAAAGAACCAGGAAATACACCACACCCCACTCGAAGAGCGTTCTTGACAAAACATTCATTTCTCTCCTAATAGAATCGGGTCCGATTTGTTTTGCAGCTGCTGTTCAGAAAACTTACACTGAAACGCCCTCCTACGCATGCACGTTCTTTACGCGTTTTCGTGGAAAAACGATGATTTTAAATAAGACATTATTCGATAAATTTTGCTTGCATCCGATCAACATCGACCAAAAAACGACTAAATAACTACCAGACACTGAAACTGTATCATTTGTTTTATAATTTAGTTTAATTACATATTTTTGGCGAAGCTTTTCGTCACTGTTTTTGACCTCTCTTCTCATGCACTCCGCCCCCGCACTCAAACGTAAACGAAAGTTAGGTTCAATGTATTCGTAAGATTTCGTGACACGCACATGTACATCAACACGAACTGTTGTAATGCCAGATGATGCGGGAGGCAAAGTAAGGCTCTCGATTCACGCAACTGCAACGAGTAAAACAGGCATCAGACTTCAGCAGGTCATCAGCACCAGTGATGCTCTCATTGACAATCACACACATTGGCATATGGTTTGCTAAGTAATTCATTCAATTATGCATATGCAACGTTTGAATGACAATACACCTTTGATTTGCTTCTGCGCTACGCTGGTACCATTTGCATATCCAGAATAGTCACCCATTTCCGGCGTAACGCACATATTCTACCGAAAATAATTGCAAAACAAAGAAAACAATGTCAAAATAGCCTTGGTGCACACAAATTAAGATTAAAATTATTACTAAATCGACATTTACTATTTCAACAGTAAACGTACTCATGCGATCTATAAGAAATAACTGAATTGTTCTATTTGGAGATGACGCAATAAAACGGTCGTTACGTATAATCAGAAAAGTATTCAACTCAACCACAATTTCAAATAAAATAAATTCACATACAAAACATGTGCACTTTGCAATAGTAGCTTTAGAAAACATATTACCTGGAAAGACATCCCGAAATTCGGGACTCGGTTGATGGATCCATCCATTACGTTGCTGTATAATGCATTGAAACATGTTTTGTCCGCTGAATAACACTGGTTTAAATTTCGAGTTGTTCTTTTCTCGTCTTGAGAATCACTATTACTTTTTCTTACGCAGCAGATAATATTATTTTAGCTGTATCACTTTTGTATAAAAAAACGTCCAGGAAAAATCGATTTCAATTAATTAATATTTTTACACAAAAATTTACAATACACTGGACACTAAACTGGAAGAGTATTTCAGCACAATCCCACAAACCATCTATACCGACAACTGTTACACAATAATATAAATTCTTTGGAAAAAATGAAATCAAGAATGGTTTAATCTCAACACACCGCTCATGCAGCTGTGTGAACTTTAAACTTACAATAAAGATTGCGCTTTCGAACCAAAGAAACACCAAAGAACATCACTATTGTAAACTATGCTGCGTCTTCGACTCTCTTATCAATGCTTACACACTTTAAACTCACACTATTCACGCTTCGACTTGGGCATTGGCTGGTGCGGACTAATGCACTCACAAAATATAACTAAACCATCATCAGCTCGCTTGGGCACTCGAGTAGCTGTACCATTTTTTAAGCCACAACTAATTTGTACTTGCATGAAGAATGATGCACACCAAATATTATTCCAATTCCGGCGGTCTGGCCTCTACTGTGTCCTTTGCGCTCTGTTCTGTTCTCCACAGCGGTAACTAAATCACCACAACAACGGCGAAAGTGCGTTCCGCTAATACACACATACAGACACACACACACACAAGCACACCGCGTTAAAATTAGTTTGTTCACACCGGAAGCTCTAACCTATGGACAAACGTACCGTCGTCGTGATTGTCTGCTCCGACAAACGGAACCAGATTCTTCGATTTCTCTCCGTCATTCTCAACTGCATTCTAAGCATGAATGAATGAATGAATGGTGCACGCATTCAGAAAACTGCCCGATGCGCATGCCTAACACTACAACACTACACAACAATCCAAAGGCCGTCGACTTGTGAAGACCTTTGTGGACGTTTGTTGCTGGCGGATATTTGAAACGACACAGATGTCGATCAGCAAACCTATGGAGGGAGTGAGTAATGCCGCACACACTTGCGTACGTACGTACTGGGAATGGTTTTCTTCAGCTGTGTTTTTGTTTTGATTGCTGCTGCCCAAGTAAATAACAAAATCTCCGCCCAACGACTTGGGGAAGACTGTCGGCTCGATCTGTTGGCTCGGGAAAATATTGTAAGCTCTCAACAACAAGCTACAACACTATTTTAAGCACGCGTGCTTCTAAATGAAGAAAACAACCTATCGCACATTTCAACCATCATTGGCTTCAACCCCAATTTGGCGTGACGACCATCAAGCTCTTTATGCATTGGCCGTAGGAACTTTACGTTCTTGAGCAGTAATCGTTTCTACCAGCTATTAACCTGTGTGAGCATCCGGTCCGCTAAACGGAAAAGGGTAAAACGCAATTACAAATCACAATTGAGATGGTTTTACTGGCAGCGCATCCGATTGTGTCTGATTCCGTTTTCCTTCGCCGTGTTTGTCCATTTCAAGGAAAGATAGTAATCATGTAATATTTTGGCCAAATACAAATACTAATACTAGGACATTTAATATTTGTCTGACTTCGCCTCACAACAACAACAACAACAACAAGGGGCAAAGCATCGGGAAAATGAAAGTTTCCTCTATAACACCATCACACCACACTCACAGATTGGTTATGGTTGAAAAAATGCATGCGCTCTCAGATTGGTTGTGATTAAAAAAAATTAAAGTGAAAGTACCACTGTTGCAATGCTCACCTCACCGCTTCTCTCTATACTCTTCAAGCGGGTGGCCAATCCATCCTGACCTATAACGAATTGTTGCAAAAATTCAAAAGCGGTACAAGCATGCACCCACCACCGCTATTATCTGCGCAAAATGTTTTTGTTGTAGTTGCTGTTGTTCGTTTTACCTTCATTCTTTGTTGTACTTTGTTGTAACCATTTTACCGAAATAATATTTAATCTTCTTTTCACAAGTGCCTGGACTAAGCCGTCTAAATAATGTTTTATATCATATTGCAGTTTTAGTTTTATAACAAATCATGTTGTTATTAGTTGGAAACATTTGCACTACTTTGTTGCTATACAGACCAAGTTCAGTAACAAATGAGCGATTCAGTGTCCAGAGGTTTCATTTCTATACCATCTCTTTTGATTGACACACGGCAGCAATGATACGAAGACGCTGCAAGTGAAAAGAAACCCCCTATCATAGCTACACCGCATGTCCATGGTCGTTTCGTTTGGTTTGGTTGTGGTGATCTAGAGATGCATTTCTGAACCGTGGCAAAATCGATGTCACTCGTCATACGAGCTTAGTGAGAATGGGAAGTACTCAATCAATCGAACGATCACCATTCAATAATTAACTGCACCATGCTGCTCTCCGCTTAGATGCTTCACCGATCACCACGCTGACATTTGCACCTGTACCGTTTGGTGCGATCGAGCGATCTCTTCGAAAACAACAACATCCAAAAGCACACACACACTCCCTCTCTCTCACACACACACAAAAACACCGCACGTTACCAAAGTCAGCCAACCATTACGCAATTTCTCCGACTTTCTCATCCGACAAAATATATTCGCACCCTGAACTGGAGTCCAGGAGGGTGTGTGTGAGTGTGATGTGTGTTGTATTGAAGCATACACAACAAAACAGAAAGAAAGCGATGCAAGATCTTACATGCATAAATGACACTCGCCATAAACACGACGATGATAAAATACGCTTGCAGCCACCTGGACCTGATATGTTTTGTTACATCAGCAAAACTGTTTTCATTTGGCATAAAAAAAAACAACTTGTCTGCAACGATGATCACCCAGCACACAGCCGTTGGACAGTTTTACCATAAATGTTTTCATTGCTTCCGGTTTTTTAGGCTGGAAACGGTTACGATTGCGACAAAACAAAATGCCGTTACTTCCGTACCATTATTTTTCTTGTTTGGGTGCTGAAGACTACTAAATAGTTTTACATAAGAGGAACCAACACGTCTCAGGAAATAACGTATTAATCAAATTTAAAAACGTTCTCTTAGATAAAAATGAAACATTTTAAACAAAAACATATAATCGAATTGTTACTGGGGTTTGAAATAGTGAATCGATGGCAGCATACAGATACAACATGTACCATCTCTTTACAGGGTTTCCAAGCCAGTTTTTAATGTAAACATTGTTACAGGGTTTTGCAAGTCACTTTCGAATGTATGCATAATTATTCACCGCATCCATGTTTTTCAGCAGATGTAAATTGCCTTGATTTCATTTCCTTTACAATAATTTTTAATTTCTTCAGCATGATTTTCAACACCTCACCTGTCAACAGGTGATGCGATCCGGCTTCAAACACCGGTGAAAAACGATGGTAGCAGCCTGTTGAAGTTGAATGTTTGGACCGGTCTGGTGGTACAGTCGTCAACTCGAACGACTCAATAACGCGCCCATCATGGGTTCAAGCCCCAAATAGACTGTGCTCCCAAACGTATGGCTTGATTATCCTGCTATGGTAATAAGTCACTGAAAGTCAAGCTCACTTCACTAGTGGGTACAGACAGGTCTTGACCGACAACCGGTTGTTGTCCCAAAGAAGAAAGAAGAAAGGATAACAATGTTTACATTCGAAACTGACTTGGCAAACCCTGTATTCATTTCAATGCCGCATATGATAGCATAGACAGGGTAAAACTATACAGCGCTATCTTTTGGATTCTCGGCCAAACTGATAAGGAAAGTTAGAATAACTATGACCAACGGCACTTGCTAGGTGAAGGTGGAAAACTCTAAGGGCCTTTTGCCTTAAGCCTCAGCCACCAAAGGTCTGCGCCAAGGGGCGATCTGGCCTGTCTCCTATTCAACTTGGCGGTAGAGAGGGCCATCCGGTACATGAGAATAGAGACTTTGGGAACCATATTCTGTAAGTCAACCCACATCCTGGCATACATTGATGATGTATTTGTTCTCCGTATGGCAAAAGACTTGTGTCCGTGAGGACCCCATGTGTCTTAAAGCTATCTACTGTAGCATCATAAGGCCAGTGCTCGAGCATACCACCGTGGTCTGAAACCCCTCGACCCAGCTCCTATCAGATCAACAGGAATCCATCCAACGTAAACTCTCCCGTTATGCAGTTTCCCTACTACCATAAGAACCTGGCTGTTAATAATTATTAACAGCCGATTCGCACAGAAGGTGTTGTTCCCTGTAATTGCCGACAGAGGGCGACGCGGTAAATGATTAGTGTGGACAACGTCCAACACTGATCGGGCCGAGTACTCCCGAAGGCTCACGATCGGGGCTACGGGAGAGAAGAAAGTTCACTCTTTCGCCTTAGCCCGAGACAAGTGACGGATTTTTTAGCGTCTCTCAATAAAATTCTAACTAAAAGATAGCTTAAAAAACGCTTGTTTTTATTAATAATAATTTACTGCGGACGAAAGAAAGAGTGCTGTTGATAACGTCTCAACACTGGCTGTTAGCATCCGTCCTATGAGGATTGTCTCATGCTCATTGGCCAGGATAGGCGACAAATTGCTTAGCATCTATTTGTAGCAGGTCTGCTAACTGGTAACATTGACAGCCCTATACTGCTTGAGCTACACGACCTATACCTATAAGCCCAAACGGTACCACTACGCCCACGACCACTGTTCGCGATCCCCCGTTGTCACACCAATTATGGATCAGGTGACCCTTAACCATCCATGAGCAGTTCGTTCAATGAGGTTTACACACTGTTCGACTTTAACAGTTCGGTGCAATCTTTCAAAGGCAGACTGTTCACCAGGCAACCTCAAACATAATATGAACAATTCTTATTCAATTTTCTACTATTTATGTTGCAACATTCATCTATAAGGACCAGGATTCTTTATGTCATCATTGATCTGTGGCACTTCTATGTAGCTGAAGCCGGTCAAGGAAACGAGCAGGCGGCAAAGAACCTAGGCTTGTACAACAATCATTCTAACAAAGACCTCTCTACTAAAAAATCCAAACTTACGTAGGAGTCGTACAAGATTTCACCTATCTCGGGTCAAAGGTTAGCACCGACAGCGCTGAATGGATGCTGTAAGAAGCTGGCTGCCAACCACTCTTTAGCCTGAGAAAGTAGTTCACCTCAAATAACCTGTCGCAATGGACAAAGCTGCGACTTTATAGTACCAGTACCTTTATAGTACCAGTAATCACATACACCTCTGCGACATGAACACTGTGAAACCTTCTTCGTCGCATTCGAGAAGAAGATGCTCAGAAGGATTTTTGGCCCCTTACATGTGGAAGACCAATGAAGGAGCCGATACATCGACGATCTTGTTGTCGTTCAGTGTACCAAGCTCACCAGGCTCCAGTGTGTTGGTGATGTTATACATATGGATCCGGTCGACCCAGCCCGTAATGTCATTTTAGGCCGTCCACAAGGACAGAGGGGATGTGGTATGCCTAAGTTGAGGTGGAAAGATACCCTGAGTAGTTCCACCATCAAGGATTGTAGGATTGTTATCAGTTTAGGATCATTTATGTTGTGTTAATAGATAAAAACCTTTTTTTTTGTTTGGTTTGGTGAATATTATGAAAGTGATCAAGGTGACAAATGATATAATATCATACGATACATATAAATAAACAATTTTTCTTACTAACTAACTAATCCGGCATTAAAACCCATTTTAGCGGTAGGTCATTCGTTTTTTACACACGATTCATATTCCATTCAAAAATGGAAACCATTAAATACTTCAACAATTCGAATTTGTATCCTATACAGTAGAACCCCTCATAATGAGTTTTGCGTAGTCCAATTTACCACTTTTCCTCCTGACAATAGTTTTCTATTAAACAATGTTTAGTATCGAAGCTCTTATATGCCTCAGCAATAATCAAAATTAAATTAATGCACAAAAACGCACCAGGAACACAAATTGTATTGCTCCTTATGCGAACTATTACGCGTTAATCTTCTTCTTCATTGGCAACAACAACCGTTGCCGGTTAAAGGCCTGCCTTTACCACCACTAGTGTTAAAGGCCTGCCTTTACCACCACTAGTGAGCTTAGCTTTCAGTCAGTGTCTTACTGGTTTACACATAGCAGGATAGTCAGTCCTACTATGGGAGCACGGTCCAATCGGGACTTGAATCCATGATGGGCATGTAGTTAAGATGTACGAATTGACGACTATACCACCAGACCGGCCTAACTTCATTCAACTCGTTAATAGAGCTGGTTAAATTGGGTTTGAGCATTAATATTTGCTCGTTAAGCTCGGATTCAGCGGAGATTCACAATGAAATGCATTTAATTTATTATTTCAACATGTTGTATAATCTAAATAGTTGGGGAACATAATTTCTTCTTTTTTTTGGTGTACGATAAGCCATATTCTGACTAATAATTCATGAAATTCAGAAAAAAAATTCAGAAATACACGTTTAATTTCACTCACGCTTTAACCCTGACTTTATGCAAAAAACTCGCAACGCACTAATAGCTTTCTCTAACTCTATCTCCAGTAAGTAACTCATATGATTGCTATATTGTGCAATAGTTGTTCATATCTTTTTGACAATGATTTGGCATCAGATATTTACGGCTAGAGAAGAAATTTAGTTAATCTTCAAATAATGAAGATTCTATGATTATTATGATTTGTTTGCACTGCATTTTACCATTTTTACAAAATAAGAGTAATTATAATAGTTTTGTCTTATTCAATAGAAGTGTGATTCAACACATTCATGTAACGTACATTCATCATCCATATATCAATGTGTTTGTAGAAAATACAAAATACTACGCCATTTATTGCTTCATATCACATATATTACATCTTCTACAACATTTTTCATACAGATCCTGTTGTGCGATACAACAGCCACAGATAGAAAAGGAAAATTTCTCTAACACCACTACCAGTACAAATAAAGGTTGACTGTGTGTTGCACGAGGATAGAAAGCGACAACAGTGACCAGACCATGGCAATAAAAAACAAGTTTTCCCTAGCACTGCACACGCGAAAAGTGGTGCATTCGTATATCAAAAGGAGTTTATCATCACTCAATATATCCATTATATCGCCATGACATGACAGCAGCGTGTTTGGATTCATCCATCAACATCTCTACTTACTCCACTATTTCAGTCCTCTGTTGTTTTTTTTTCGTTGTGCTTAGCAGCTAGCCTTCAAGTGCAATGAAAAATACTGTCGCCTTTAGCATGTGTTAATGTTAGTGGGTGTATTGGAAATGAAATGCTTCTGTTTACGTATAGCTCATATTTGATGTTATTTCAATAGGATCAATTTTCTAACAAAATAAATAGAATTTAATAAATAATAGATTTATTTACGCTAGATATATGTTAAGTCAATAACGTTGCTTGGCCCTTGTTATCCGTGTATTTGAAATGCCGATTAACAAGATAGTATTGTTTGTATGTGTTGGTCTGCGTATTGTGTATGTCAAAGATAAATCAGTTAAACAAATAGAAAAAAAACAACGACGAACAAATGCGATAATTACACAAGATAAAATTGCAGATAAGATACAATCAAATAAAGCCATGCACGTTTTGTTTCATTCCACCAACCCAAAAGCGTTACTTTCATTTACCCCACGCAATCGAAAATAATTACGAGAATTCTTCATGCCTTGCTGTTTTAATAGCCCAAACACACTAATAACTAAACACAATTTGCACAACTATTAAAAGATATGGCACATTGTTTATGTTTATCTCTACATTATGTTTATACTAGTTGTTAGTTAGTAGTGAACAGATAAAAAAATAATCATTTGAACTCAAATCGGTCTACCGGTCGATGTTACTAGACCCAAAAGATTCCCTTAAAATTATATTAAAATTGCCAAACATTAGTATCATTTAGGCACATCGCTTCATCATGATGAAACTCATGTTCCGGAAATAAGCAATGTACGAAAGGCAACACACAACGATCAACGTTGGTTATTCTTCGCCAACTCTCGATTTTGTTTCAGATTTTTGTTCTCTTGCGCACATCCTCTCTTCAGCAACATAATGTACTTTTTTCTCACTGCACTGTGGCGGTGGTCTCACGGAAGTCTCTCAACATAGCACAACTTAAAACATCTTGTTTCTCGCTCCTGATGCTGCTAACAATGGATTAAATCGATTTTTGATGCTGTGTTTTTTCTACCCTTATATTTCATAGCACATCTTGAGTTGTACTATAATAATTGCAAATAGCAAACTCTGAAACCATTGTAAAACACGGTCAAAATCATACAATTCTTGAAATGCCTTTTGCGCTTCAAAAGTAGCATTCGTAGGAAATAGTAGCAATCGATCAAAAAACCATCCGCAATTATATTGCAATCTGTGAAATAGGTTCCAAGTGAAACCTTCATAATTTTAACATAAAAAATGAATAATGATTTTCCTATTCTTTCTTTATATATTTTCTTAATCTTCAAAGGCTTCATGTTTCCGGATAAAACCTGCTGTCAACTCTCGCACAGCATCAAAGCACGATGTAAACGTTCGCATGCACAGATTTGCCGTTACCATTTGTGCTCGGGAAACAGTCAATCAGATTGAAAGTAATTTGAGAGGCATCATTTACGACGTAGAATATCAATTTACTTTTTGGGCAAGCTCATTTTTGCCATTTTACCACAGCACCGTTTCATTCAATCGTTTGATTATACCGATCGGTCTATTTTTAAACTCCAAACTACGATTACTTTGCACAACCGCACACAACAACAGTTACCAACTAGCACTTATCAAACGTGCATTACATTTTCTGACACTCAGGTTTTTCTATTTCAACGCAATGGTTTCGATCTTTAACAGCACAGTTGCACCAATCATCATACAGGATGCCTCTGTATCATTATTGTTATCATTGACATTATTAAAATATACTGCTGTAATCACCAAACTTGCACCACACAAAGGATTAGAGATTTTCCAATCGGCACGCCCGTTACGTTTTTCTCGACTCGTTGTGCTCTTGAAGCAACATCCTCATTGAGCAGAATTTTCCGTAGCAATCCAGCTGTGAGAGAGCTTTTCTGTTGTATTCCTGAGCCTACTACTGACTCTGAGCTGAGGAAGTGACGTCGTACTGCTGGATGCTGTTTATTCAAGCCAAGGGCCTTCCAGTGAGCGTGAAGTACAATTTGGTATACAATAAAACCAACCCATGCTATGCTGCTAGGCAAATTTATTGCTCACTGCCAATTCGAATCCAGGCTGAGAGAGGCAGAGAGACAGGCGGAATAAAAACACACATTTCCTGACAAACACTCACTACTATGAGACTTTCTTCAATACAGCGCAATTGGACAAAATATTTGTCTTTCAAAAGAATATTGCTAACAATAACAATAAGGCATAACTTTCACAACAATCAGTTTAGATTAGAAGACATATTTTCTTTGCTATTGATTACACGCAAAACATAACACTTTGAAACTGTTAAACATAAACACTTTACACTTTCTTTCATTCGCACTTTCTTAATCTTATACATCGGAGTCCACATGAGCACCCTGAGTTTGTTATTTGCTTATATTTCCTGTTTTAACTTCTACATTCCAATGCGAAAAAGAACACAGAACATTGCGAAACGCCGCTAAACTTTACCGGACACAAAGCTTAAGGAAAGAATCGCATGGCTTCGACACACAAGCGCAACACCAACCACCAGCATCCGTGTTTTCATGGAAACAATAACCTACTCTGTTTCAAACACGACCTCCACCAACTTCATCGAGCAACGTTCCGCTTCAACTAATGCGTGTGCGTGAGAGATGGTGTCTCTACATTTTCTCTCATATGCTCGCTATGTTTCGCTAACGCCGAAGAGACGAAGGTGTACGTGAGCACGGTTTATGTTGCGATGCATGGACCTTTGTTAAATTGGTATATGTGCGTTGCGTGACTAGCGAGTGTGAGTTATATCGCAACCTACAATACCGCACAAACACAAACGCAGTCTGTCCGAAAACATGCAGCCAACACCATCTTGAGCATTAAACCACACCACATAAACCCAACAGCAATATTTAAATCAAACGGCAGGGGATGTGGCCGATCGCTGTGCTTTTACTAAAAACAGAAATCGGTCCCTACAATTTGGAAACAAACAAAAAAACACATTTCAAAGGTGTTCCATTTCTATTCGCGTAATGCTACTCAATAATTTATATTAACACGTAACACGCTGATGTTTATCAACAAATGACTGTTGCGCTATTAGTATTTGTGTTTCGGCTTTCCTCACCCTTTCCCGTTTTCATTCTCTGAAACACCATGACTAGTAAATTTTTTGTCAATTGATGTATGTTATGTTTCTTCAATTTCTACAACCTATTTATAGATATAAATTTTCTATAACTATATTATTTTATACCCTATTATTGAAGACGGAAGCTAGCATATTTAGCAATAACATGCTTTTTATTTCGCATATAATAAATAATAATACTTTTAATGACTTTTTAATGGTTGTTCTCGAGTATTAGTAATTTACAGTTTAATTTTCCATGGTCATCTTGCCTGAGAAATACACAGTATCCCTGACGGACCCATGGTACACCCGTCAACTCGCATTGCGCAACAACAACCTCATCATGGGTTCAAGACCCACTTTGGACCATGCCCCCCCCCCCCCCCCCCCATACCTTTGATTTACTATCCTGCTGAGGATAATCAATAAATCATTTGAGAGACAAACCCATTAGTAATGATACAACAAGGGCGCCTTGTCTTGACCGAAAACGGTTGTAACGCCAAAGAAGAAAAATACATTATTTTTTTACCGGTAAAATGTTGGGAGACCTGGAGACCAACCGTCCTGCGCAGGATAGAATGTCCTGCGTATGGCGAGCTCGATACACACGGGACCTGAATACATGACGGATATGATGTGAAGTCGTAGGGCTTCACGGCTGTATCTGTATCACGGGACCCGAAGCAACGATTTCAGCAAATTAATAATATTTTGGATAGTGTTTATAAAACCTCCTTGAAAATAAACGGAGATTATACGGCAATTGACGAAATTGACGGTGCAGCTGCATCGGATGATATGCATTTTGCACTTTGTTCCGCAGTCATTTGATACAAGATCCATCACAGAGGCGAATGCTCCATCAAAAAATGAGTAATAAAAATTAAAATCCATTTTTCATCACCGTATTGCGAAAGCATTTGCACAGCACTCTAGATTCTTTATAACATCGCAACAGACATGCTTTCTCGCTCTGTTAAAAAAACATTTACATGTGTTAGATCAGGCATGCATATCGAAATTTTGTTGATTAAGGAGGGGAGGGGGAAGAGTTTACTCTCGTTTTCGCTCTTTGTAATACTTTTCCTTTTTTTGTTGCTATTCTTTTTTGATTCTTTTTCGAAAAATGCTGAGACGACTAAAATTATGAAACCTCGCGTTTTCAAGTCAATAGTCAAGAAATATTTGTTAGTTTTTAGTGCATGTAAAACGTGTTTCTACAATGTTTTTATTTTTTTTTTTTTCGCTCCTTTTTTTGTTTTAGAACAATTTTGATTGACATGTTTGATGTGTTCATGTTTGAACACAAATTTGTTATTAAAATAATTTTTAAATCTATTTACCAATTTATGAAAATCAGTATAATACATGATTGATCATATCCCAATCACTTCCATTCGTACTATTAGTTCAACGAGCCATTGAATCCATATTAAGCAAAAACAATCAGCCACGTTCAGCCAGACTTGACCGATGCGGGAACGAACGAAGCGGTTTGTCCAAAATCACAAAAAAAAGTTTTTTTCCTAGGATGCTTTTAGAAGATTTTGCTACTTTGTACACGTATTATTTAGCAGGATATTCATGAATAAAATTAAAACAACCGTTGTAGCTAGGCACCAGCCACTATCGTTCCTCTTCGATCGAGTTTGGGATATATATAGTGGCTGATTGTATAGATTTATTGTAAAATAAACTAAACATGCCTTTTATAACCATCCTTACCGTAAGAATAGTCGTAACAAAATGGAAAAAAAACAATCAAAAATGTCCATTTAAATAAATTTGATACAAGCACATTCACATCATTACAAATGCACAAGTTGAAGTGATAGTGTGTTGAGAACCTACTCTGCCATTTATTCATTTCACCAACAAAAAACATTGTTTAATTGTGCAAGTCGCAGCAAAAAATACATTCTTAGTTGCCTTCACATGAATCGCTTCACGTATTTGTTTTTCTACCTCACTTAACGGTATTGTTTATGTTTTGGTAACTTTATGTATACATTTTTTTATTGCATATGCCAAGGCTAACAAACATTATACCCCCTTGCTTGTAATTGTACCAAAGACAGCGAAAATAACACACAAGTCTCTGTAAACCGTCCCTGCCATACATATGATAAAACTGTGGCATGTATGCATGTAGGTAGTAATCCATGCAGAACTATAGACTGCTTATAACAGATATTTTTATAATGTAATATCCAGTCCAATGCAATCTATCTTACATTTAAGTAGCCAATACGGCCATTGCAAGAGAAATTTACACATTAAATAAACACATATTTTTTCATTCAAACGATACATGCTTGATTTACACCCATATACAGCTAGACCACCTCCACCAACACTTGTCATCGTCGTCATCGATAATGCACCACTTGTGTGAATGCATTCTAACAGACTAATTTAGGTATTTTTCAGGTCACAGATCGAGATCACGCCCCTAAAGCAGTCCAATATAACACGTAGAGCACCAAGCACCCTTAAAAGAGATAAGCATGGAAACTCATTGAAACAAAGCAATTTAACTTGATTGACTCAAATGTTATGCTGAGCAGCTTAAATTCAGTCCATCCCTATCCCAGACGCATGGATACTGCATTCCCCTTCGAACTCTGAGCCAAACAAAATCAACGTTAAGC
Source organism: Anopheles coluzzii (assembly GCF_943734685.1). Lineage (NCBI taxonomy): Eukaryota > Metazoa > Arthropoda > Insecta > Diptera > Culicidae > Anopheles > Anopheles coluzzii. The sequence continues at coordinate 71,150,790 of NC_064670.1, forward strand.
TCATTTTCATGAGATAATGGGGACCTGTACTTGTAAGGAACTGGTGTTGATGTTCGTGGACCAATCTTTAAAAAATCACTTGGTACGTATTCATGAAACACCACAAAGTTACATGAATGTAACATTTTTCAAACTTTGAATTAATTTATTATGATATTAATATTTCTTTTTAATGTATTATTGTACTGTTTGTATAATAATCAGTAATACAAGCATAAAATTCAAAAAAATATATAAAAATCATTTTCAGGTCAACTACACCGTGTAAATGTCCTCAAATGTGTTGTTTTACACAAGCGTTTCGAAAATAAAAAAATACATCTGAACCAAAACACTGATTACACGTTCAAAAACGAGCAAACTTGTCATTTTTATGCTTGTCGGTGACTTCAACTTCAATGTTTTACGCTGTTATCAGTGGATTGTGCTTTACAAAAACTGAATTCTATTCCTCAGTGACTCTTTAACCCTGATAATGAGTTCAGCATTAAGCTTACTTACATGTAATTATTCTTTCCCGGGGTTTGGATCGATTTTTTATAGCCTGTACAATTTAAGATTCTTATGAAGAGCTCGAGTATATATGTCAAAGAGATTATCAAACGTATTCAAGTTAATATTATAATAAAGTGTAGTGTAGAATAGTAAAATACTAATATTTTTGAGTTTAGTTCAACGAAGTCTAAAAAGCTATATATTCCGGAAAATACATAACATGTTGATGTTGTAATTTTTTTTCCATACATAAATAAAGTGTAACAATAATAGTGTTTTTATATTACTTACTATTGAACAAGTTCAGCTTTCTTGTAGAACCCAGTCGCCTGATCGGGCTTTTGATGTCTACATCGTTCTCGTCCATCATCGTGACTCCATTCATGTCGGCGTTTTTTTATTCGACTTAACACTTCAAATGACCCGATGTTAAATCAGAATCAGAGTGTAGCAAAGCACAATTGTCATAGACACACACTGATACAAACACGATTTACGAGGATCACAAACTATACTTTCAAAATCATTACAATTTTTAAAATTGTGGTGTACAATATTCACTATTCGTTTTTCGAACCTATGCACTTACTCCAATTCCAATGCGCTACAAACAATATTTATCCAATTCCAATCATTTGACGGCTTATAACGCAACTGGAGTTGTCAGTAAAATTTTCACAATTTGACGGAGAAATTACGCTTCACATTCAATGTTCACTAAACTTTCGAGCCCTAAAATACTATTTCACTGTTTAGGTAGAAGAAAAAAATAAATTGATAATATTATTTAAAACGTATGTTATATATACACAAAACACAACAAACAATTCAGAGGTCTCAATTACTGCTTTTATCACTAATGAACGCACTAATCATCACTTATGAGATTGTAGTAATTGTAGAAGACACCGCGTGAGTCCAAACTGTTGGCCTCGCCATGGACCGCCATCACTTTGCCCTCATGAACCTATTCCACGGATGATGTAGGCGGTTGTAATAGAAACAAAAACACCGAGCAAGCGTATGCAAAGTGTCGATCGGTTTACGATCGGCGCATAAATTTTCACCACCCTCTTACGCCCACATGCGCTGTGAATGCTTTGCTGTGCACGCCAGAGAAGGTGATGTTTGTATTTATTGCTCGATCCACCTTCACCAGCTTCACCTCTTCATATCGTCGATATTGCTCGACGGAGCGGATCCAGAAGCTCGAGCAGGTTGTTAGCACAACCTACTATACCACGGAACAACATCTTGCAACTTAGCACACGGAAACCAGGAACAATTTGTGTGCTGTTACTGAATAATCTGCAAGACAATTTTCGACAGGTATTTTTCCCGTTTTTCACACAGGAACACCGAGTTGAGACTATTTAACACACACGCACGCACACAAAACTATTTTAGAAAAAAAGGCAACAGCAACGCCACCATCTTTTTCGATGCAAGATTATACAATTCACGCTACAAACAGATTCACTTTCTCACCGCTTACTGCTCGCCGTGGCGAAGCCGAACGAAATCGAAGTATACGAGATATTTTGCCAGACTACTAAAAGTGTGCCGAGCTTGCGCATACAACAGCATGGCCGTCTTGCTCTCAATCCGAACTGATCGTCGCTCTCGGCATTTCTCGTTGTATTCCGTTCACTCTCTGTAGGATGGAGCCCCACTAGCTGCACGCATCTTGTAACTCCCACATTTCTTTCTCACGGAACTCCTCCAAATGGCCGATATTCGATGACGTAATTGAACCCTCAGTTCATCGTCATTTTTTCTCCTCTCAGGTCGCTTCACACACAACCAACATATATACTGCTTCTATCGATCCTACTTAAGTAACTGACAGAACGCTTCGCTGCACAGCAAGCGATAACACAACACACACGCACATAAGCTGAAATGTACAGCCTTTCTAAAGATCAGGCAAGCGGTTTACATTGATGATAAGGACAATTGTTGTATGTTTCTAGCAGTTTCCCGTATCACAAATTTTGATTGAGTGTTTTTTTTATGATGGAGCGACAACAGGAACATAAATCGGTTTCATCGCCGCAAATTGTAAATTAACGATCGATTTTTGTTTCGTCGTTGCGAAACTAATGAGTCATTTGCTTACTTAAACGACTGGACGCCACTAGTACCTGAAAAGAAGCATAAAAGTTAAGTTACCGACGAGTCGTTACCGCCATTTATTTTTAATAGATAAATATTACTTATAGCATTGCATTTTTCATGAAACTTTAATTAAAACGTATGAATGATGAACCAGTGACTATGGATTAATGTAACATTGCTCCTGCTAAAACAGACGTGGGCTGACATCGAGTCAAACTGAAGCCTTCTTCTCAAACAAAGCTATACAAACATCCAGCCCTTTGAAAGGAATTAGGCAAGCTTAGACCGTATGTGTAGTGGTGTTATCAAGCAAGCGACTATTGCAATTAATTCCTTACCCTGTATCTTTCGATTGGTGATATATAAATAATGCACCGTACCAAATTATAAATTGTTTTGATAATTAAAACAATAAAGCATTTAAAGGCAGGACACACTTACATATATACATGTCTACCCCCCAAATGCTATTGCCTAGAAAAATCTTCAACTAAATTCAAAACATCAAACACAACTGGCATATTGATGCAAATGCAGTTCGCTAAATTAAATGTCACTCGACTACACACTACACTTTTGAAAAGGCAACACAACCATAATTGCTTGCTTGCTTCTCTTTTCTTTTGCGACACTTTTCGGTAGAACAGAGCTCTACAAAACAACCGGTCCAATATTCATAATTTCCTTAAAATTCTAAAAAAAGAACGCTACACCGTTTACTTGTGTTTGTCAACGCAGCCACGACACACACAGCGCGCAGCACCAGCACAACTAACCGTCCCATGGTGCATTGACAGAGGTCTTTTACACACAAAACACTCACAACACCCGGCACATAGAACCGCTGCTTCAACAAATGTTGTCCGCGGCATTAGCTCCCCTTTGTTTCCCGACCATGTGCAGAACGAATCTTACCGTTCCTCACGCTCCATCCAGCGCACGGTTGTCGTGGTCGTGCAGGAGAACATTGCGTAAACCGGTTTTCACCAGACGCGCCCGCGATGTCGTCGCCATGGCTCTCTCTCTCTACAACGCAACGTCCTGCTGCTACCGTTGCCAACTATTAGATATTTTTCTTTTTTATACGTGTGCCTGTCTCCACCGACGCGACGACTGACGACTTCCGTCCGGATGAATGCGACTCAGACGCCTCGTGAATGAGAATCGCAGTGCAAATCACGATGAAGTCTAGCAGGATCGTCTCCTTGCGGACATTGGCGCGATAGATTTATGCACAAACATACTGATAGAGCAACACACCTCTGGTGTACACTATCTGTCCTCTGTGCTAGCGTGCAGTCACCTTTGGCATAACCAAGACCAAGCGTCTTCTAGGAAACTTTCGTATCGTGCCGACAACCCGAACTACGCATAGACGATATCTTCTATTTGTCCAATGTAAGTTCAGCATTCTGTTCTGATCCTCGACATGGGTGGGACACATGGAACATGCGACTGTCGTTGGCAGAGTGTGTCCCCTCAATCTAATCATTGGGTGGTAGACACAACTATCGGGAATTACCTTTTACCTTAATTAAGAAATTCCCAATAGATTTGCTATCGTCGCTAATCGCAAATTGAATCTTGGACTATCGTTACAAAGGTCACACCTATTATTGTTTCTTTTTTCACATTAAGGGCTGCTTGCTTTTTTTCACAATTTTTCACATTGCTACATTTCACATAGTGTATCCAATGTTCAAAGGTACTGAGTCCTTCGTATGCAAGATTTACAGCAGGAGCGCTGTGGTAAAACCAGTCAGTCAGACTACTACGATTGTTGTGCCCAATATGACGAAGGATGTTCAATTAGCTCACATTTGTTTGCTTTCACGTCTGACCACAATCGCTTCACAATCGAAATAGTGTACTTAATTCCTTCTTTTGTAATAGTATACCTTTGGAATATGTATGCTTTTATAATATTTTACCTGTTTTACGAAATTTATTAACTAATGAAATGACCAAGAAACCCCCTTTTCGAAAGGCTTGTTCATCCCCACCTTATAAAGTAAATTTAGCAAAGGTTTTAATTATGGGAAAACCCTTGTATGGTCTGCTGAAAGCTTTTGATATGTGCCTTCGAATGCATTTCTTGTACATGTATGCGCATGCTGTCATAAATTGAATTAGCTGCTGTATTAATAGCACCGCTCCTTGAGTACCTTACCTTAAGCGCGCAAGGTGCACGTTTCCGATGGTTGGTGTCTGGAGCAGGGGGGTGTTCTTTTTTATGTATCATCAAGTTAAGTTACAATAGTCGTTCAGAGATATGCAGGATGCCCTTTTCTTAGGGTATATAAATAACCGATTTGAACAAAATAACATTTTAAAAGTTATTCATTTTCAGATCGAATAGCAAAAACTTTCAACCAAAATAACACTTTGCTGGTGTCTCACTTTTGCATATCCTTTTTCTTATCCAATGCGATCACGATTGTTTGTGTTCAAAAGCTACGTATGGTCGATCTTTTGCCATTCACGCTTTCGGCTCAGCTCGCTGTACGACTCTGCATCGTAACTGCGCGGGTTCGATATCTAACGAAAAACATCTGTTTCCCATTTGCTAGCATTTTGGGGGAAAACAACTCATTCGATGTTTGGCTGTCGTTTGGTATCCGATACTTAGCAGTATTAGCTTCTCGGCTAGTGATACCAGTCTGCCAACCGTTCGTTAACGGACTTGTATATATTTTATAAAGAATGTTTATATAATCATGATCATTCAGCCAAATCAACAGTGGAAAGAAAATCATACAAAAAGGCAACAATTAAAATAATCGTTTAATTTTTAATATAATTAAGTCTTAAGCACATTCAGTAATTGAAGCATTTTTAATCTTAACGATGGCATCCTGCCATTCTGTAAAGAGACTCTCTGGAGAAAACAAACGTTTTTAAAGGACTTGTTCCTCCTTTTCTTCGCATACTATAACGTACTTATCGGTTCCTGCTTATTACACCCATTCTTACAGTCGCTTCCATGTCATCTTTGTGCTCCATGAAACAGGGATTAGCCACGACTGGAGGCCGTTTCTAAAAGAAGTGGAATCCTAAAAATAGTTCAACGATTCGCTCAGCCGATGAGCATGTGGTAAATTCAAGGTTGTTGATGCTGTGAACTGTGAACGAAACGATACAATACGCATCCAAAATGCACAGCTATTTATGTATTGCTTCAAATTTCGAATTAACTACTGCTAGTGCTATTGCTTCAAACTTGTTCCAGCCTGTATATTGTAATAAAAAAAAGCTATCACCAAACATAGCCCCATAGAGACTGTTGGCGTTTTGGGTTTGAATGGAATTTAATTATTCGGTATAAAATAACACGCGGTTTGAACAAATGGTTAGTCATTTTAGGATTTTCTAATTCAGAACAATAAAGCTTGTTTGAAGTGTTCTATCCTTCAAAATTGTAGCACATATTATGATCGTATGATTTTATCGACCATTCCCGTATTTGTCATACACAGTAACTCATTATGTTTGCCAATAGGGAATAATTTTGATGAAATAATAGCAGATAGCAAAGAAAATGAAAACAAGCAGAAGATCCAGCAGCTTGCTAAGATGATCGCCTAAACCACCGATCGGCAAAGTACGGTTCGCTAGCCACATGCGGTTCGCTCTTGGCTGTTAAGATCACCGCTCTTGAATCATAAAATATGTTATAGATTTTTCTGCCATTTTTTACTCTTGGTTGATCAATTTGGTTCTTTGGGTAGAACTCTTTTTTTTTAATAGAATTGGTCGCAGAGTGTACCGACCCTAATATGTAACTGTTTTCTTCCTCTTCGATTATTATTCCTCTAGCTCTATCTCAAAAGCAATAAGCGAACGTATCTTTGCAGCAAAAGGTCCGATTGTGTAATTCGATTTATGATAAGCTTCTCTTTAGTGTGAAGAAACCATACACATTCACCTTTGCAGCTGCTGCATCGGCTTCCTGATTGTTTGTTGGTTTGTTTGTTTTTTTTTTTTTTATCGAAACAAAGAAGCGTCCCCAACGACCGGTACTCACGATTCTTGAGAGCAATGCGATGCACATTTGCTTTTATATACGATAACGACAGCGTGAAACTAAGGTTTTTAACAGTTGCTATAGATAAACGAAACTTACAGATGAAAACGATTTCGACTGAGGTCGTTTGTGTTTCTCTGTCTAGCACTCTCGTTACTCGGCTTCTGGCTTGTAAACAAACGACACCGCCGCACACAACACGCAAACAAACCAACTGTTTAGAATGGAGGGAGGTAGAGCCCCGAATGAAACCTGTCATTACACTGCAAATTATGACGCGCTTGAAATTCCATAGTTCATTTTGGTCACGTATTCACGCACCAACGTAGGTTTTACTGCAGTTTTGCCCAATCTGTTCAGATTCGAAACCATTGTCTCATTCAAACGGAAGTAAAATCGACGGACAACAAATTCAGTCTCAGCTGCTTTCGGTCATGCCGTTTGACAATCGAAAGTTGACAGCTGTTTCTGACGTTCGCTGTCACGGGCGTCAGTAAGGCAGTCCTGCTGAGCGCTCTGTGTCCATTTGGAGGAATGCACACACACACATACACATTGCCTCGTACGCACCAAGTCCATCCACATCATGGTCGCCGCCATGTTGGACTCTGAAGTCGAAAAGCCTAAAAAAGCGATTTGAGGACGCCGTTGTTTATTTCCTCTGCGTAAAGTCAGTTTATCCGGCAAAGTGTTATTGTTTGTTTCAAACTGATCCACGGATCGCCGGAAATTGGAAGTTGGTGGAAGATTAGCGACAAACGATCGTACAGCATAGAAAACTATTGGCGGAATCTAGCTAGTGAGTGAAATTCGTTCAGCTTTTCCGTCTTCGTTCGGATTTTTTGCTTGCATACAACGGTAGAATACTGCGAAGCATTAGAGTGAGTGAGAGGTGCAAAGCAGAAATCAGTTGAATTTTCATCCGCTCAATGCGAGATGTGTTGCATATTGAATCTTATCTACACAGTGAAGATTAATTAGTTGAGGCAAATTAGTTTTTTGAGTTGAATGTTTGAATTACTTGCTATCCGGGTTCTGCATTTTCTTTGGGTGATTTGGGAATCAGTGAAGAGTGAGCGAGAAACGTAGCGGCGAGGGAGAGGAAAATAGCGAGAACTAAGTGATAAAGCAAGACGGCGTTATGTGTGTTCTTGCTTTTCCTGGCTGTACCTTTGGCGGGGTGGCCAGCTTTGGATAATTGTATAACGTTTTTAAAATTTTGTTGTCTGAATCCGAACAACCAAGTTGATACTTCAATGCAATTCACTTGGGAGCTATGCATGGTGCTGTGATGATTACTAGTTAAGAGCGGCAACGGGTACCTCACTGATTGACCATAATGATGGCATTTGAAATTAACAATAACCTTTTCTGCATATGCATTAATTATGTTGACCAAAATGTGTAACATTCCGTTGATAATTTCGTGTTTCCTTTTCGTAAACGTAAAATACAGCGATGAGATGGAATGCATCTTTGGCATAGTTTTCTTCTCTGTTGCTCAATTCTGCTATCTCTGTTTGATTGTATTTTTCAGATCTGGCATCACGCTCGCGCAACCGTCATCATGTAGAGACGGGAACTGACAGTAGCGTTTAGCTACGCGAGGGGCTCTTTCTCGAAGCGATCGAAGTTTGTGAGCAGTCAAAACAGTTCGCGATAAAAGAGAGACAAAGTGCCGGGAGCGAACACAGCACTGTAACATTTTGAAAGTCAAGTGAAATGTGAAAAAGACTGCTTCGAAATTAACGCACATCATCGGGAAGGAGCGAGAATTAAAGAACGGATCTTAGCCAAAAAGCGCGCGCGAATACATCTGCGACAGAAACAATCTATCCGGTGTGAATGTTGGATCCGTATCAACCAGCCAGTTGGTTTTCGTATGAGCTTTGCTTATTGAAGCGTGGGTGGAGTGTTTATTGAAAGTTAAGTGCGAAACGGTTGGGAGGGGAGTTTCAATAACTATTGCCGAAAGATATTCAGTGCAACGCAAACAATATCATGACGGCCAATTCAGATGCTGTTGGATCGGAGCTTGTACCGGCTTCGTCGGCCAAGCACAACGCAATATTACGATGGAAGCGAGTAACGAATCCTAGCGGTCCCCAACCTAGACCACGGCATGGGCATCGTTCGGTTAACATCAAGGAGCTGATGGTTGTGTTTGGCGGAGGAAACGAAGGCATTGTCGACGAATTGCACGTTTACAACACAGGTAAGTGTTCAACTGATTGTTTAGACGGTCAGGACGTACTTTTTTTTATTTTAATTATTGGCCAGTGAAAATGTTCACAAATCGCAAACACACGCAACCCACGTCGCTTTAGGGATTTGTTTTCAAACAGTTTTTCTTTCGCGGCTTCGGTCGTGGTCCTTAATTTGTTCTCTCAATAGAGGTGAAGGAAAGAGAATGAAAACACGAGCATGTCTCTCTGGGCATGAATTTCATCTCTATTTGCGACGACAGACGCAGGAAAGTAGTAGTGTAAACACACACACACACACACACACACACACACACACACACACACACACACAACACAAAATTGTTGAAATGACAATAGCTAGCATACTGCAGAAGTTTAGCAGCATTTGATTATATATGATCGTATGAAACTTGTCGTAAGGTAAAGAAGTGGAGGAGTGAGGAGAATGTATTTAAACAAAAAAAAATTAGCATTTCTGCTGAAAGACGGCCATATTGGAAAATTGCTTGGCTAGCTACGAGCTGATGTTGATGCGCGTTAGTCCAATATATGCCGTCTCTTTTCCTCCCGGCAAACAAGCAGCGGAATCTGCAAGATAGAAGAGCATGAAAACGTTCGAAAGGGATAAATACATTTTATAATAGTGAGAGAGCACAGTGCAACAATCGGTCAAAATTGGGCATATTTTGACTCGCCCTGCAGAAACGGTCATTTTATCAGATAATTTTAGAACAATTCCCAGTAGAAACAAATATCTGAAAGTATTACTTGTTTCAGTGTAGAAGTTACCAAACATAATAATAATAATATGAAATAATAATAACAATATGTGTTACATAATTTAACAAGCTGTAGGGGGAACATTTGGAATCACACCGTTTCGAAACAAATAAAAATAATTTTCAAATGCAATTTTCCATACATGGGGTTGGTTTCAAGTTACTTTGTATTGTGAACTACATTATGCATTCTGCAAGAGACGTATTTCTATTTTCATTTGGAGTGCGAAGAAGTGTTTGGCCCCGTTTTTTTTAATGCAACAGTGCTCATTTCATACTTTTTTTACACCAGATTTTGATATGAACCGTTGGCGATTATTAACCTTTTTTCAAAATTAAATTCAAGGTCTTTTTCTTGCATTTTGTTTAAACAACCCTATTATTGGCATATGGGTGTGAAAAGGATAGCCAGTGAAAACTTGCTTGTGATTGTTTGTGTTCTGTTATCCAGTTTTCACCGTAGCTTTTAGTAATTCCTAAAAAAATATATAGTATAAGTCATATAAGTCATGATGAATGAAACTCAGCCTTTTATTAGCATTCAGAACGTTGCTGAAAATGTTAGCTTTCGCCATTCTTCGAGTGCTATGAATTCAACATAAAAGTTCGAGAGCATATGTTTCAAACTGATAACTGTACAAAATGTTATGATTAATTTTCCAAGCGCTGTAGTAACAGACTGTAATTATGTTGTATGTTCATTTTTTTTCTAGCTACGAACCAATGGTACGTTCCTGCAACAAAAGGAGACGTCCCACCAGGATGTGCTGCTTACGGATTTGTCGTCGATGGGACACGAATATTAGTTTTTGGTGGTATGGTGGAGTATGGCAAGTACTCAAATGAGCTATATGAGCTTCAAGCAACAAAATGGGAGTGGAAAAAGCTGCGTCCCAAGCCACCAGAATCGGGACCTCCGCCATGCCGTCGCTTGGGTCATAGTTTTACACTCGTCGGGGACAAGATTTATCTTTTCGGTGGACTTGCAAATGAAAGCGATGATCCAAAAAATAATATTCCCAAGTATCTAAATGATTTATATATTTTGGAAATTAAAAATAATCAACTACAGTGGGAAATACCGACAACCTTTGGTGAGAGTCCACCTCCTCGAGAGTCGCATACGGCCGTCTCCTGGTATGATAAAAAACAGAAAAAGTTTTGGCTGGTAATCTACGGAGGTATGTCTGGTTGTCGACTCGGGGACCTCTGGCTGCTGGACACGGATACAATGTCCTGGACAAGGCCTCGAACAAGTGGCCCGTTACCGTTGCCTCGTTCACTCCATAGCTCAACCTTGATCGGTAACAGGATGTACGTGTTCGGCGGCTGGGTTCCACTAGTCCTGGATGATGTAAAGGTGGAAAAGCACGAAAAGGAGTGGAAGTGTACGAATACACTTGCATGCTTGAATCTCGGTAAGTATATGCTTAGTAGATCTGTTGAAGTAGATTTGTTAGTAAATATTTGCGGCATCTTTTTCCCCGCAGAAACTATGACCTGGGAGGAACTGGATCTGGACACCGACGAAGAGAACATGCCACGCGCTCGAGCAGGTCACTGTGCCGTAGGAATACACACCCGTCTTTATATATGGTCGGGTCGTGACGGTTACAGAAAGGCCTGGAACAACCAGGTCAGGGTGAGCTCTGTTTTCCTAATACGAGTTAGCCATTTGTGTGCATCAATTTACTTTGTTTAAAGATATGCAACGTATCTCCAGTTTCACTATGACTCTTTCGCTCTTCGATCATCTTTGATGTTTTGGACAGCATTTCATTAGATAGTATTGAATATTGGTTGAATTAAAAATCCTTTTAAGTAATGACAAAAACTCGAAAAAAAATCAAGAAGCTTAAAATTGTATCTTCTCTCTCCATACTTGATTGTGTAGCATTTTCAGACGTTGCATTTCGATGGCACTGCTGCTTTCTATATGTTTTTCTTTATATACTTCTTCAATAATTTTGTTGCATTTTATAACAATTTTGATGTTTACTGCAAATGACAGATCGTAGAGTGACGAACGCTCAAAACTTGCTGGTAGTTATGCTGTTCTTATTTTTCATAAATTCTTCAACTATCATTAGGTGTGTTGCAAAGATCTGTGGTATTTGGAGGTGGAACGTCCTGCAACAGCATCCCGCGTGCAGCTAGTACGCGCGTCAACACACTCGCTCGAAGTATGCTGGCAAGCGGTGCCATCTGCTTCGTACTATATATTAGAGGTGCAGAAGATCCCTCAAGCTCCACCCCCACCGCCGCCAGCTCCAGTTGCCACGAATACTACACCTGCAATTGTTGCCTCTCCCTCTGGGGCAACCATCAGCTCTCCAGCATCCAACGCCGGGTCCATGTCTCCTGCACAAATTGTCAGTGGCAGCATCGGTACAACAACCGGAGAACCTGCACTCCAACAGCCGAGTAAGTTTGCGTGATGTGTGCAGTGTGTGGTGCCTTTTTGAGAATTCTTTTGAATCATTTTTGAACCTGTTTTTATTTTGTTTCTGTTTATGTAGTCATCAAACCGTTGGCTGGAAGAGTATCGGGAACTACACCGACAGCAATTGCAGTACCGGCAGGCAGCATTCAATCGCCCACTTTGCAGAACCCAGTCGTCGCCCAAGCTGCTTTAGGAGCCAGTCCGATTCACAATCCGGCAGGATTGCAGTCTCCTACGAACAGCAACATAGGAGTTGCCACATCACCAGCACACACAGTCACTTCACCAGTGCAAAGAATTGTCACTAAGGTACAGCCTGCGAAGCCGTTACAGACGGCTCAGAAAGTACTCACCACTGGTTCACAGATTTTGCAACAGCAACCGGCTCAAATAGTTGCATCCTCACAAGGGCAATCGTCTGCTCAGACCATCCAAACGGCCATTGTTCAAACGAGCCAGGCACAACTGGCACAGTTGCAGCATCAACCACAAACGATTCGTGTCGTCGCTACGGGCGGTACCGCCATTTCCAACGCGCAACAACTGACAACTGGTACTGGCACGCCTATTCGTGTGCTATCCTCCACTGGACAGCAATTGCGCATCGGTACCGCTGGCACCGGAACGATGCAACAAGCTGGACAAACTGCGGTACTGCGCACAGCTGGCCCGGGAATTGTCTCCGGAGCCCAGTTACAAACGGTGCAGCAGCGTATAGTCAGTGCTGCATCAGGAAATACTTCGACAACGGCGACCATCGGCGGTAAACAAATCATTCTACAAAAACCGGTCACTATAGTAAGCGGAGCATCCGGTGCGGGAAGCACGGGATCTATTAATACCGTTAACGCCAACCAGGCCCAAATTTTGACGTTGGTCAAAACGAGCCAAGGCGTAACGATGCAAACTGTACCCAAAATGAGCGTGGTTCAGAAGACCACCGGAACGGTTGCTGGATCAATACACCAACCACAGCAACAGATTATTACGTCAAATCTACTTGCCGGAACTGGCGGTACTGTCGTTCAGCAGGCAACGGTAGCTGGAACAACATCTGGACAGAAGACGACCGTCATTGGCGGAAATGTGGTTAAACTGATGTCCGGATCCGGAACCATTGGTGGTAAACAGATACTGATGAAGAACTCGAACATTGTTCAAGTGGGAAAAGTGGGCACAAACGCTACCGGTAAGCCGACTATAGTGCTCACCAATAAAGCAGGTCAAACGATACGAGGAAATCAGCAGGTGATTGTGGTAACGACCCCACAGGGTATTCGCACAGTTAGCGGCACAGTCACGTCGTCGGCCAGTAACTTTGTGACACTGTCATCGTCCCAGGTGCTGAACACTATCACAACGACGAGAGCCACAAACATTGGAGGAGCCACGGTCTTGCAAGCTGCTTCCGTACCGACTGCCAGTGGCACTGTTTCTACCCTTAACGCAGGAACAGGGAATATCGTAGCAGCGTCGGTAGCGTCCGGCGGTACTACGACCACTATTGGTGGACAAGCGATAAAGCTACGCACGGTACAAGGAGGCAAACCGATCACATTCACTATGCCAGTCGGTGGGCTTCAGGCCGGAGGGCAGAAGATCACGGGTACGCAAATCATCAATATGCCTCAAAAGCTAGTTAGCGGCAAATCAGTTACTGTTCAGCTGACTCCGTCGGTTGGTGGTCAGAAAACAGTCACGATTGTTCCGTCCGGCGCATCTGGTACTACGGCGACATCAGGCACTGTGACGGGACAAGTTGGCGGGGGACAGAAAATATTAATGTTACCGTCAAAAACGACGACTCGCATCGTCACTCAGCAGCAATATCAGCAGATACAGCTACAACAGCAGCAACAGTTGCAGCTTCAACAGCAGCAGCAGCAACAGCAGCAGCAACAACAACAGCAACAGTTACAACAACAGCAGCAGCAGCAACAGCAAGAACATCAGGTATCTACTGATGCGGCGTTTGCCGCACTGGCAGCTGAAGCTGGCATGATGGAAACAGATGGAGAAGGTATGGAACAAATGGACGGCTGTTTCGATGTACAACTGGTCGATGAACACGATGATGTCCATACTTTCGACGAAGTAGACTTGTTGGAACAGATGGAAACCCAGACTCCCGAGACCGAGGTGGAGATGGCGTGTAACGCGCACACGACCTTCCCGAAGGCTCTTCCTATGTTTACATTAGAACAACTTGACGGTGTTGATGACAGTGTTATTACCAACAGTAACAACATTAAAGAAGAAGCGGTGCCCTTGCAGAACTTAACTATCCGTTACGTGAAACCGGGACTGTACGGCGGATCAACGACAGTTGGGATAGAAAGTAACAACAGTGTGTCCGGCGGTGATGATAGTGACTCCCAGAACGATAACCTTGTTTCCGATAACCAGGAAGAACAGCAGCAGGAGGTGAATGAGATGGAACAAAGCGAAGAGCAGCAAGCACACGAAAGCGAGATGTTAGAAGGCATGGATGACGCTGCTGTTCAGGAAGAACAAGAAGAAGCGCATGTGGATAACGCATCAACTTCAGCGACAGCAGAAGGGGCAGAAGCACAGGCATCGGCGGAAGGACCTGTAATGATATCAGGCGAAGATTTTGCAACAGAAGAGGAAGATGGAAATTTCGTTGGAGAGGATAGTCAGGAACACGAGGAAATGACTGGTGTGAGTGATGGAATTGTCCCTACTGGAGAACCAGGTGACAACGACAATGCCAATGCCTCCGTGGATGAGGACATGGAAGAGTCGGAAAGCCATGCGCTTGATTCTCTTTTGGAAGGCGAATCGGCCGGGCAATCGCAACAAGAAGTAAGTGTTAGCCAGTAGTTTTAAGTAAGTTGTGCATCTGTTTGTAGTAGGCTGGGAAGCATGTTGCAAGTGGTCCGCTCTGAATTGGAATGTCATGTGCGAACGATATTTATTGTTGTCATGTAAATTGTACAATGCATTTATTTTCGTTTGTTTTCTGCTAGATGTCGTTTGGTGGCGAACCAGAAGAGATGCAAGCGATGGAGCAACAGCACAGTGCCGGATCGGAAGTCAGTGGCGAAGAAGGAACAACTAATATCGAGGAAACAAGTCCCGCTTTAGCCATTCCTCATGTTCCCAAAACCACCGTCGTTAGCGCTCCAACGGCATCAGAAACGGAAGCAGCCAATATTCTCACGACAATAAAAAGTGGAGAAATTTTGTCGCTTCACAACGCCGAACTTCTGGCTGGTGGAAGTTCTGGAGTTGGGAATGAAAATATAATGTAAGTTATTGTTGTACGTTATGTTGTTTAACCTGTTGATCTTCACATCGATGTTTTGTGGCAATTGGCATAATTTCGCTGCACAGGCAAATGAAAATGAAAAAAAAAAACATATTATTCAACTTCAATCGCTTAAAATCGCGCAGAAATATAATTATGTTTTATAAGCTTCCGGCGAAATGTACGCGTTACTAACATCTTGCAGTAGCAGTGTAGAACACTTATGCATGTGATGGAATTCCGGTTAATAACGTTTCCGGTTACTAATCTCCCAATTATTCACATTACAGTCAGCTTGGTTCCGGTTCGGCGGGGACAGTGCTGCAGTCGTCGGGCAGTGAGAATGGCCAAACGATCACATTTAAAACCGAAAGCGGCGAGAACAGTGGGATCCCGGCAGCCACAACCGTAGCTGATGGTGCAACGGTTACCCTGAGCGACGGCACCACCTTCGTGACACGACTTCAAACAGCGGGCGAACAGTCTGCGCTGGGGATAGTGTCACACTCCAGCCCTGGCAATATCAATTTGGTTGGTGCTGTTGTAAAGACGGAGGACAGCAACAACGCATCATCTACAACTGGTCATCTGGATGCGCTTGCTGAAGCGGCCGCTTCGGCAACCTCTGTATTGCCTAGTGAGTTAATGGGTGATATTCTGTCTTCTCCTACATCCAACGTTTCGCAAGCGTCGCAGCAAGGCGCATCGATTAAATTCTTAGATCCCGGAACGAAACAATTCACCCTCGTTATGCAGCAAGCTGGTGCGGATGGTACCGGTTCGTCTGCTGCAGGGATGTTGAATAACAATGGCAATAGTGCGACACCGCCATCTGGAAAGCAAACCATTGGCAAAGCAGTCGTTCGATCTAATTCCGTTGGAAAGACAAAAGAGGAAAAAGACGAGGTAAGAATAAAAACTAACGATGTACAATAAGGAATCAGAATGTATGAGTGAGTTAAATTTTTACGGTAGCGTATTAGTTTTGGACCAACAAGTCATCTTGTGTGGACTATTAACTTTCTCTCTCTCTCCCCAATGAACTGAATCATTTGCATGTGAAATATCAACGAACGGGTTTAATTATTCGCTCTCACTCACTGTGGTTCATGATGTTCAGCGAGTACGTAAAATATGAAACTCACCATTCTACCTTATTACTCCTAAGTCTATAATAAGAACTGTGTTCGATTAGAGCAGTACGGTAGCAAAAAAAGTAATGCATTCTTTTGTTCTTGTTGCTATTCCATTCTATCAACAGAAAACGGTAAAACCGAAAGATGAATCTGAAATCTGGCACACGGTGGGCATCTTTAAAACGGTCAATCATACAGTTTCAAACTACGTCGATGCGAGCGAATGGGACAGTTCGATTGATGGCGAAATGCTGTCCGCGGACAACATACCCGATTTAAGTGAGCTGAAGCGAATCAATCTGGAGCCCGGATGCGCCTACCGGTTCCGCGTCGCGGCCATTAACAGTTGCGGCCGTGGTGAGTGGAGTGATGCGACACCGTTCAAAACATGCCTGCCTGGTTTCCCAGGCGCACCGTCAGCAATAAAGATTTCCAAATCCCCGGAGGGTGCACACCTTTCGTGGGAACCGCCGCCATCCACTACGGGCGATATACTGGAGTATTCCGTCTATCTGGCGATCAAATCGCAGAATGCAACCAAGGACAAGGTGAGCACAACGGCGGCCCAGCTGGCCTTTGTGCGCGTATACTGTGGATCGAACAACCAGTGCACAGTGGCGAACCAGTCCCTGCAGACGGCGCATGTGGATTTCACTTCGAAACCGGCCATCATTTTCCGTATTGCTGCACGCAACGATAAAGGATACGGACCAGCAACGCAGGTCAGGTGGCTACAAGGTAAGTTTTTTGGATCCCCATCTGCGCAATAGCTCCATCGCTAGAGCATTAGGGTGCGAGACATATTGATGGTGTTTCCCTTTTGCTTCGTCTTTACCTTCAACAGACCCGCAGCTGTCTAAATCCACAACCGGGATGGGTGGAACACCGGGTGTAGCGGGTCAGACCGGCGGCATAGTTGGTAAGCGGTTGACCGACAAGTCCGCTACAATTGTCGCTAACAAACGGGTCAAACTTGGTGCGCCAACTGCTGGAACGACCAACTCGTCGATGATGGTTTCACCCCAACACCATCATTGAAAGTTTATCGGATTATCGTTTCACGAACTCTACTACTGGATGATATAGGGGATAAAGAGACCCACAAACACATCTCCATGAGATTGATGTGCCGTCGTGTCGTGCCGTTGCAACACGATCGCGTTAGGAGAACGAACGAACGGAATGGAAAACGTGAACAAAGTAAGCATGTTTTAAAATGATATTTCATGTCTCCCCTTGTGTCGTTCGCGAAGTATGTAAATGGTTGAAACAAAAAACAAACAAAAACGTAACGTAATGTGGTGTCGATAGGGTCAAAAGGTACAGGAAAAGAAAAACAAAACAATATGTTTCTATCGTAGATTTTGATTTCTGCTTCTACCTAGTGGTAATGTCGTATTTTTAAAAGCCTTACATTTTACATTTTAGTTGTAAGTGCAGTTGACAGTAGTAGTTGTGGCATTGCAAAGGCTCTCGGTAGGCTCTCCAAACTTCTTATTGTGTCATTTTATCCCATTGATTGCCTTTACCGCCACGTAAAGCACATGATGATGATAGTGAACACAACAGCAGCGTATTTACATATGTTTGAAAGTAGTAATTATCCGCCGGAAACCGGCGTGGTTATTACACATCTCAAGGGTTGAAGGATTATTTTCTGTAAACAAGCGAACTTTTCATTGCAACACTAGTAAATGCTTAACATGGATTTAACAGAAGCGTGTCACGTATAGGATGTTTTTGATTCCACTAAACATTGATCGGCGGTTTCCTCAGACTCCCAGACAGAGTGAAGTAATGCTGGGCTGAGTTGTATGTAAATATAACCGAATTTTTTACCCATTTGTGCGTAATATTGCAGAAAAAAAATGCTTCAAATGAAAAAAGTGCCGCCTATCACCACACACACATTAGTCACACGAGCGTGAAGATGAAAGACAACACACACATACACACATCCTGCTTTTTGCTTCCATTTAGTTGTATTGTTTGCAATTTATCAAAAATTTAGCATTATAATGTTAAAAGAAACCAATGCAAACTTCATCCGGTCGCGCCCAACGTGTAATGTGATCAGCCAAAGGCAATCATTGCCAAAAGATCACAATTGTGCCGGCGGCACACACACACACAAAAACACGCGATCGACTTTCTCTTATTACTATAGAGCAGAAAGAAAGGTAAAAGGTTAGATAAAAGAAAAACCCCGACACAATAGGGAAATTAGAAAATCAAACACATACATGCGCTTGGCATCCATCCCTCGTGTGCCGCATATGATCGAAATATTCATCTTAAAATCGACATTTTTTTGTACTAAAGCAGCCGGTAGGGCGGCGCATGAAATATGTAACATCATTAATACAACCAGAGACAAGAAAACGCAAGCGGCGAGCGTTTCTGTAAAGTGCAAAGATAAAGTGGTTCTTTCCGCATGAATGTCGTCAGAGGGGGTGGGTGGTGTGTACTGTGTGTTGTTCGGCAGCTTCTCTGCCATAACGCGCGCAGTCTACGCTAAGCAATCGATACTAATATAGAGGACACACAGATAATCGCGCGTACATGAGAGGTAGCAAATAGTACGTTGCGGTGTTTCTAGCGGTAATATCACTTATAAATGCTATACATTTATTGTGCGCTGGTTTTCTCTTTGAAATGATGATTTACAATGTTTGTATTTTTGTGTGACTTGTTGTGTACGATGCTGATGGTGGTGAAAGCAGCATGCACATAGAGATAATAACTTCATGATAATCCTTTAGGGAGACACACAAGTAGAAGGAGAAAAAAAAACACGTGCGGGGACATCATGGATAGGTTTATGAAAACTTTTAGCGAGATAATGCTGTAAAATAACATTGCAAAAATAAAACATAAAATAAACAAGTTTCAATCGTTGAGCGATAGATGGATGACAACAAAAGTTAGTGAGGGAGAGGATAAGGACACCATCAAAATAGGATAAGGACGTTTCGGAATGTAAACGCGCGCGCGTTTGTGTGTGTGTGTGTGTGTGTGTGTGTGTGTGTGTGTGTGTGTGTGTGTGTGTGTGTGTGTGTGTGTGTGTGTGTGTGTGTGTGTGTGTGTGTGTGTGTGTGTGTGTGTGTGTGTGTGTGTGTGTGTGTGTGTGTGTGTGTGTGTGTGTGTGTGTGTGTGTGTGTGTGTGTGTGTGTGTGGCAAAATACACTATCCAATCGGTCAAATATTAGTTTTACTCTACCTGCTCATTATTGGCCCGTTGATTGCTCTTGTATAGAGGAGTGTTTGATAGTGACAAAACAAACGTAGGGCGAGAACAGGACAAATAGAAGAAGCAATTCAAACTTCGAATATGAGCGAAGAAGAGGGGATTTGTTTTACTACTTCCTGACCACAAAATATAAAGCCCTCTCCCCGGCCACAACATATTCTTTAAATGCGCATAGTTTTCCTCCCTAGGGCAAGTTTTACGGGCTAGGAATCAAACGTTCAATGATAAATGACGGTTATTTAGATAAATGTGAGTAGCTAAATGTGGATGATGGCGGTCTGGTGTGTAATCTATGTTTTAAGAGTATTTGGAAGAGCATACTAACTGAAAAATACACTGTGTAATAATAGAATTACTTAAATTGAATGGCGTGTTATTTTTCTTCGTTTTGTTCGCGTGCTTGCTGTTGTTACAGGGGGTTCCAGGAGTTCTCATAGCTGTGGGACACTTTTATTGAGTCTTTCTTAAATGAAATGAGCTTAATGTAATGGGAATTAGTCTCTATAGCACTCTTGTTTGACAAATCCAGTAGGAATTTACAAGGATCCTGTTCAACAAGGATGCTATAGAGTCCATTTTCCATCATATGAAGTTCACTCTGCAAAAGAAAGAGTCAAGGAAGTGTCCCACAACTTTGAGAACCCCTGGATATCCCTGTAAAGAAAGATGTAAAATCCAACACGTGCCCCAACAGTGTAGTTTTTCTTTCAATTTTAGAGAATCCACTTACGTGAGTTGAAACTGCCTACGGGCTTATACATAACAAAATGTTGCATATCAGTTATTTTTTTGTTTCATAATGTTTCATAACAGAAAATAGACAAACGAGATTTTTGGGTGCTAAATTTTATTAAATTGATTGATAAATTGAAACAAAACAAATAGAACCGCTCACATTTTGCGGAATATTCAAGTCATTTGACTTGCAGTGGAAGATAAGAAAAGGGGTATTATATATTGGCGCTCCAGTTGGAGTTAAAAGGACCTTTTCGTCCTATTTAGCATTGTCTCCCCGCTTGGTTGGTGTCTGAATTACTTGGCCATCCAGGCTTCAATTTCATCAACGCTATAAGAAAAATGATACAAATGAATAGTAGAATGAGATGAGAATCTGATTCTTCCAATTGTTAAGGTGCACAGGTGCTACTTACGTCCTCGGAACAAGGGTGAAATTTTCAATCCCGGTCTGGGTAATGAGGACATCGTCCTCAATGCGCACCCCACCGAAGTTGCGGAAACGGTCGAGGTTTTCCTTTACCAAGAACTTGCTGAGACTCGGGTCTGCGTACGCCTTATTCAGCAGCTACGGAAGAAGATCGTTATTGGGGGTCGTGGGGTAACATCATACGTGAGTACATTTTCTCATGCCTGTGCGGCTCTTCATCTTACCGGTTCGATAAAATAGCATCCTGGTTCGATGGTCAGATACATGCCCGCCTTGAGAGTGCGCGCCGTACGCAGCCGATTGACTCCGGCCTTGCTGGAGCGTTCCGGACAGCCCGGCAGATACCCACCGACATCGTGCACATCCAGCCCCAAAAAGTGGCCCAATCCGTGCGGTTGAAAGATGGCATTCAAACCGGCCTCCATCATCTCATCGACGTCACCCTGCAGCAGCTGACCTTTGCGCAGCTCCTCCAGCATCACCCGATTGGCAAGCAAATGCATATCGACCCAGGAAACGCCTTCGCGGGCCGCACCACAGACCGCATCGCGGGCGGCCAATACGGCGTTGTAGACGAGCCGCTGGTCCGCGGTAAACTTGCCGTTGGCCGGAAAGCTGCACGTAATATCCGCCGCGTAGCCGCCATAATTCGCACCCATGTCGAACAGACACATGGCACCGTCCTGAATCGCACAATCGTTCGGGGAACCGGCGTGGCCGTAGTGCAGGATTGCCGAGTTGGTGCCCGCACCACAGATGCAAGTGTACGACACATGCCGGCAGCCTCCGACAGCGTACGAGTGGCGCAAAAATTCCGCCTCCGCTTGATACTCGTGCATGCCCGGCTTCATCGCTTTCATAACGGCTTTGTGCGCATCGGATGATACGCGCGCCACATAGCGCAGAACTTCGATTTCGGCCGGAGATTTGATGACGCGACTGAAACGAAAGAAGGAACGCATACAGTAATGATGGCTTCTATTCCTATCCGGTGAATGGTGATGAATGAAAGAATATTTAATTTTTCTTAGTTTTTCTTTTAAAATTCCTGCCAGCGTAAATGCGATGTTTTCTTTCTTTGCAACGCAGAACAGTGGCGCCACTATCGGGCAATAGCGCAACTAAACCGTTTCAGTTGCTCGCGTTTATGGCTGCGGATCGAACAGTTGCCAATTCGACAGGCCAAATGTCAAACGGGCTTTGTTTATTTCACGTGAAAAAATACAAGTTTCACTTTGGTTCAGTGCGTAGATGCGTAAATAGTTGGTGCCAAGTGTAGAGAAAAGTCCATTTGTTTCTGCTTTTGTTTCTGTATGATCTAGAGGCTTCAATACAAAAGCAGAATCCCACATCCAAAATGGTTAGCTCGGGATCACGCCTTCCCTTGTCGATGCTCTTGCAGACAAAAGAGGCAACGGAGGAGGAACCTCGAAAAGCATCGCGGGAAGATTGGCGCAAAGCCAAGGAGCTCGAGGAAGCGCGTAAGGCGGGTAATGCTCCGGCCGCAGTTGACGAGGAGGGACGCGATATCAACCCGCACATTCCGCAGTACATATCGTCGGCACCATGGTACTACAACACAGCAGGCCCGACGCTGAAACATCAGCGCCCCCAGGATGACGAAAAGCAGCGCTCCGGCATCGACGAGTGGTACAAGCGGGGCGTCGACACTTCCAAACCCCTGGTGACCAAGTATCGTAAAGGGGCGTGCGAAAACTGTGGCGCCTTGACGCACAAACGCGTCGACTGTATGGAGCGACCGCGCAAAGTGGGGGCCAAATTTTCAGCCAAACAGATAGCGCACGACGAGTTCATCCAGCCCACGATCGTGAGCGACTACGATGGCAAGCGCGACCGCTGGGCCGGTTACGATCCAGCCAACCATCGGGAGATTGTGGAAGAGTATCTGAAAATCGAGCAGGCGAAACGCGAACTGCGCGCCCAAAAGTTGAAGGAAAACCCGGACCTTGCGGAGGAACAGGACGAGGAGGGCGACGAGGACCGATACGTGGATGAGGTGGACATGCCTGGTACGAAGGTGGATTCCAAGCAGCGCATCACCGTGCGAAATTTGCGCATACGCGAGGATACGGCAAAGTACCTCCGCAATCTTGATCCCAATTCGGCCTACTACGACCCAAAGACGCGCTCGATGCGCGACAATCCTACACCACAGCTCAACCCAGAGGAGACCGAGTTTGCGGGAGAGAACTTTGTGCGATACTCGGGTGACATCCAGAAGCACGCCCAGGCGCAACTGTTTGCGTGGGAAGCGTACGGCAAGGGTGTGGATGTGCATGTGCTGGCCGAGCCGACGAAGCTGGAGTTGCTGCAAAAGGAGTACGAGAAGAAAAAGTCACAGTTCAAGGATGAGGTGAAAAACAAAGTGCTGGAGCAGTACGGCGGGGAGGAGCATTTAGCCGTGCCGCCCAAAGCACTGTTGCTGGCGCAGACGGAAAACTATGTGGAGTATTCGCGGTACGGCAAAATTATCAAGGGACAGGATAAGCCCATCATTCGGTCACGGTACGAAGAAGACGTATACATTAACAATCACACCACCGTGTGGGGTTCGTATTGGAGCAACGGTTGCTGGGGTTACAAGTGTTGCGAGTCGATGATCAAAAACTCATACTGCGTGGGAGAGAATGGCAAAGCTGCTACGACTAAGCCAACCAATGAGGTCGCCAACCCGTCCGAAACGGTTGTCGAAAACGACGCGCCTAAAATGTGCCCAGAAAATCAAGCTAAACCACCACCTGCTGCTGTAGCGGATGCATTGCAAACTACTGACAAACAGCAGAGCCAACAAACAGCACGCGTTGCTTCGCAGCCGGAAGGAACAACACCAGTAGGCGGCGACAACAACAGCAGTGACAGCAGCAACAGCGACAGCGATTCCGAATCCGAAGGCACTGCTAAGCGCGGTCGCAAGGAATCGAAGAAATCGAAAAAGAAGCGCAAGAAGGAAAAGAAGCGTCAGCAACGGCGGGAAGAGAAAAACTCGCGCAAAAAGTCCGAGGGCAAGGCAGAGAAAGATAAGCTACAGCTTGCGCTGGAAGCGGAAGAGCAAAGCCAGCGGCGGGCAGCCGAACTATTACGCCAGGACGAACGAAAACGTCCGTACAACAGTATGTACGACGTGAAAGCCCCAACTGAGGAGGAAATTGAAGCCTACATGATGAAGCGACGCCGGGAGGAAGATCCAATGCTGGCGTTCATGGACAAGTGAGCGCGACAATCAATCGGCAATATGCATTAGAATGGGCGTGAGTATCGCGTAATATATAATTTGAAGCTTTAGTTTTAGGGACAAACGCGCAGATTCAAACTTTATGCCAATAAATGTAACTGTATTTTTTTTAACAGAATAATATGAGGTTCAGTATGTTTGGTAGCAAAAAGCAAATCGCCTTTACCTATCATTTGCAAAATAACACAAACTCGTCATCGCTCTAGGTAGCAGTCAGATTCACTTCATTTTCACGCTACACTCCACCGCGTTTATTTTTCAGTAATTGTTTCTCCGTCAAAGGTGGACCGTAATGCTACACAACTAACGGTTGAATAAAACTAACGTACAGCGCCGCGCAGCTAGGCTAATAAGCTAATCGTCACGTAATTATCGCATCGATACTTTACATATTGTATATCACAACTCTAGGGGTGGCGAACCAGCGCTTGTGCTTGGATTTGTCGCGCACCTACAGCGAACCGTCGACAGTCATTGTTGCACCAGGTGGCGGTAGCGCATCGAGGGCCAGTTTCATTCGCTCTACCAAATATTCACGCAGCTCCTGCGGGTGTATTTTAAGCTTGTAAAGCACATCGAAACGCAGTGTGGCCACCTTTAGTCCGAGCCGTCGCAGATGCCGTATTCGCATGACCTGCGGTCCAATCAAATACTTTCCGGTGCTGTCGAAATACTCCGGCAGATGCACCAGCACCGCCACGTTGATGTTGCGCTCCTTCATGGTATTTAAGGAGAATATGTTACCTAACCCGGGCGGGTGAAAAATGACATCAACCAAATATAACGAATTCACTGGCAGATGCTGCAGGACGGAGAACTTGGTCATACACTCCGGCCCGCCGGCCAATTCTTCCAGCTCGGTCGTAATGTAGTTGACGATACGCTTGATACGGCCATCGTGAAACACAGCCTTGGCCGAGTGATCCCGCGGAAGTAGCGGCCCATCGTAATCCGGACACTCGAGCGTTAGGCCAGTATCGAACACTTTCAGCTTGCCGCGAACTACATCCAGCCGTTCCGGGCGCGTTTTCGCATGCAGTACGTCGAGAAAGTAGGGGTTGAAAATTCGATTGACAAAGTTGAGCGGAAAGCGCTCCAAACAGATGTACGCAAACATTATATCGATCGTGTCGGTCGGGCGAATTTTGGCGAAATGTAGATCAAGAAACATGTTCATCGTGTCGAAGAATTTGGTCGCATTCGTCGGAACAAAATCCAGATAGGCGAAGGGACAGAAGAGCGCCTTCAGGTACGACGGCTCGAGCTGGCCAAAGTTGGCAATGAAGAACTCGCTGCACCCGTTAAGGATGTGCGCGTTTCGAAGGCGAAACTCTTCGCAATGCCGCAGTATCGTAACGATGAGATTTTGCGAACTGACCTTCACGCCCTTTGCCTTCACGTACCGCTCTATTGCACGCTCGATTTGTGCATCCGAGTAGGCTAAGTTTGTGAATGCTTCCAGTATTGCACCCAGTTCGTCCTCAGCCACCGCGTGAATGTTTGTGTTCAGCCACCGGGCGAGCGTTTGTGTTACGCGGTAGGGGGACAGTTTGCAGGCCACGAGAGCTTGCAACACCTCAATCGTGGCATTTGGCGACATCTGCCACCAGAGCTGTGGAATGCGCCGTTCCAGCACCGTCAGCACCGCTCGTCGACTAACTTTAAGGTAAGGTAAGCTAGAAAACACGAAATGCACGTTGCGCTCACTAATGGACTTCTCCTGGTCGGCTATGCCGCTCCAGAACTTTTCCACCATTTCTGGCCGCCGGCATTGGGTAAGCACTTCGATGGCATCGCAACACTCTTCGATTGATAGCGTATTTTCTGAGCACCGGTAGACCATCTCGTTACCCAGCATGTCTATTGTTTTTGGCAGTTCTAAATAGCTTCGCAGCTCATCCAACAGATCTAGAATGGCTTTCGAATCCGCGTGGAACACGATGCTGTTGACAATCCGCTCAAACGGCTCGGTTTCCTCCAGTTCCTTCAATTCCAGCAAACTTTCCACCTTGAGTATCTTCTCGAGCGCACGGATTGCCACACTGGGACCGTACCCAGCCGTTCCTGAAGGCGCCTCATTCTCTCGTTCCTTCAGTATCGTCAGCACCCCTTTGGTGGAATGGCAACCGTCAATACTTCGTATAATTTCTAAATCGGCTTCCAACGATGCTTTTAAATCATTGGCCGAAGCTGATTCTTCCACTGTGGTGTTGCTGGGTGGTGTTGATAGCGGTGCAGTGATTATTTTATTCGATACAAACGATATAAACTCGTCCTCCGCAATCTTGCGAACGACTACGGGGAGCTCCTGGATGTCGCAACCTTGCTGCACCAATATAGTAGCGTTGCGTACGAATTTTTTCGAACTGGTGTTTGAAGATGGTGCATTGTTCGTGCCACTACCTCTTTCCGGTGGGTTTGTGGGCGGTGGATCATCTCCAGTGTCCTTTGAAGAAAAAGCGCATACTCGCGCTGCAAACTGAGGCAAGCAATAGTGCAGCGAAGCACCAAATCCACCGACCACACCACGAGGCGAGCGCAAGGAGTACCACACGCAGCGAGACATTTAACGTTATGTAAGCTTGGTGGTAAAAATATGTGAACCAGACGGTGATCGTTGTCGTTTTTGCTGAGAGCAATTCAACACAATTCTTCACAACATTTCCAAACTTTTGAAATTCACTGTGAACACTTTCTCATGTTTGTTTTCGATCCGTCTTTTGACGAAAACGGTGTTAAAATGCGTGAGCTCAACGAAGCAAACGTCAAACACATCTGGCATTCAACGAAGTTGTGTCAACTTGCACTGTTTTGAAATGAAACTGTCAAAATGGCACGCGAAGCAGCCCTGAACGGGTACATTTAAAATTTACCGTTCGGCTGCTGTTCAACATCGTACGAACGCAAAATCGATCTACCTACACTAACAACGATTTTACTACATGCCAAATAAGAAGTAGAAGAAAATGCAAAATTGAGCCGGGAAAGTTTATTTAAAATTTTATGTTAATGTTAATTAGTCGAGGCTATCCTGTAACAGTATGCTGATAGCTCTGTTATGAGTCATGATAATTTAGAAAAGAGGAGGTTATATAGGATGCAAATAAGGATGGTTTCAACGATTTTATAAGCACAATTATGAGCACTGATGTGGATCAGACTGAATAAGTTTTCAAAATAGTTTACATAAAATTAAAAATGTGTAGTATGTGTTTGAATACATTTTTGAAAGTAAAACAAATAGCAAGATCATTTTACATTTCAAAAATATGATTACATTACTTTCAGTTTCTATTATAACTGCCAATGAACTGATACTTCATTTAATATAAATCTTCTTCTTAGTATTAATAAGGGAAACACCTTAAGCCTCTAATACGCTTCACTGATTTATCCATAGTACGGTAATCTGTTCTGCGTATGGAGGGCTCGGTCCATACGGGGTTTAATTCCATGAAATGCATGCTCTTATTACGGAACCTAACCCTTATATTATTCAACTGAATAAATATGACTTTCAACCAACTAAACATTGTAATGAACAATGTCTTTTAACGATTTGAAATTTGAAGGAAATGCAAATTAAATTAAATTTTAAATTAGAAACTAAACTTAACACTTACCATTCCGCAATCACTGGGAACAAGATGTCACTGTCAGCTACAAAGCTATTGTTCAGGAAAAAGAGTAATATGAGAATAAATATTATCAATAATCCATTTTTATTATTATTTATTTACACTCGAGTTTTATTACGTTATACTTTATATACACTTATGTTATCAAAGTTTTTTTTTTGCATTTGGAACAAACATTTAAAAACTTTAAAAACGTACCTTTCAATGCCTTTGAAGTAAGCCGGTTTGGCAACTGATCCGCTATCCGAATTTGGTCCACTCTATTTTATGAAAAGAAAATTGCCTCTATTATATCAATTTATTATCCTATTCTGCAAACTAATATTTCATATCAAAATAAAACAAAAACAACAATAAATTGAATGTATTTTATATACATTTCACATTACATTGTTATTAAATCTACACATCCTACTTGTGACATAGCGTCACTGATAACGCTTTTGCACGTTTTTTTACACAAATGTTTGGACAAAATTGACGTCATCACGTGATATGGATGGGGGATAGATCACCCGATCGTTTGCCGTAGGATTTGTTTGTAAACATGCGCAAAGGCGCCATTACCATACATCGTCCGACATTAGTAGTAGTGCAAGGCGGTTAAGTACGTGTAGACAGTACCACATTGTTTGTAGCTTTATCTCTGACCGTATCACACACCGTCAGTCCCAATGGAAGCCTTGTGTCAGGTTTCGTGTTCGTTAGATCTACGACTCGTTAATCTGGGTGCCGTGACACGTCTTTGTGGCGCAATGATTTCATACCGTTTCATCATCACCACTTTAGATCGGGAGGTATTTAAGATAGGCAACCCTTCGACAGAGCAGTGGAATTATTCGACACAGCTGATAAGAATGATTTTGTACCACCATAGCCATACCACCCCTAGCAGTATCTCTGCACGGCACACCTCATCCAATGCGCAACAAAATAATTGATCATGCGCCTACATTTCTCAGTATTAGCAGGGGGAGTGCAAGTTGTGTGTAGTAGTATTTTGTGTAATGTCGGCATGTCATCTAAAATCTTAGACGCCAACCAAGGCCATCGCAACGAACCGAACCTTACACGCCGGTACGTTGTGTCACTTGCATTATACTGAAAAATGGGCCCAAAATTGTATCAACTGCGCAAAAGTAAACAACGCGATAACGTTGCCGCTACCAAAAATACGCAGACAATTGGCGTTACAATCTGACCAACCAAAGCTACTACACTTTCATTTGTTGATACTAACTTTCATTTAAAACTGCTGCACTCTTTCTTTTGATTAATTATTTTTTTATTCGCATCACAGTTCTGTACCTATGTTTATTAATAATTCTGCTGATATTTAATGTATGTAGAATAGTAGAATACAGGAAGCTGTAATGTATAATTTGCCACGTATTTTAAGTTTGTAAGTGCAAACCAAAAGTGCTGTGAATTTAACTCGCATGACAATTTCTGTAGATTCAATTAGCGAAATTAGGCAGTAACAATAAACCTGAACAGCTATTTTTGTCGTATTTCTTCCCGGCTTTTAGTTCGCCATCTTGCCAAACTAGGGCACACTGCAACGTGGTACGTGAGTTTCAATACTCCTCACATGACTAGGCAACACTGCTCGCTCTTTTCTCCCCATCCGGCCTACATTGATGAGAAGCAAAAAAAACAGCAGCAGCAGCTATTCAACAGCCCCCGTGCATCATAACAAGGTTCCAACTTGTATTCAAAACAAACTCCAACTGCCGTCTTGGCCGGAAAATAGAAAGGCGGACGGAGGACGATAATAGAAACGGCGGACAGGCACACAGACAAAAACGTAATGGAAATTCGCCAAACACGCGTCATTCGGTGATGTTGGCGGTCAGATAGCAGAGCAAACATGTTTTTGCCCTTTAGCCGCGAGTGATCATTTCATCGGCACTCGGCTGATCAAGGTACCGTACCTACGTGTGTAGAAAGTGGATAATCAAAATAGACAAACCAAAACAAAGGCAATGCAACGCTCTCACTAACACCATGCCAATCGCGTGGGAACGACGTTGCTATTGTCATACGTGCAGGTAGACACAGACGGGCGCCGAAATGTTGAGCAGAGCGTGAGGGGGGGATTTTTCTTTTTACCCAGCATTCGAATAACAAATATTTTGGCGATACGTACCGAATGAGTAATACTTTTTTAGAAAGTTTCTTTTCTGATGCATGGGCATGGCTTGACAATTTTATGTTCAATACGTAACTTGTCGTACGTCAGGTTTTATTTTGAAAACCTCTTTATAGATGAAATACTGCTTCATGGATGCAGCAACTTTTGCAAGGAAAGTATTTCGATAATTAAAAATGCCACATTGTATGCAACCGTTCCGTATTCCAGAAACTCCAGTGTGGTGTATTTTAACGCGAACCATCCAAACAGTGTCCGTATTTGTCCATATGGTATGCCCAACCATTTCGGCAAAGCAACACGAGTAAAAGGCTACCAAATAATGCACAGACTCACGCGTTTGGACGGCAGTGAATAAAGGGTAATAACGGTTAAATTTGCACAACTCAGCAAGCCGGTCCTCTTGGCAGGGGGCACATTCCCATCCCATGACGATCGCACTACCACCACTGTTGCTCAAGCAACACAGCACACAGCCAAACAACGCCCCACGGACACTTCAAGCAGCACACAGCCTCGCTGTAAGATGGCGAACGCGCCCGCCAGTTGAAAGCTTGAAATTGAAGTCAAGGCCTGCTTATTCGATGTGCCGGTGTTTGCTGTTTTGCCTTGTGTTGTGACGGCGGCGAGCCAGCCATATTGTGACGGGGCGATTCGCACACTACACTGCACGCATTTCCAATGACCAAAAGCGGTTGGTCTGGCAGGGGAGAGGGGGGAGTGTCTTTTCATTGAAATTTCATGAACGAAATTCGCCAAACGAATCGTTTCGTATGCAACGGCGGCACTTTCCTAGCGCGAACGAGGTACGGTCGAAGTCAAAAAGAGCTAGAATGAAAAGTTTGCTCTATTCCAGCAATCATCGTTCCATGTGCGGTAGTTGAGTAGTCATCGGTCACCGCAATTCCAAGAAATTGTATCCGAATCGAAACCTTGACACACCCTTCCATGATCATGTGCACAACAGTGCCAGTTCACAACAACAGTGTGGCGTTTGTTGTGTTTCTCTTCATTCAAATGTTCTTCACGTGATGCCAGATTTGTAGTTTGAAGCTAAAATGAAATCAAACACTTAACATAAACATGGCTCTCCACAGCATAATTCTCAGCAGCATTCTCTTGTTCCGAAAATAGTTTGATGCTAGTATCGCTTACGCGTCGATATTGCTGTTAAGAGAACGGTCAACACTGAAGCAGCACCATAACAACTTCTTCGAACTTTTTCCTTGCTTTTGGGCCAAGGGCCTCCAACAGCCACACCAAACGACACTGTAGCGGCGATGGGAACGTGAGACATGGTTTGTTTATTTTCATTTCATTCGCTCCATACAGGTACAGTTGCCAGAGCCAACTGCAATCATGCATGCCTTGCTCAGTCGAAGATTGTGTTGCGTTTGGCGGCTTAAACGGCAGAATCTACAGCCCTGGCAGACATCTTGCGCAGTTTTTAGCACATGAAGGAAAGAACATATGTGTGAGAGTTCCACATAAAAAGGGTATAGATAATTTCATAAAGGTCAAACAGGTGGAATAAAGTTATGCATTAATAACACAAATATCAAGCATTGCCGTTCAAATATATTCAGCCAGGACTTGGTAAAGTATAATAAAAAAAAGTCATAATAGGAATAATAAAACAATAAAATATAGCAAATACCTTTCAAAGCATCTTACTTATTCTTTCTTTTTCAACAGATTATTTAATTACAAAAAAACAGCAAAAACTTACCAAAAGTAGCAACACCGATGGTTCTACCTCAGAAAGGCGTTTTGAAATCTGTGAATAAATAAATAGGAAAATTAAAATCGTTGCATTATTAAAGGTGAATGAAAGTTCAAAGATCATATGAAATGAGGCTCCGATCCCACGTTGGCAATTTTAGGATCTATTATTGCGTATTCTAAGAATCAGTTTGCAGTTAAAAACAAATGGTTTTGGTATCATTCGTGAATGTTATTGTCTCTTTCCCTCTACGTGCCGCTAAAAGAATGCATCTACACAAACGAATTTGTTATTTTGGTTCATTCATTGCTATCACTAGTTCAAATACGAGCGCCATGCGCCGTATTGTGGAGTCGAACATCTATAAAAATACGTTTTAATGTGGTACCGAAGCATTACATAATTCATAAAACACTCTGTCCTAATTATGGTGCAATGACCATGCACATGACATCGTCAGCACACCACATGACACCCGATCGGAACGACACGCAAGTCCACGCGACACACCGGGGGCGAGGCTAGGCAACCATTGTGAGGGCACATGTTGGAGCGCCGGACGCTCACAGATGCAAACAACATTTGAGAATGCGGTCGATCGATTTTTGTAGACCCCTTCAACCCCCCCCCCCCCCCCTCCCTCGCATTGTATACCATGTAACAAACGGTGTGCGTGTGGGTAGCGGCTAAGCACACTTAACACACACACACACATACAATCGAATACCGGCTACCTCACCGTCGCCGTGGGAGATTGCTGAATCAATCGTTTGTCAGAGCCGGGCGGGCAGGGCAGGCAGATCCAACAACAGGCTACTACGATTTCAAATACGACAACAAAAACACTGCCGAACGAAATACCGGCCACATGCAATGTGTCAGTTTAATTATGTTTTTCCTTGTATGCCTCGATACTACGGCAATAGCTCGTTAAGAACGGACGAGCGGTGAGTAAGTATTAATCGTGTGACTAATAATGAAAACACACACACATTTCTTACATTCGCTGCTTGAGACAGCACACCTAAGTGGAGCTGCGAGTTGCTTTAGTCACATGAACGTAAATCACAATGCACTCTCTGGGTGAATCAGTCATGATTCGCTCGATTCAGCCCAAGTACAGGGTTTTCCAAGTCACTTTCGAATGTAAACATTGTTATTCACCGCATGCAAAATGTTGTTCCACATCGATCTGACATTTCATATCCATCAACATAATTTTTAATTTCTACAGCATGATTTTCAACACGACTCGAGCTGGATTGAGGTTGACAGTTCTTTGTTACATGTTAAAAATCATGTGTTGAAACTGCAATTTCATTTTGAAACAAATAAACCATTTGATAGCTGTTAAAAACATCTAGAATACGGCGAAGAACAATGTTCACATACGTAACTGACTTGGAAAACCCTGTATCGTCGCCAAAATTTGCAAATTTTAGGGTGAAAATAATGTTATTGGTCAGACGCCTCTACCCTCACCACAGTACGCCAATATTTGCAGCAGTAGTGCCATTTTTTTAGCCTGTATTAGGGTAGCGTAGGAGTAGACAAACGTGTCGTGTGTCTGGTATATGTGTGTAGCTGTGTTTTACTATTTATTTTTTCATATGTATTTGTACCCATTGCACTTTGACCGTGCTGAGACAGACATGCTCTCATTCGCTAAAGAAATCATGCGGAAATAACCTCCGGTCGGTATTTCAGACCGTTGGCCAACGAGCAAAGCAAAGAACGAAAACATTCAAAACAAAATAAATAGACCAGACGCATCATTGACCAGGGACGCTTGAGAATGTGCACTTTATTTTTACTTTACTAGAGGCCTTCGATGGTATTTTTTCCGCCGTTGTTGACAAACTGTGTACGAAAACTACGACACTATGGATTGACGAATGTGTGTCGTCTGGGAATGTTGGCTTTACTAATAATTTCATAATTTGGGAATGTCGCACTCATGTGAATAGAATCATGTTTGAACAATATTTTCACTACTGTTTGCAGTTATTGTTCTGCACGCGGATGGATCCAACTTGATCGGGAAAAGTGTCCAATATTTTAATGAGCAACACCTATTCGACAATACTGTCTGTTGAGGGTATAGCTCTGTTCAATAAAAATATTATACAAATATATAATAAATTGTTATGCAAAATGAATTATTAAATAGATCTTATGGTAAAAAAGGCTTTCCGATTTATTAAATAATGAAAGCGACAAAACACTTTTTTGAAACGCAAACCAGAACGACGACCATTACTATATTTGAACAATAATATCTTTCTATTTTAACTGAAGAATTCAAAATTCCACTTCTTCTCTATTCAAAGAGCAAAACTGAAGGGAAAAAGAATGTTAAAAAACAACAAAAAATGCGATTTAAAATATGAAAAATCATTGCATTAGTCGGGGGTAAGGTGTTTGCCGGTGGGAAATGAGAAACGATTTGTTTTCCATTTTCTTGGCACATGATGGATAACATTGGACTAGAAGATCTTGAAAACTATGCTGAATTTACGATTCCTTTAACAATCGACTCTCAAACTCCAATTCAGTTTGCTAGTGAAATACAAAACATCCTGTTTGATTGATAACTTATGTTGTGCGTAATAATGGGGATTGCATAAAACTATCACCAGGAATTCAGTTACAAATGTTTGTACAAATGCCAGTCATTAGTTAAGCTTAAAATTCCTATAGCGGTAAATAAAAATTAAATGGTTCTAGCTTCCTGAACAAAACTCTGCCCGACTCTGTGAAACAGACATTTCTGAGAAAAATTAAAATTATTTAAGTAGCTATGGGTTCAATACAAAAGGAACACAAATTTAATCCACAATGATGCCATTAATATCATCTATCGCTTATCTTAAAGGCCAAGCAATACATAATTTCATCTTTAGCAGCAAAAATAGTAAGAACTGCGTGTGTGTGTGTGTGTGTGTGTGTGTGTGTGTTTAGCGCCAGACTGAATCGTACCATATACATTGCGCACATATTTAACAGCGCGGAACCAAGGGGCGGAACTGCGCCACCGTTTCAAGCTGAGACCACGATGTTACTGTTTACGATTGCGAATTACTCTCGCGCAGCGGAAATAGCTTCATCCGCCGTATGACTGCTAAACAACCAACCACACAGCACGTGGTAGAGGTTCACGAATTAAACAATGAATTGTGCTCTTCCAACCGCCCTAAGAGAAGCGAACTTACCTCATCGACGTAGTGTACGGTGTCCACTTCGTACTTCTTCTTGAAATCCTCCAAGCCAAGCAACGGTCCCATCCAAACGGCATATTCTTCCGGCAATCGGGGCACGTACAGCGTTGCACGTCCGGTTTTGATCTCGACCGTTCCATAGCAACCCGGTTCCGTCACACCGAACAGGTAGGTAAAGTACGATTCCTGCAAATGTACGAACGAAACGAATTTGCTTTTAAAATGCTCCCGGTCGGTATGTACCATATCGTATGTGACCATTTAACACGCTAATATTTTCTCACCTGACGGAATACATAATCCACGTCCGTGTCGTAGTGACTAATGTTGTCTCCTCCTTGAAGCAGAATCACAGGCTTCGAATCGGCTCCAAAATTATGGGCACGCTGCAGTTCATTGACCACCTTCATTCGGTTGTCACGGTACAACGTCATCGAGATGGCGTGCGTATGAGAACCCATTTGGAAGACGGCCATCCTTGCGTCTGCTGTGCGTGCGTTTCGACGATGGTAGTGAGGAGTAAGCGGCTGAGCTGTAAAACAAATAAAAATAGACAACACAGAAACGCTCAGATACAAGTACAACAACAAAAACCATATCTCGTTACACACAGGAAGCATCTTTGCATTGGCCCAAAAGTAGGCTACGGGAAACAATATCACCATGTTACACACGAAACGACAGTTCGCATGCGGTATAAACTGATCTGCTGATAGAGTCCACAATGTTCGTTGGCTGATAACACGCTCGCCCATTGTGTATCAGATATGTATCACTTCTATTAAATATTCAATCATTATTGAAAAAAAAAACAACAACAATATAATGTCAAGCCAAACGTACACAATTCAACAGTGAGCCCGTACAATACACTCTAAAATAAAGTATTAGCCAGGTTTTTGATATAACGGGTACTACGGGTAAGCGTTTAGTGGCAGGTCAAGAACAGGTACATTACATCAGTGCTATACAACCTTTTTAGAATCGCGGACCACTTACCTTTGAAAATACTTTTACAAGTTTTTGACCAAACATATGGTCGAATGTTATTCTACATATGCACGATATAGAAATAAGCTATTATTTCAAAATAAAAATCTTTAGCGGACCACAGGTTGGAGACCACTGAGTTACATAGCCTAAAGCCTGTTCATTGAATTAAAATGGATTAGATTCTTTGATTGATTCGATTATACGAATCATTGGTTATTGAGTTATTCACCAACCGTAAGAATAATTCGTGCACTGCTGGCGAATGTATGCAGCACAGGCTTAAATTGTGTACAAAAAAAAAAATTAAAAGATGCGGCAATCGTCAAAATTACTCCATCCCTAGTATGAGGCCCGCACTTTTGTTACCCGCACTACGTGTAACAAATACAGCCGGCAACCATACCAACGCACATCTGAATTTATACATACACACACAAGCGCAGCACGAGACACACGTTAAACCGTTCTAGTTGCTTTTACTGTGTGATTCGTTCTCTTTTCCCCACTGTAAGCTATAAAAAATACAGCATTCGCACACGCACACACACGTTCATAGTGTTGATTCTCTCACTCTCTTCTTGGAACTGTTGGTTGAGAATCCTAACTCGCTTGTCTCAACGAACCGTACGTTAGCAGCCCCTTCTCACTCTCGCATCCAAGCAAGCATTCGCACGCTGTTTCAAGCTCACAACGAACCGTGGCATCGAGACCCCCGACTCAGTTCTCTCAGCGAACTTCGTACGTACACTGATTGAAAAATTCGACTCACTTCTGCCAACCTTCGCTCTCGTGTGTTAGTTTCGCTGGAATCGTTCTAGAAGCTGGCTGCACACGTTGCGGTAAACAGGAGTGCAAATTATCGTTTAAGAAGTTTGAGCGCCATTTTTTGCGTATAAAAACGCCTTTACCAGGGTAAAATAACCACGATGGATAATCCTTTTACACCAAAACGTGAGTAACATATCAAAAGATTCAACGCTGTGCTGTAGAATACTGATCAGGGGGGTATGATGGGTTCACACTCGCAGGTATGGGAAAGCAATGCGTCAGCACCGTTTGGAACCACTTCACAAACATGAACGGCAAAGGCGCTAAATGTCGCCATTGCTTTCGATCGATAGCATTTTCAAAGGGTTCTACTTCCAACCTAAAGCGGCATCTATCGGCCAAACATCCCAACATTCAGCTTTTCCGAAAGCTACACCCCAACAAAGGCATGCACCAAGACGATCCTGATCCTCTCGCCGTTTCGTCTGTAGCAGTGAACGCAACTGATGATAGTATGAACCAGCTAGATACGTTGGGACTGCCTGGGAGCTGTACTCAGCTGGATGCTTACATTCCACAGTCAATGACAGATGAAAAGCATCGCGAGATAGACTCGATGTTGATTGAATTTATTTGCAACGAATATTTACCCATCTCAATAGTGGAAAGTGCATCGTTTCAGACTCTAGTGAACAGT
The DNA here is from genome assembly GCF_943734685.1 of Anopheles coluzzii. NCBI lineage: Eukaryota > Metazoa > Arthropoda > Insecta > Diptera > Culicidae > Anopheles > Anopheles coluzzii. The sequence goes on from NC_064670.1 coordinate 71,188,120, forward strand.
CTCAACTCAGATTACATACTTCCCAACAGACAATCAGTATCAAATGCGCTACTGCCCCAAACGTACGAAGAGAAGCTGAAAACCGTTAAAGGCGAACTGTTGGCTGCCAAATCGGTGGCTTTATCGTCGGATTACTGGACAAATAGTAGTACCAACACTCACTATATGGCCCTAACTGGACACTTTATCGATCAGAACTTCAAGCTAACGTCCAGACTTTTGGAATGCTCTGAAATTCCAAGCGATTTTAGCGAAGAAAACATCGCCCAATGGGTTTCGAAGGTAATGAAGCGATTTAACATCGATAACAAGGTTGAAATTATTGTCACGCAAAATTCCCGCATGGCCAAAGCTGCGGATGACTATACGAATCTTAGGCGGCTGCCATGCTTTGCCCACAGCCTGAACCAAATCGTGCAGGAAGCAATCGCCAACTCGATACAATCCACTCTAGCGAAGGTGAAGCATACTGTGCAACATTTTAAAACAAATTCAAAGGCGTCACAGCTCCTGATGCAACTACAAAATCAGAAATCTGTAAAGTTGAAGCTAGACTTTCCAGCGCGGTGGAATTCTACGTACGACATGGTGGATCGGTTTCTGCAAAATAAAACTTCATTACAGTCGTACTTCGATCTGTTTAAACCGGAAATAACCATACAGAACTACGAGTGGCCAGTGCTAGAGCAAGCGTTGGAAGTACTAAACGTATTCAATAAGGCAACTGATTTTATATGCGTCGAAAAATCTGTCACCATCTCTCATGTTGGTGTGCTGCGAAAAATGCTACTAGAGCACCTGACCAGGTTTGCGGACAGAGATGAAATAGTGTCCGGCGTTCGAACTATGATCTGTACGCTGCAGGAAGGTTTGATAAACCAGCTCGATCCATTTAAGGAATGCACGTTCGTTACCCAATCAATGCTATTAGACCCGCGAATTAAGAAGAAAGGATTCCGAAACGAACCGGAAGAATACCAACAGGCGTACGAAACGATCATTAGTGAACTGATGGCCATTCAGGGAGCATCTCAGGAAAACAAAAAACCATCTTTCAGCAATGAACCCAAGGGTGGCAATAACATATATAGGGAGTTTTTGGATTGGGACGATGACGATGAGGAAGATGAGCTAAACAACCCGAGACAGCTAGCTGTGCACGAGTTTGACATGTATCTTAAAGAGCGCATTATAAACACTGACGAAGACCCGCTGCTTTGGTGGCAAGCGCATAATTTAAAGTATCCCACTGTCTACAATCTAGCGATCAGAGTGCTTAACGTTCCTTGCTCATCTATTCCCTGTGAACAACTATTTACCAAGGCAGGACAGGAACACTCGCAAAAACGAGAAAGATTGTTACCGAAACAATGTGAGAAAGTTATGTTCATCCAATACAATGTATAAGTGACATATTCGTGAAAGTAATCGCATACTTTTTTTGAGTATGTATCAACAATAAAGTAAGAAAATTCATGAGCTCACAACGAAGTAAAATTTGCAACATTATTTTTTGTTTTAATTTGAGAAATTGAGAAACAGTACATTGGAATATAGTGCATGCTGATCAAAAGAATGTTGCGTTTCTCAGATATTTATTCGAAAATAACATACTACAAATGGTATATAATTACGGTTTTTTTAATCGAAACAAATAATTCTCTATGCATGCACGGTCAGTCGGGGATGGCGATATAATATGTTCAATGTAATATTTTATTGTACAAAATAGTGCAAATAGTTGGAGAAAATGATATACGTTTGATTTAATTTCATTGAATTTTTATTATGACGTGTCAAAAAAGGGTTTGAACATGTTAAAAGTAAGTTTATCAACAAAGAAGAAACATAACACACAAGAACATAAATCTAGCTCAATTTTTCCAAATAACTGAATTGACCTGTGGCAAGCATAGAAGCGCCGTTTGGTCCGTTCCGAGGGGCAGTCGTCCAAAATCGTACGACTCATCCGTTGTGGGTTCAAGCCCCACATCGACCATCTCTCCGTAGCAAGGACTTGACTATATCCGGCTGCGTTGTACTTGTTAATAAGCTTCGAAAGCCGCATAACCGCTAGGTCATTACGCTAAATAGAAGAAGCATGGAGGCACACAAAACAGAGATATTTACTGTAAATAAAGTACAAAATATAACTAGCCCATCCGTACGATGCATGTATTGCCTTTTGGCAATTTTAGACAAGTACTACAAGTAGACGAGTATTGTGAAATAAATATTATATGATTAGGCAGTTGTTTTTCTTATCGTCTACTCCATTCGCTGTTTATGACCGATTTTTGTCATACAAAGAGACACGCATGCGCATCCGTTTTTTAAAGAGTGATCTGAACATTGCATATGGAAAATTTGTAGAAGTTAGACGCTATTACACTCCCATTCAATGATTATTTTTCTCTCTCTCACACACACTTTCGCTCTCTTCCTTCCTCGGTCTCACTCTCTCAATATATTTATCGTTGAACTTTGACATTTCTTCTACCACGCATACTAGGGATTCATCCATAAATTACGTAACGCCAAAAATGATATTTTTTACGACGATTTATTTGTTACTTTACGTATGGGCTTGAAGATGGCCATGCCCCAAACGTAGGACTGACTATCCTGCTATGGCTAATCAATAAGTCACTGAAAGCTACGCCTACTGGTAGCTACAGACAGACCTTGACCGACAACGGTTGTTGTGTCAAAGAAGAACAAGAAAAGGTAACTGTCATACCGACACACAAAAAAATGTCATGTTGCGTGCTTTCTCCCTACATGTTTTAACTTGTGATTAAGAGGGGACAGAGATATTACAAGTTCAAAGTGCAGTACATTTAAAAGATTGAAAATCAATGTAACCAAAAAAAAAAGGATTGATCACACCTACATTTGATTTTGTATAATGTTTACAACAACAACAACAATTACTCACGGCAAACGATGGCTGTCATCAAGATGAGGATAATAAATAAATGTATAACGAACGATTTGATTTTTTTTTCTTTACTGAAGGTTTGGATCATTGTTCATTTTGCCATTTGCCTAAATATTCTCCTGCATTATTTAATTACCCATTCCTATGTTATCATCACGATAAGTTCAATTATTAAAATTCGACCTGTTGTAGTTTCCCGCCTTCGCTGTTCTCTCTTTCTCTCTCTCTCTCTCTCTCCTTCTCTCTCTCTCTCTCTCTCTCTCTCGCTCTCTCTCTTTCTCTCTCTCTTTTTTTTGAAGAACTACTACTAGCATGCATATTTTGCTGCATTTTTGCTACTTATCGTTACTGACATCATATCATGTATTTTGCGAATTTTTTCAGAACAAACGTATACCGCGATACCGTTCCTGAATTTGAAATTAAATGATTAGATTTTGTGCAAATTTTTCAAACAAAATGTCATCTCCTTTCAAATGCTCGTTTATTAGTGTCGTACTATTGCCATTATTAGATGAATGCAACCAATTTTGATTACCAATACTAAAACATATAATTTTGCTTCAAGTGGTTCGGGTATGTGTCCTATCATCAATGCTAAGTATGTAGCGTTTGTTTTTGATGGTTCACGTTGATGGTATTTATTCCTATCCTATGCCATTGTTTTCGTGGGTTGGTTCTTTACTAGTTATTTTCCTGTTAGTTTTACACATTTTTATATAATTTCTATTTGTTTTCCATATATTCTAACATTAAATAAAACGATCAGTGCGTGAAACAGTCAGAATACATACTTTAGTTGAAGTACAAGGAAAATTTTCACACTTATGTTTACCTTCACTTCTAATTCAGAAGCAGCTAGTATGTTTCGTAGAAAACACACCACAAACACATCATTGGGTGTATGTCTATGTGTATGTGTGTGTGACCAAACAACCAAAAGATCTATTCCATTTTGGTGATATATGCACGCTGTTGATGTATGCACCCGGTTTTCCGGCATTCTATGGCGGTTACTGTACCAATTTTGTGCAACACCATCGCCTACTGTCTGTTTTAATACTTTTCCGGTCGTAGTGTTGAGTTAATGATGTATCTCGTGCTACATTACGCCTATATGTTAGTTGTTAATGCAACATCAACTCTCTGCTCGACAAAACTTATTTCATTACATGAACTTTAGTAGGTATTTTTTCTTGATGATAGCTGCCACGAATGATCTCTCTATGCCTCGGCTAATGTTAGTTCTTCATGCGGCAAGGTGTGGTTCATGTTTTTCTTTCGTCATTTTTGTTTAATTTGTTATTGTAGTTTCATTTAATGATTGAAAATTATGTACATGCCCATTTTGATGAACATTTATTAGCTATGCTTTCGCTACTACACGTCATTACACTTTCCATTATGGACGAAAAAAGGTTAACTTAGGAGAACTCGTACCAAACGAATCGTACAATATGTTGCTGCATTCAAGTAAATTTTCACAACAGCAACAAAAAAAACTTCCATCACCCGACTGTTATGCTGTTTGGTGCTGTAGATATTGTATTGTACTAATTGCTTACTGCCTTTTTACTGTACGTTAAAAATTTCACTGAACCGTGGTTTTACTTCCTCTTAAAAGGTTGAAAAGTCTTGTCAAACATTACATACAGGGCGCAAAACATAATGCGTATGTTATATTATAAGCTGTTGCATTTGTTCAGCATTATCTTCAGCAAAACAGTTTCTCCCTATTTGGATTGCAAGTGTATGCATATGATACCTGCTTCCAATATGTTTCTATAACGCCCAAACAAATTAAATCGTTGATGAAAATCAAATCAAGTAAAAAGCAAACCCAAAATAAAATAAATAAAACAAACCTGCATTTTCTGCGTTACACAACTGCAAAATACGTTCGGAAAATTAATAAAAAAAAACCACCGATAGGAGAGAAAAAAAAACAAAACATTCAAACCATTTTTAAGACCTTGGCATCTCCACCCATTTAACACGGGGAGAGACACCATTAAGGTTATTTGTTTCTCTATTTTTGCATTCATTTTATCAGCCACAAATTACATAGTCATTATACACTCACTTCCTCCGGATTACAATGTGTGAGAGAGAAGAAAAAAAACTAGTCTTTAAATTAGCATATGTTTAAATCCTTTCATGTTTAAGCGTAAATGATTTTTGTTTTCATTTTTTTCACATTTTATAATGTGTGTATGTGTGTGTGATTTTTTTTTTAACTTCTCGTATGTTCACATTCTGTTCGATTGATTTTGCTATTACCTAATGCTACTAACATGAGTTTTTCATTGTTTTGAAATTTTTTTTAGTCTTTGCTAAGCATGTTGTTAATTGTCTGGTTTTATCTATTTGATCATGTTCATGACATCTGTATGTTTTCACTTCAGACGATATACAAACTAACGGAAATAAAATGCAAAACTGACAAGTTGGTGTACAGAACAAAAACATAAGGACCGATGCTACATGGATACCAAAGACAAACAACTGCGTACAAATTCCAGTTATGCAATTCTACCTAAACTTATGATTATTTCCCTTGCAGTAATTACCTCGCGGTTAACCGATTCAAAATCATTATTATCGAAACCTATGTGCTTATTTACAATAAAGTATACTTTTACGGGATAACAACAGTTGTTCCTAATATTTTATATTGTATGTGTGTGTATCATCGTTCCGACGCAACGCATTGCAAATACAAAAGAAAATAAGCATTAAACAATATCCTACTAGCGCGGAATTTGCTGCCCTACAAATGTTGCTCATCCGAAGCTCTTTCCATTAATACATTCCTTTCTTATAGTGAACAGTTCGGGTTTTATCTTCTTTGTAACATAGTCGACATGACGACGACAGGTGAGGTGTTATGGAACGGAGGGCACAAACACACACACACACACACTCACACACATACACGCACACGCAATATCAAGAAGTTATTGATGGAAAACAATCCTAAAACGGATTTTCACATACTTAATCAACCCATGTTACGATTAGTTTTAAGAATAGCTCTTTTTGGGGCCAGTGTTTTTGAGTTAATCTTTCATTTTACTTGTCGTTTTTCTTTTCTTACTGGCTCCCCACTAGATGGTTGATCTGTTGTCCGCTATTCTCTCTTTCTGTGACACTTCGCTAGCCTGGGGGATTAGAGTACATTTATTTCCTTTATTTGCGGTAAACATTTACTTCCGTGTAGGTCTGTATGCTTTTTTAGGGTTTTGTTTTTGTGTTGTTCAATAAACATTCCAACCAGAAGAAAAACGGGCAGGTTTTTGCCATTTTTGCATTCTAAAACATGGACTAAAAGAGATCATAGTCATAGTCCGCTCCGTTCACGCACTCCACACCACCTTTCGTCTTATGCAAAACAAGGTACCCAATAACACTCTAGATGCCCCCTTTCTCCAATTTATTCTATGAGAGGTGAGCGAGTTTTAGCAGATAGAAGGTGATCGGGGATTGTGTTACTTCCAGTTTCAGATACTCTTACAGGTATATCATTTTCGAATAATTTATTACAGCCTATCTAATAAACGCGTGCGCAAATATACAATACACGGTACTTAGCACAAAATAAACCCGCCGGGTGTGTGTGTGTGTGTGTTTTTGGGTTTTCAAAACAAATTCCTTGAGTTCAAATGTGAACGATCGAAAATGAAGAAAGAAAAAAACGCTTGTTGCTCTACAATGATTTATGATCTTCCCATTCACCACCCACGACGACTGCCGACGTGTTACCAAAACAGAAACTAAAACAGAAGAAAAATCTTACAATCTTGGTAGAGAATTGATGCAATTAGGGGGAAACGTTAGAGTTTGCTGGTTGCCAAAATGCTGCACATTGGAACAATATTCCTTGGTACGATTTTGAATATAGAAACATTAGTAAATTTTTGGTTAAAGATGTTGTGTCCTAAAGTGTATCAGTCTTATGGTTTGTTGTTTATTCAAATTGTTTGCTATATTTTAAAAACGTTGATTAAGGAAAAGCACAGCCACTTAACTCAAGATTAACATACACCAATACATTGTAATGCCTACTATCATAGGTAGCGACCAGAATGTAAAGGATTACCAGTTGTTGTAACCAGCTGTAACCATACTATTTGCTTGAAACTGCTTAATACCAACTTTTTTGTGTCTTATTTGTCAACACACACACACACACATGTTGACATTTATTCGGCATTATCGTTGGTTTATAACGGTGCCTGTTCAAATCTTTTGCCTCCAAAATCAAAACCATCGCTGTTGTTGGCCCTTGATCCAGCATTTTTCCAGTAAGCCACAACACAAAGCAGTGTGTAGCAGGGAAGAAAAATATCTTACTCACTAATTATAATAGATAGTAGTGTAGAGTCTGGTTGTGCTTCACTGTGTTCACGGGTTTGCGGGATAGGATACAAGGCTAGCAACTTAATAGCGATCTATGGGTAAGGTTTATTAAGGTATGTTTAGCGATTATTATTAATAATATTTGTTTAGATAAACTTATCCAAGGAACTGATATCCGATAAAAAAAATCGGCTTACTTGAGGACAAAAATGCATGTCTAATTGGATGCGCCCTGTTTATTAGATGCTACGCTTTACTTATGATTGTATGATTTTAGACGCAACAGCACAGTATATATGTTGTGTATGTTCCTGGCAGACCGAACATCAAATGTGTGTTTTATTGAAATATATTTCTAACAATCCTGCGTACTATAACGGTTTGAATCTTGTCAATTATCACCGGAGCTATTTTTTAAAAATTTGAATACAAATAATCGAGATTCAATGCAATCATTTCCATTCATTATTCATCCATTGATGCATAAAAAGATGGCGGATTGTCGGAAAGTCAAGTCCGCTCCAACACAACCATTCTGGAAACAGCTAGCTTTAAACGGCGGCAGTACGTGAAACAACAATTGGAATCGATTATACATTTCAGGGACTCCAAACATTATATTTTTCGCAGAACGGAAAAGCGAACAACTTGCTAACACAGGAAAGCAAGCGACACCATTCCCTTTGCGCCAAGGTGCGTGCGGGGACGGCACCCAAACAATTACCTCTCCACGAGTTCAACTTTATTTTCATTGTATGCACACACACACACACACACACGCACACATACGCCTATACTCACTCTCGCACTCGTACATAATAATGTTACTCTCTTTCCCTTCCCAGAGAAATCCAGGGCATACTAGGTGGCGCACACCAACTGTCGACTATTTATAAACATAAACGTCGGCCATTTTGGAACAGCGAGCAGCTCCTAGTACTAGGTTGCGCTCTCCTTCTCGTCCATACGGTGCGGTTGCTGGCCCCTTGGTACATCTAGCTTTTTTTTATGCCGACGTAGTCTCGTCGTCCCGACATCGGCAAAGTTTTTATTGCCGATTTTTTTGTTATCATTAACAGGAGTTACTCACTCCTATTCTCTACGTGAAAAGCCCTGCGATATACTCACAGTGAGAAGGAGAGAAGCAAAAAGGGCGAGATAACACGTATCGCGCCACACACACACACACACACACGTTGTGGAACAAAGGGAACCACAAAAAAACTACGTCCACTTTTAACGTGCCAACGCCATCGTACGACGAGTTGTAGCACTTTGGCCCGGTGGCCGATAACCGCATATTGCATCATGTCGACTCGTGGTCCCCCAATATTTGTGTACTTCTCACTGCCAAGCCTCAGACATGTCCCAGGAGTTTCAACCGAATCAAGCCCCTCTGGTCTATCGATTTTCCGAGCCTGCACCACATTCAAATGTTACTCGATTCTTTATGATAGCTTGCGCTGTCCCACCTTTTTAAGGAGCTCAACGCATCAACACTGTTTGAAGAAGCAGTACCGTGCCATTTGCGCTGTGGTTCGGAAAGCGCCGTATGCAAAAATGAGATTAAGTTACACAAAGTTGCATAACGCGTCTACAACATGCACTTCCGGGCACGAACAACTACCGTTTGCTCGGACAATGTACATGTGCAAAAAAACAAAATCGTCTGAAATGGTTATCAACTTACGGACACATGCTTTGGGTTGCTTCTAAGCAAGGGTAAATGGAATATTCACTGCACGACAGGCAGTCAATGGTCGATGGTACCATAGGTTTTGTTTTAGAAAAAAAGACAATTATAGGATGAATTTCAAATCATAAATAATTGAACATTGTGTAAACATATTACCCTATTACTTGTAATCAAATTGGAACACTGCACGACTTTTGCTGTAACCAGAGTGGTTCCCACTGCAAAAGAGAGGGAAATCAAAAACTGAGCCTGAATTTGTTTCAAAGCGCATGCGCACACATTCGCCCTTTAAGGTTTTTCTAGGTGAATCCATCCGGCATTCGCCCTCAACAGAACAGCATGCTTTAGGAGGGCAGCGATGGTAGTAAGAGCATCTTCTTGCTGGATACCATTAATTACATCTGCTTTGAGAGAAACATAATAAGGGCTTATTTGGCAGTACAGATATGATGTGCAGGAGTAAGGCGTGGGAGGGCGTGGGGTAATGAGGAAACATAATCAAAGTAGAGCAAACATGTGAAGCCCAAACAAATAGCAGTGGATTGTTCCGAAGTAAACAATTACTGATCAAGATATTTGCAAAAGGATGGATCTATGCTACTCGCAAAAGAAAAAAGAAAAAAAAAACATTCAATTGTTCACCCCTGGCTAGACGAGCCAGAATGATGGCTGCCCTAGAAGTGTCAAATGAAGAGTGGATTAATGCAAAGTTACGTGTAACAATTTAATTGCTATTGCGTCTATGTCTAGTATTATGATTTTAATTATTTTATATCCATCCTCCGTTCCACAACGTTCCGCAATGGACGACGCCCTTTCAGTGTAGGTGCTTGTTTTGCATATACATATAACTGCTACTTAGGATTCTAGCTGACACATGACAACGATTGGCGATCGGGACGATTCCTCGTCGCTCTCGTAGAAGTATCGTTGCTTTGGCGAGAGGCCATGCTGCAACCGGCGGACGGCTTCTTTCACGAGATTGTTGTTTTTCAGCAGGGTTTGCAGAAACTCGTACGGATCGTCTATCGTCTCTTCGCCTTTCGTCTTCGCCTTGTTCGCCGCCTTCGCCTTCTCCGTGCCGCTGCCGCACACGGGCTCCGACCAGGACCGGCAGGGTATGTGGTAGGGCGAGGGCCGGGAGCTTCGCGTCGCCTGGTGTGCAGGTTTCGCTTTCAGGCGCAGGTTTTCGCGGATTTCGTGTACCAGCTCTTCCACCGCCAGCACGTCATTCGTCTGCTTGCTCGGCATTGTGACGATGCCCTCGCTGCTGCTGCTGCTGCCGCTATCAGGATCACTACTTCGCGACAGTGTTAACGCACAAACACTGGTGATGGTGGTGCAGTTGCTCTGGACGCGACCGAAATCGCTGTCGCCCTTTTCTGTCGGTTGAGCGATGGTTGCAGCAACAATAATAATAGATTCACGACCGATGAAATATTTGCAACTACACACACGCTTGCGCACTCACACACACGCACACACGTACGCACACTGTTGGTTCTGCCGCAAACGTTAAACGCAATATAACGTCAGCAACACACTCGGCACACTCTAATTTCTGCAACTTCCGTCCGTTGTTTTAGCTGATGCAATCCTCAAAGCGGATTAACCAATCCACAAACACACTGACACGTGCCAACACGCACACACACACACAGAAACTAAACCAACCAGCTTTTTATTTCGACTAGTTTGTTTTCAATTGTAGACCGCACTCCAGGCTAGCTCGTTCTGGATGTTTGTGTAAATGTGGTGCTCTTTTTACTGTAACTCTTGACGAAGAGTTTTCCGGTTCTAGGATACGTTAAATGCACTCGACGATTCGTTCCACTTCGTGCTCTTTCACTCACAGCACTGGCACTGCCTGGCTTGAATTGAGCTTATGATAACAGTACGCTATGCGTTTTCATTGATTGCTTACGGCGGCTACTAGCTATGCTAACTCCGTGTGCGGCTGTATTTTTTTTTTCTTCGTTAAAGCAGTGCAACGGTTCTCCCCGGAGTTTTTTGTTGTTTGTTTGTTTGATATACTACACGCAACAGTGCGTATCAAATGGGTGCTGCAACAACAAAAAGACAAGGAGAAAGCACACGAACGAGCTTTTCAATTTCCTATGGATGTTTTCCTTGCTTTTGTTACAGAGTAGGCGAGGGAAAAATTTCTCCACAGCTCCGCGGGACGTATGTTTCTGTCGGAGGTGTGAACTTGGTTCCGTTTCCTCGATACAGCACAGCAACGTCTTGGCAACTGCGGTTGAAAATGATGTTTTGTTTTCTTTTGCTCGGCACACTGCGCGTCGCCTCCTTTCTCGTTTCTTCCTGAAGCAAGCGCAAACGTACACACGCCCCGGACTGGCAGCTCGAACACAATCTGCAGTTGCTATCTTCTTTCTGCGCACCTGGCGAGAGCTGCCTGTGTTGTAGTGGTAGTGCACTGGCAACGTAGACTGCCCGTAGTTTCACTATTTCTTGTATGCACTACTGGCGTACGTGGAAAGCATACACCAAAAAACAGTATGAAGAGCTGCTGTGTGATGTGTTTTTGTGTTACACGGTTTCGCTTTACACTTTGCCCTTTTTTGCAGGTGAATCACGTCCAGTGTTTTACACGAAGTTGCGATTAATAATGAACCACCGCTAAAGCAGAGCAGAGCAAGTATGAATAGCACTATCGCACTGCAGCTCTTTCGGCAATGCTTTTTCTTGTGCTCGTTTTGAACGGGCGTACTCTGAATCTAATCCACACTAACACAACCAACACGGTCGCGCTCTGGCAAGATATACACTGTGTTCACTGTAGGGCCGTTACCCGAAATGTGTGGGCTCTAACTTCTCAAAACAGAGCACACAAACAGAGCTTGACCTCCGACGTCATTCACGATGGAGCAGGGGATGCACGAACGCACAACGCAAGAAAAAACGACCCCTTTCTTATATATACACACTCTCACACACAAGCACACACTCTCGGTTACTGACTGCTCTACGACTGTGTTTCAGACGCACTGAATCGATCCGCAGCGAAAAACAACAGCAATAACAAAGATAAACAAGGTCCGCAAAGGAAGAGGGAATCCCTTTCTATCGCCGCTGAATGTTGTTAGCACTACGGGGTAGGTACACGGTACGCGGGTCGGTGCCGTTTCCTTTCTCAGAGCGTTTACTATCCCTTTGTCAACACTCACTATCTCGTTCTTGCGCGATGCTCAGCAGCGTTGCTCTATCTCTTTTACACTCCTTGCTGTGAGATACTTTTTTCTTATGTACAGGAGCGAATAGCGACCCGGTTAGATGCTATCGACTCGGACGTGCTAGATCGAATGAACGGAACGAACCACCGCGGCTTGGTTTCGTGTTTACCTCAGCAAACCAGCCAGAGCGCGTCGACACCATGCTACACTCACACCATCTCACCCTACTCATACGAGCGCTGGGAAAAGACGTTACACAACCATATCGCAATGATTTGGCTGCTAGGAAAAGAAAGAATGGTCGTATGGTGCTTATTAATCAATTATTCCGTACTCTGCCTTATTTCTGCGATTTCAAACCATTTCTTTAGAATTCTTTCTTGAGATTTGCAATTCTGAAAAGTCGTGAAGAGTTTACCATTCATACCGCCGCACCGACAAGTACAACACACATACGAAACGTAAACAACGACCGTGTTTTCGAACTTTCGAGTAAAATCTTTATGTGTGTGTGTGCGTTTGCGGTGGTGATGTGAGCCTGCGTCTGCGCGTTTGTGTTTGAACTTCTCTCATACACGTACGTTGCGGACATATTTGCGGAGGTGTTTGCAAGAAATTCTACCCGGTAAAACTACTGCTTTCGCAAATTCTTGCCCAATCCAGGAATAGAAAAAATAATAAATTGCAATCGAAACATTCCATATTCGATGCAACCTATTTGAAAAAATGGTATCAAAAGCCTCAATACACGCCTTTCCTTCACGGATGTGGCTGTGTGTGTATGGGTGAGATCCAATGTGTTTGATCATTGTGAGCAGAAATGAGAGCAAATAACTCGTCTCTCTTTTCAGTTGCCCACTTTACACTTCCTTGAAAAAACGGTCCCCCGCCACACCAGCTCTACTTGGCATTCCATTCTGTTTCCGTTTTTTACCCACCCCATTGTTCCATCTCGCTTACTACGATTGCAATATGCCGATTGTCCATTTCACTCGTTCTAATACAGAATAATGTAAATAAACCGCTAGCAACGGCTTCACCACCACATGTACACAGGTACACCCAGTTGAACCCAGCTTACACGCAGTTACGTTCGTTCGTTGAGTCTCGCTGCAAAATGTTTTACAAGAAACGTAGAAACGCTTTCAGCACTAAAATACTGTCTTTTTTGTACATGAAAACCCTACACTATACGCGTGTGCCTTGCGTTAGTAGACACTGTAGTTGCTGTTTGCTTTCTTGCCACAGCCGTTGGATGTTTTCGTTCGCGCGTTTTCTTTCTTTCAGCTACGTTGTTCAAACAGGAAATGTCTTGCATCGCTTTCACACTTACAGCAGGCGGCTTGGCTGTCATCCCTTTTCAGTGAATGCCCTAAGCCGGGTACACAAACCCACCACCACCTCTGCGCCGTTGTAAACATGACCTCGATTTCGTAGTGTTAGTGCACAAAATGGCGCCTGCCAAGCAACGCAGCAGACGGGGTGATTGTTTTTGTTTTGTCGCGATCAAAACATCACCCCCGTCCTCTCCCCATGCGCACCAGGTGTTGTTGTTGTTGTTGGTGTTGGTGTTGGTGGTGGTGGTAGCGCTGGACTCTGCCTACGTCCATAAAACCGAGCCGCTCTGCTCACCCCACACGACGAAGTGGAATGAAATGAATTAAAAAATATACCGCGCTCTCCACACCAAGGCAAAGCTCAGCGGAAAGAGGACTGGGAAAAAGACACTTCTTCGAGAGAGGTGTATAAAACGCCTTTGCTTGTTGTTTTGTGTGCCTACGCCCGCTTTCCGTGACTCGTTCGTAACAGATTCATCAGCGGAATTATTCATTGCTCACTTCCAACACAACACATCTACGTCTACGGGCATAGTGAGCGGAAGTGAATCATCATAGCGCAAATGTCGTCCGAAGTACGGAGGGAAGCAGAAACTGTTGCAAAATACAATCGACTCACAGTCATAGTGCTTATCAAATCGCAAACAACAACAACTAGTGAGGAAATAAGGAGAACAGTTAACCGTTGAGCAAGCCAACCTTATATTCTTTTGCCAACTGTTTTAAATGTTGCTCAAGGGATGTTTTTGCAAGAAAAAATATGTCCACACGTCCACTAGCTGTTTCTTGCTCATTCAAAAGGTTTATATAAACATCTGTAACGTAAATGGAAGCTGGCTGCAGTCCCGGAGCAAAGGGCATTCTTCTCTGAATTTGGGATGGTGGGGCTTTTCCCTTTAGTCCTAAAAACACCACCAATGCAACCAAAGCTCACTAACCAAACGAAAGTAAAATTGGTCTGTTACAACAACGTGTTGTAACAAACAATTTCGTTCTTCGGTGCTGGTTTTAGCACATCCGAACGACGCCAAAAAGGATATCGGTGCAAAACCGATTCGGTGGTTCAGTTCGTTGGCGTCTGTATAAAGTTCCCTTGCCATCGGAGGTAGAACCGCACCCGCTCGTTCCATGTTGTTTAGCGCAAACAACAAATAAAAATAGCACAACGCGTGGCGCGGGACACATAAAACGGATGCCCGCCTCCCCCAAATGGAACCAACCAGTCGAAAGGATACAAGGATCCGTTCAAGGTTACCATCGCTGCTGTACATAATGTACGACACCAACGTACGACCGGGGACGCTATCATCTCTGCGCAATAGTACCGCGTGCCCGGTACAGGCCGCCCGGGTGCCCGGTATTCTGCACCGTAGAGCATCAAACATGTTGAAGCCTTATCGCACTTTATTCGTACACGATAAAGCGAGACGGAGTTTGTTTGTGTCCCGGGACATTTGAGCATGGTTTGGGTTTAACTTTCCTTTAACGACCATCTTTGCGTTCTCTCAAGCAGGGAGAAAGTGCTGGCGATATGGCGAGAGTTTGGTATATAGTATGTAGGGGGGTTTTTTGTGTGCTCTTAGCACGTTTTTCTCGAATACCATCAAGGGTGTCCTACAACCCCAGACCATCCACCAACAAGTCTGTAAGATATAATCTATCGTAGCGGGTTGACTTTTTTTTCTTTGTTTCTGGTTAACACAGAATAATAATATCAATTACATACATAATAAACATTTTAAGAGGCAACATATAATTTCAACAGTGTTATTTCAATGCATCAAAAGGCAAACGCAATAAGCTCCAGCGCGACTCTCTGCGTTCAAATATGAGAGCAAATGATGTTGCGAGGTCTCTTTACTTACATGAAATATGATTTACGATATAATGCGTCTGCAAACCGCTTAACCAGTTGAACTTTGTTATCTGCAAAACAATTCAATGACAAAATACATTACATTAAATTCATAATTTAACATAACTCGGTACACATCAATGAGAAGCAGTGCAGTGAAATGTTGCTGTAAAATGTTGCGAATTCGAAATTCACAGCATGATGCTTTAAAACAAATAGTTAATTACTTAAACTAGCATTTCAAAACAAACACCCCAATCAATCAAGCCAACCGAACGATTTTTGCAAACTAATACCAAAAACGAAAATGATTCGGCAGCAAAATTCGGAACGACAAATCAAACGCAAAAAAAAAAAACAGAAACGCAATGGTAAACAAAACGATGGCTTTAGTAAATACGTTGTCCTCACACATACAGCACAGATTGTGCTGGTAGATAAGTCGGGTGCAAGCGATCGATCGTTCGAGGGAATGCCAGTTTTATCAACATCTGATACACTTTTCTCCGTACTGGGTACGAAAACAACTTCCATCGCTCGAGTTTGCTCCAGCTTTGAAGGGAGAGCGCGCATATGATACAACAATTCCTTTTTTTTTTTCTTTGTAACTCAAAATCATCACAACAACACTCCGAACAACATCGTCATTCATGAACAGAATGGTAAACAAAAAACGCTCCAAGGTTGCCAGCTCCAGCTTTGGTAAACAACTTTGATAAGTGCCGAGAGCTTATCGTTGGAAAATCATTTAATATTTTCTTCGAAAGATAATTTCGTTCCACCGAAACGGCGCTTGGTTTCATAAAACATTCATTCAAACGTTCACAAGCAATGCGCAATGGGGAGTGCCTGAGGTGGTGTTTCAAATATCATTGACAGTAAGCGATAATATATACTTTGCTGTTTGCATCATTTTGCAGATAAATCATTTTTTAAACATTCACATGATACATTTCCAATCGTGCCAATCAACAACAACAACACACACACACACGATCGATTGCACATGTGTTAAAATGAGAAAGCAAACAAATCCTATATTTAGTAATACGTTACATTTTCAATTCGAACGACCCGCTGTGTAAGCGAAACTGGTCAATTGGGGAATTTCCAGTGGAAATCCATCACGTCAGCTGCATTTACCGAGAGGACACACGCACACATTCCCCTAAACTATCACATTCACGACATTTCT
The DNA here is from genome assembly GCF_943734685.1 of Anopheles coluzzii. NCBI lineage: Eukaryota > Metazoa > Arthropoda > Insecta > Diptera > Culicidae > Anopheles > Anopheles coluzzii. Next base: position 71,204,697 of record NC_064670.1, read on the forward strand.
TAGATCGTGGGGAATTCTAAGATCAGTAACGATGTGACAGAAACAGCCGGTCGTTGTACAAAACAGAAAACAAGTTATATTCTTGCAGGTTATTAGTGGAAACATTATATGTACGTGTGTGTGTGTATCTTGACGCCGTTACAATCCTGCGTTGTAATAACCCCAGGCCATAGAGAGATAAGTGATAAGGCCACACGAAATACTATCGCTAACGAATGGCAAAGTCCAACATGGCACAACACACACAACAGTGTTGTCAGTACAGTCGGCGGATCGGCATAGACGCAAGCCCCTCACCCACACCCACCCATAGCGCTCTCAGCCACACAATGCACAACAACAAAAACACTCCCCAAGCCAACCCACACCCCCCCCCCCCCCTCCTCCCCCCAAGGGTACATGCTGGCAGCGCCAAACGAGTGTCGCCGAGAGCACGGTAAAAAAAAGGGTACATAGTAAACAAACCGATCGGTTTTCAGCTCGCTCGCAACACCCAACACAGTTCCCACACACCACACTTCCTTTGCGCGTACACACAGCACTATTGCAACTGTCCATGGCCCCGATTGGAGCGCATCCGAGAGGCGCGCATCTACCCTCTCTCTGTGTGTGAGCATTGAAATTGCATTGGCGATGTGTTGGTACACGATGTGGTCGTTCCATGGTGCAGCGAGCCAGCCCCGCCCGGTGGGGGCCTCATCAGGCGGGTCGTCACATGGACGGTGCACGCGGTCAGTCACGATGCACCAACAAGTAATCCGACGATGGTTGCGACTTGACTGCATCCTTTTACGCCAACAGTCAAGCCATCTGTTACGGCCATTACGGGGTAGCGTCCACGTACAAAAATGAGACTTTAACAAATGATTTGTGTGTGTTTTTTAAGAACACCATAATTTCATGTTTGAAGCCGGTACAACGCGCATCACGGCTTTAATAGGGGAAGGAAACATTGTATGTGCATGTGAATGTGTGCTTTTGCGCGTTACGAAAATAGATCCATCTGGACCACACTTGCTGAATGTACACAGCTTGTTGTCAACATGTGGCCCTGGCACTGGCGGTCACAAGCGGTCTACTGATAGGAAAAGTTAGACTAATGTATGAAGCATTGATCAGTACAATAACAATATGTTCTGTAGTCTGCTGTAGTCGGTAAATGTAACGAAAGGAACAACAACTGCATTTATTCTCGTCTAAGTGGAGCAAAATGATGTTTATATAAAAGAGCGAGAGAGCGAGAGAGAGAGAGAGAGAGAGAGAAAGAGAGAAGGAGAGTGATGCTGTAGGGTGATATTGCAATCCGATGCAATGGAATGCACCATAACCCCATTCGTGTCCGCCCATAGTGTGTGCAAGTGTGCAAGTGTGTGTAAATGTGGGCGAAGTGTTTGGGTAAGGGAATCCCACGCAGAAGAGAGAAAAAATAAATGCTACGTTAAGCTGGGTGTGCATTGGTGTTTATTCGCTTTTTTTGTCGACCCATCTGAGACAGTTATTTGAGTGAGTCGTGTGTGCAGCAGGGTGGTGGTGGTTGTGGTGGTCGTGTGCATGAATCTTATGCGCATGGCACAATCGTGTTTCGGTGGGAACAAAAAACGCAACAAGCATTTTGCTGAATGAATAACCGAAGGCAAGAGTTCGCTGACGTTTCGCTGACGAGTGAATGCATTTGTTGGTTCACGAGCATTGCTGCATTGCTGCACACCACCAGTCAACGTTCGCAGATGGGAAGGTACATGAATGCAAGTGCACAATGGAATGGCCAACAATGGTTTAACGCTTGTCGAACAATGAAGAAGAAGATGCAGCTTCTTAACGAAATCTTTAAAAAAAGCCACTAAATAACCAGCGACACACTGCAGCACTTGTGTTATCACGTCGTTGCAACAAAGTGCAGCTCCCACAGTGGGCCTAAGCACTCGAGCAAAAATGTAACAGAGCTACATTACACATTGTACTTCAAGGGCTAATACAGCCAGTATCTTTACAGCCCTTCAATTACAAACCTTCTGTTGTTTGCACCAAAAGAACGGAGCGTTCGTTGGATGTGTCAAACCAAACAGAAGCATTCAGCTGTATTGCTGCAACATTGCTCTACTGCGTTGCAGTATGAATGATACGGATGTCATCAATGCTTAGTGTGATATCAGTTAATCTTTGCGTGGCTACGAACAGGATTAGCTTGAAGCCTTTGGCTAGACGTGTCCAGGCAAAGGGACAGGGCAGGGTTAGCAAACACAGTTCGCAACCGTGTTTGTGAGCCAATGTGTGAAATGATCAGCACACGGCAGTATCGCAAAGGTGTGTGCAATAAAATATCAACAATGTACACTTTAGCGCGCCGATTTGGGCTCAACGAACCTACCTAACCACATCCATCCATCCGGCATCATCATGACGGCAAACATTGACCAAAGCAAAATTAAGGAAGCAAAAAAGGAAAGGCAAAAATGTGCCAAAACATACTGAACGAAAGTCAACGTTCTTGGCGAGTTTCCTCTCCCATCATTCCTCCTCGCCCTTTCCTTTTCAACTGCCGTTCGACTGTACATGTAGTAGTTTCACCGGCAAGCAGCATCGTGAAGTGTAAATATTAGTGGTGGATACTCATACGAATCCGGCCACGTCCGTATTGAGGTCCGGGGTCCGTACTCTATCGGGAATCGATTCCGTCCCGTCGTTTTAACGGTGGCGTAACCAACGGTGCCGCAACTCGTATGATGACTTATGCACTCGGCTGCCTCCATGAGTTGGAACCGGCATCACACTCTCCTGAACCCATTGAAGCCAACACATTCGGTGGTTCCTGTTCCGGTAGGTTCGAAGCCAATCCCTACTACTTGCTATACACATGAAGCAACAGTAGGCTAGGGTAATGATATTATTCGGCATAAATTTTCATCGAAAAGAGCGTTTGAAGCATTTGGCTCCCGTTTGTTACTCTGCTGTGTTTACCAATGAAAATAACAGAAAACCAAACTGCAAAACAAACAAGTCCTGTTACGGCAGTAAAATAAATATGCCAGAACGGATAAATAATACTTTTGGTTAATATTAATACCCTTGTGTACTGTAAGAGTAAGCGGTTGTGCACAAAATAAATGAATAAATATTATTTGTTTTTGTTGATTATTATTATTATTATTATTATTATTATTATTATTATTATTAATCAACTACTCGTGTAGATGAATAGATGTAGAATATATCGACTGCTACAGTTATGATATATTTCGTCACTTAGGTATTCTCAAATATGATATTTTGATGGTTCTAATCAAGTCTAATCTAATCAATCAACATTAACTTCGAGCAAGTTTACTTTGTTTCTGAATTGAAAAAAGATGATTTTTATTTTAAAAAGCTTTTGAATCGTTAGATTCAAGAACTTCTTTCGATATCTCTATCTTATCTGTTGAGTTCATTAGACCCCAAGAATGGATAAAAAGTCGTTACTCACACATATGCGATGGATGAAAACATTTTTGTAAATAAATTTCAAATTTTAGTAAGTATAGATTGAAACGGCTGGCCCGGTCTGGTAGGCTGTGCGACTTAAGTACATGCCCGTCATGGGTTCAAGACCCGAATAGACCGTGCCCCAATATGTAGGACTGACTAGTCTGCTATTGGAACAAAAAGTCACTGAAAGCCAATCCCACTTCACTAGTGGGTACAGGGCAGGCCTTGACCGACAACGTTTGTTGTGCCAAAGAAGAAGAATATTGAAACGTGAATAGAAAAAAAAACCTGTTCGTATAAACACTCAAAAGCAAGCTCATAGCACACAAAAAATAAATTTTGTTCGAAAACTTGCTTTACACAATCCTTTAATACCGTACCAGTTAAAGATATAACGCGTTTCATGAAAACTTTCCTTTCTATGAATGTTATAAAAGCGGAGCATTCTGTCAAATAAAATAGAAAGTTTACAGAAAAGCTAGCAAAACCATGGTTTACACCTGAGGGAAACCACAAAAATCCTCAAAAATGATCTGTAATGATTGTAATGATTGTGTCTGTAATGGACCTACTATCAGACTTAAAAAAAAACGACAACCCACACCAAGGATGCTACTACGTATGTTAAAATAATGCACGAGAAGAAAGCGACTAAGCTGCGCCTCTAAAAGAATCTCTGTCCAGAGTTCACTATTTTGCTGCGCATTTGTGCTTTCCATGAGACCAACGAAATCACAGCAATCGGGCCCCCGTTCCTAGCGCGACCAGTGAGATTTTGTTTTCATTTCATACCTCGCGTGTGTTGACGTGTGCCTCGTCGAGTGTGCCTGTGTGTTTTCATTCTTTATTCATCACATCCCGCGCTTAACCGTTTGGCTGGCACTCGTTCATTGAACCTCCACGTGCGCTGCGACATTCTTGCTAATTCAATCGTACACACTAAAGTACGTCAACACGGTAGTGTGTCGTCGTTTGTTTTCCTCCTTTTTTGTTTAGAGATTGCAAAAGGGCGTGTGTAGTGTGTGTAGATGTCATCTGAGACGATCAAACAATGTAGTGATTAGCGATCGTGCGATTATTACCATCACTAGTTTTAACCAGTATGTAGATAGTGGATGAATTAAAACTCGAATCAATCTGCATGTTTATCTCATTCTTTCAGTTATGAAAGTTTGCGTCATACTGTGCACATTGTAACGTTAAAATTTGGATTTGTTCAAGCCCACCGTCCTATGAAAGTAAAGCCGAAATTGTGTACAAACAGGATGGAATATAACACTCAAAATATTTCATCTTAACTTTAGTAGCTCTACCAGTATCAGTCATTTTAGCGGGTCAGGTACAGTCATAAAAACACCTGTGCGTTCTATCGGTTGTTCGTTTTCCATGATAGATCCGATAAGATGTTCGCTTAGCTTCAACATCCCACCCAAAACACACCTGTCGCCACGAAAACGTTGTGCGTTAGCCGCCGGTGGATAGTTTCCCACATTCTTTTAAATTCTTTTCTTTTTCTGAAAACAGAATATCCAGTTTATGCTTTAGCGCGAGAGGTGCTTGTGTGTGTGTGTGTGTGTGTGTGGGCAGGCGTGTCCGTGCGCGTGCAAGCCGTATGATTCAGCAGCATACCGGCTTTCTCAAGGTTAATCTGTTCTAAGGTACAATGGCTTCTCGATCGTTGCCGAAGCCGGTGAGGATCTTCACATGCTGAGTTCGTTCTTGTTTGCTGAACCGCGGCGTAGCTCATGTTTTTTTTCTTCTTCCACTTCCGAACCGAAACGCGTAGTAAATCGGTGCGCGTGGATTTGAAATGTACGCCTTTACCGTACATCACACCACGTTGCCGGCGGTGTTTGTTTTCGTTCATCGCCGAGTCATAACAAAGGGGAGCGTAGAAATAGTGAAAGAATGCAAATTTAACGACCAAACCCTCACCTCACACGCGCGCACACACACACACACACAAACCCAAAAATAAAATAAAAATCTGCGCTGATAAAGAGTTGCTAGAAAGGCCCTTTTTGATCAAATCTAATGCGAGATACATTTGAGACCCATTCACCTGCGGCTTAACAACCAGTCTGGACATTATTTATGTTTTGTTTTCAATGAAAATGGTAATTATTTCCTCTTCTATCATTTCCGATTTGTTCGTTAAACGGTTGTGGGAATGTTTATACAATCGTTTTGCTAGCGCCAATCACATGGCCCGTGCCCAGAGAGAAGTTGGTACGCATTCCAAAGCACAAAGGTAACGGCGCGCTCACTCAAAAGCCATCACACCGTGTATGAGATGACTTTGGATCGATGACTCCCTTTCAGACTGTCGGTATTTGCACCCAAGCCCCTGCTTCTAGCGCCTCCCCGGCACTGCCAGACATTCTGGAGGTAGATTTCGCTTCCGCTTACAACGCTAACCTTGACAGCGGTTATTACACCTTGCCGAATCTGTCTGATGAATTCCAACGCATGAATCCTTTCTTTTTTTTTTTATTCAGCATCGGAAAAAAATGTCTGATCCCAGGTAACAGGTGGCAAATTTACGTTGAGATAATAAACGAGTAATAAATTGAATTTATTCAAATTAATACTGAGCGTGGATTTAAACTACAGCTAACTAAAGCAGCAACAATAAGAAATATGTTTCAACCACCCCGTTCCCTTGGCATATAGTTATATTATTATTGTGCAATTTAGTTTATACCGAAATTCAAACTTCTTTTCCCCGTTTATCTTTACTAAAAATGTACAAAAATATACATATTTTTTCGTTTACCAAATCTATTACATCAACAGTACAGAAACGGTTCACTAATATAGCAAAAGAAGAAAAAAACCAAACTAGAACGAACAGTAGTTGTTTTTATTCGAAATACGACTTTTTCTACACGTACGCAAATTTGAACCTGGGCAAGTAAATTTAACCGTGACGATGATGCAACACATTAACCAGATATATCTGACTTTCCTTTGAACGAAAGAACGACGTCTGCGTGCGCGTGTGTGTTTGTGTGTGTGTGTGTGTGGCTGTAAACAAACTTTGCGCGGGAATTTCATCATTCCGCAGCGTCTGGAAATGTATGTTTGTATGCGTATGGCACATGGAAGCGAAAAAGGTTTTAGCTGCCCTTGTGTGTTGTAAAACACATTTGCGCGAGAGAGTCAAAGAGTATCGCAAAACTTAAAACACCAATTTACCTGGCAAAACCTGGCACCGTTTGGAGAGGGGGAACGAAAAGGAACTCGACTCAAAAAAAGAGCGCCTGAGAGACCACCCCACACGGCTGCAGCCAAATGGGACGAAGAAGGATCACAGACCGGAGGCGGCAACTCCGGCATTCGAAGCAACACAACAAAGAAACCGGCTTTTGAAGAGGAGAAAAATAATACAACCACGCGATACAGTGAAAAATGAACGGAAAGGAAACATCCAAACAAGGCAAACGATCGAGGCCAGACGATCGAACGATTGTGGCTCGGTTTGCAGCTTGCCGTTTCCAGTGCACGCGGTAAATAAAAAGTGCTCACAAAGGGAAAAGGAAAGGAGAAGAAAGGATCGAGAATGTGAAACGTGATGGTACGAGATGAAGGAAAAAGGGTTACAGGTGCCCATGCCCATACCGAATGAGTAAAAATAACACAACCCAACCAAGCGCTCAACCCTCTCCTGTATGTTAGTCAACATTATGGAACTGCTTCGTTATGCGGTCAACACGAGGCTACAGCCATTTATGTGGCAATTTGTTTGCAGAAAGCACTAACATACTAAAATATAAATTTAAACGTGAGCAAATAAAATATTTTATGATAACACAAGCATAATCAGTGGTTGCAAACAGACAGAAAATCCATCAAATGGTGCACCTATTTCTATATTGAGCTCATTTACTTGAACTCATAATCACGCTGGCAGTAACGCCACGCCACCCAGCCACCCTCTTCCCTCCTTGCCCTCCCCCTCCCCCACATCCCACAAAAATACATTCGCCGATCACTGTTCCCATTCATTACGCCGTGGGCAGAGCCGTCTGCGATCAGACCATTCCATCATCATACACTGTGGTTCGCATTTTTTATGGTTTCCATCGCCTTCTAGGACTGATAGACACAAAAAACAACAACAACAACAGCAACACTCCAGGCAGTGTGTACGTGATGTGTGTACGCTTGCCATTTGCTTCTTCCAGCCTTCTTCGGTTTGAGCGTCTCTTTGCCTTCCGAGGCGGCCAGGCCAATGCACAACAGTGTGGAGAAGTGGCGTGTAAAAACAGAACGGAAGAAAAATAATAACAAAGCCGGCTGCCGGCAACGTCGTCGAGGGAAAAGCTTCTTCAAACCCGCTGGGGGCCAACTTTGCACCCTCCACCAACCAACCAGCCCAGCCAGCCGTACAAGGCCAACGCCAAAGCAGACACGCATCGAAGATGGCGTGGTAGAAAGGGATGGCAATTGAGCACGACACGACCAAGAAGAAGAAGGTCTCGACTCGACTCGATCGAATGCCGTGTCTTTTCGTGCGATCTTGTGCTGTGTTTGTTTTGGTTGGTGGATCTTTCGTCTGCGAAGAGAGAAAGATGAAGAGATGCATGTTGTTGCGGTAGCAACGGGTAGGTTTGAGGCGATTTTTAAATTGCAACGGCTGAGTTGAGGAGATTTAAATTGCAACGCAATATTTCATTTGCAACGGCTAAGTTTGGATAGAAATTCGAAGCTATTGTAACTTATCGTATGAGAACGAGATCGCTGGCCTAAATAAACATACAATTGGAACGGCCCGTTTCTTGAGTTCATCGATAAGCATAAGCCACTCGACCAACGCGTAGGGTAATAAAAATATTTAGATCTGGTGCACCCCGTAGGAGGACAGAAATGCATGAAGAACGACCGGAGAAAAGAAAACATAAAGATTATAAACAAATTGTTGCATGCATTGCAAAAAAAGGGCCACGGTCAAGTGTTTGTAGGATCAATCTAGAAGGCGTAGACTTGAAGTATAAACAAATTGCTGCATGCATTGACAAAAAGGGCCACGGTACTTTCACACACTGGCACCAATACAATTAAACGACGTGTACGGACACGTTCAACACCATCAAAAATGTTAGCATATAAGAACCAATTTTGTCAAATAAACGAGCAGATCTAATTTAGAAACTGAACGGAAAACGTCTCGATTGTTTTGAACGTCTTGGCCTTTCCTAGGTTTTTTTCTTTAGGTCTCATCCGGGTCCCTCTGCCCCCATCCGAAAAGTTATTTGAATGAATTGTACCACTTTCGAAGCATAGGTTCCCACGAACCGCGAACACTAGCCGAAGGTTTAATGTACAATTTATTTTGGTAACTCCTTTCGGGCAGAAACCCATCTTTATATAAATTTGTTTTCGGTTGAATCTCAGGACATTGAAGGCCTTTCCTTCGCGTGGCCTGGCCCGAGTTCCGCCGACAACATTGGTGGCTCCAGAGAGGAAACGAATTCTCATTCGTCAGTACAGATTGAAGCTCCAGTCAGGAGACGAATTCCTTATCATCCAGAGATGAAACGAATTATTATTCGTTGACATTGGTTTAGCACCGGAGAGGATGCGAATTATTATTCGATCCAGTTTGTAAAGAGAGTAACTTTTTACAAGAACGATCCTGTCCACAGAGAAGGCGTTCAATTTCAAGGGTCATAGCAAAAGGAACAAGCGAACTCTACCTGTTGGGATAAATCCTTCAGTTATTAAAAAACTGACCTACGCGCTACCTTGAGCAACAGTAGTTGCATAATAATTTCGGTTGCTAAACCAGAGAAGGAAGATCAATCAACACCAAAATGGGTTTAAAGGGTAAGAAGTACTTCGTTAATAACGAAGCCGGACTCTGCAGACTGTGTACACAGGCAGATGATTCCGAATCAAAAATGGTCCAGTGTGAAGAGTGTGACCGATGGTTTCACTTGGCTTGTGCTAAGCTTAACACGAAACCAACCAACGGGGAAGAATACATTTGTATTAAATGTAAGGATAATTTTTCGCAAGAAATGCCGCTTCCCAAAGCCCACAATTCTGTGGTATCGGCTTTGATTGAAGCACTGAAGCAAAATCGCATGAACGATAATATGTTCTACAAACGAACAACATTAAGAGAACTTCCATACTTCGATGGAAGAGCAAAAGATTGGCCTAAATTCAAAAAGGCATTTGATGAAACCTCGGAGGAAGCTGGGTTCAGTAATTTAGAAAACTTGAATCGCCTTCAAACTTATCTTAAGGGAGACGCAGAAAGAAGCGTAAGATCACTTTTTCTGGATCCCATAAACGTAAATATGATTATCAAAAGATTGGAGGAAGTATACGGAAGACCTGAAATCGTTTATCAGGAGTTACTGAACGATGTTACAAAAATTCGGGTGGAAAATAACAAAATCCCCGAACTAAGCGAAGCGCTTGAAAATCTTGTAACAAACATGCAGGTTATGAAAAAGAAGGAATATTTGTACGATCATCGACTTATTGATGATTTGGTAGGCAAAATGCCATTTTACCTCCAAACTAATTGGATTGCATACAAAGGTAACATTCAGAAAGACGAGATTGTCACTCTTACGCATTTATCGGATTGGCTCATACCAATCGCAAGCACAATACGGCAACTACCGAAACAAAATAATCATTTGGATTATTCAGCAACTTTACATATACCAAGCAAAGGTAATAACACATTCTTTGATGATATGATATTTTGTCATAAAGGATCGCTCAATCCAGAGCCGATAAAAGATCGGCCAGAACACTCAAATAGTTTATCCAGGTTTATTAATGATAAATCATTAGCAGAAACTAGTTCATCAAGAACAAACGATCATTCGGAAATCTTAGGCTTTCTAGGAGCAATCACTTCCCAAAATAACATTTGTTCAAACGAAGCAAAGGAAGAAGAGAACACCACAATAAATAGGTTGCCTCACAAACGTAAACGATTGAAACCACCGAAAAGGAAGGTCAAAGAGAAGAGGAAAAATGAATCAGTTACAATGTCAACAGAAACAGCATTAGAGTGTGCGGACAGAAAAGAAAATCAAATGCAAACCCAAGGCGATAAGAACAAGGAAAATAATGAGAGAACGATTAAAGTAAATAGAGGTGTGCAAGAAATTGAAAATTTGCTAGAACCCATAAACATTTTTGGACACAAAAAGGCAATAGAGGTAAAGATTGAAATCTTAGATGAAGGTATATCATTTGATATCAGTAATGAAGTACAATCAGTATCAGAAACTTCGATTGGTAAAACATTTATTGATCATGATCATGAGAGTATTTTGATGAGAGTTTTTTGTATAGAACAAAATGAATTGACAAATTTCAATGTGCAGGAAATAACGAAAACAGAATTGGAAAAATATAATGAAATAAAAGAAGTATCAGAACTCGAAATAAATAACCAGGAGCTAGACAAAAATAACGATACAGCTCAACATTCAAGAAAAGATCTAAATACACTAGACATGACAATGATCACAAGTTTGAATACTTTGAACAAACAACTCTTGCGTGGGTTAAAAATCAAATTAGACTTTTATGAAAGAGACAATAACGATGCTGGTAGGACTTATCTGAAAATGAAATTATCAACACAAGAACCCATCAAAGCAAACACGAGATACGACTTAAAGAAATGGTCCCTTTATTGGGAGGAGTTTAAAATATTTTTGATGGAAATGCAATCAGTTGCAAAAGTAGTTAACATAAACGAGAGAATAAAAAAATATTTGCCTAAAGAAAGCCAAGAAAAAGAGCATACATTGAAAATACGAAAGCTAGGCATAGATGAAACTTCCGCAATAACTGAGGTGCAGAACAATCTTTGCAAACGGTTAATTAATTGCTACGTGCACTTACTACTTTGGATTTCGAGCATCCTTGCAACATACGCCACTTTCACCAAAGCACACGGTGAAAACAAACTTCAACTTCCTTACGAGAGAGGAAAACTATTTGGTCATCTGGGGAAGATTCTGGAACCGCGCAGACATCATCCGAGGCGAATTGCGACAGACGTTGAATCAAAAGCAAGCATCATATATAAGCATCGGCTGATCGTCATCTAACCGTTGTATTGCATTGATTGAAGATTATTCAATTTAATTAAGGAAAACAATATATTGAATGGAAGTAAAATAGCCGGATCAAGTATCCATACATCGCTCAAACCAAGAGTTAGGTGTAATTCATAGTGATGAATTACAAGGGGGAGAATGTTGCGGTAGCAACGGGTAGGTTTGAGGCGATTTTTAAATTGCAACGGCTGAGTTGAGGAGATTTAAATTGCAACGCAATATTTCATTTGCAACGGCTAAGTTTGGATAGAAATTCGAAGCTATTGTAACTTATCGTATGAGAACGAGATCGCTGGCCTAAATAAACATACAATTGGAACGGCCCGTTTCTTGAGTTCATCGATAAGCATAAGCCACTCGACCAACGCGTAGGGTAATAAAAATATTTAGATCTGGTGCACCCCGTAGGAGGACAGAAATGCATGAAGAACGACCGGAGAAAAGAAAACATAAAGATTATAAACAAATTGTTGCATGCATTGCAAAAAAAGGGCCACGGTCAAGTGTTTGTAGGATCAATCTAGAAGGCGTAGACTTGAAGTATAAACAAATTGCTGCATGCATTGACAAAAAGGGCCACGGTACTTTCACACACTGGCACCAATACAATTAAACGACGTGTACGGACACGTTCAACACCATCAAAAATGTTAGCATATAAGAACCAATTTTGTCAAATAAACGAGCAGATCTAATTTAGAAACTGAACGGAAAACGTCTCGATTGTTTTGAACGTCTTGGCCTTTCCTAGGTTTTTTTCTTTAGGTCTCATCCGGGTCCCTCTGCCCCCATCCGAAAAGTTATTTGAATGAATTGTACCACTTTCGAAGCATAGGTTCCCACGAACCGCGAACACTAGCCGAAGGTTTAATGTACAATTTATTTTGGTAACTCCTTTCGGGCAGAAACCCATCTTTATATAAATTTGTTTTCGGTTGAATCTCAGGACATTGAAGGCCTTTCCTTCGCGTGGCCTGGCCCGAGTTCCGCCGACAACACATGTACTACACCCCGCAGCACAAGGCGAGCGGAATGTAGCGGAATCGACAAGGCACAATCGTGTGGTGTTTGTGCAAAACCGAGCCATAATAAGACAGGGTAAGTAAAAGAAATTGGACCTCACGGGGATCCTATGGGGATCGTCGTTAATTATCGAGCGTCTGTAACGTTTACAGGTGACTTTTCAGTTGATTTCAAAACTATCTCACATAGGACACCTACGTTACACAAGTCTTCACCAGCACTCCAATGCATTTAGACAACAAAAGCTTGTGCTATTTGCAAAGGTAACTTATTGTTGACAGCCATTTAGAAAACTGTAAATAGGAGGACTCTTCTTGCTAATCATTTTATTTCAGTCCCATATTTATTTCATTGCTCCTTTCCTAGGGTTAGTTATATAGCATAATTTAGAACTCAACCGCCGATCTATACGCACTTTGGGTTGGTTCTTTCCGTATCGGTTCACCGCTAATTAAGAGTTAGTCTCAGTCCGTTTCATTACGACGGTCGAGGTTTACGATGCGTGGAAGGTGAATGACGCCGTCATGCTACGTTCCGCCCTGAAATAATGCAATGTCTGGCAAGTTGTTTTCTTTTTCGAATTTCCGTTGAGGTGGATTTTACAATCTTGTTAATTTTTGATAGTGAAAACGTGACTGTTCTGCCTATAGATTGGCATACTAATTGTAGGAGCATTCAGCATTCGCGAATTGTATGAATTTCTTGTCATTTGTGCACTTCATATTAAGCCCATTTTCACGCGATATGATTGTGTGAAGTACCGAAATTTCAATATAACCACTAGGGTTGACCATTCCATGTGTTGTGGTGCGCTAAGGGAACCCAAAACAAACCCAAAAATAACGGATGGATAGTAGCAAAGCAAAGACGGTTAGGGACACATGGTTACAACAACCCAGCCAAACGCATCTTTTACTTCTCGCATTCTCGTTCATGTGTCTGGCGTTCGTTCACACATGCAGAGAAGCTGTGTAGACTTCGTGGAATTCTCTCGCCTTAAGAAAGTGATGTTTGCTTCTCTTTCCTTGCTTTCCGGTTGGTTTCTTCTTCACGGGAAACATGCACGAACAAGTTTCTCCCGGCATTTGATATGCGAGACGAAAAGAACTTGTGGAAAAATGAGTGAAGCCAAACGGCCCGCCGCCCGAACGGCACATGAATTCTGTCGAAAAGAAACCTTAAAATTGTTTGCCATAGCCTCAATGCTTCGGCTTTCAAACTCAAGTGTAATGGAACTTTCCGTTGGTACGCGGGACCGCTCCTTTAGGGTAGATCTTTCCATGATGAAATGCGCTTCACGATTCTCCTTTGCGTTGTTTACCTCTGAACGTATACAGCCGCGCGAAGGGTTAGCAGCTGACATCATTAAACTTTCCAAAATTACGTGTAACGTGTATGCTTTATTCTACAAAAATGCCTTTGTTGCCAGAAATGTAAAATTAGTCCAACATTCAATATATAATGGATAACACGTCTACAATCGTTGATGAGACGGTCGGTCCGGGTACAATGTAATTGATTGTATTAAATATATTTAATATTTGATAAATAATTTTCATACAATATTACTTTCTTACTACCAATGCCAGACGAGATTCCATAGGTAAGGAAATGTTGAATAAATCTCGCTAGCCCCAGTCTTGTGGGACCATAAAAACATAAGAACAGCATAGTTCGCCCAAAGGTGCTGATGCTTTAAATTCTGTTCTGCCAGAGTTCACAAACCTATAGGCATAAGTTTCACAGAAACAAATGTGACTTGGACCGACGAAGAACCGGTGTTGAGAGATAGGGAAGAGCGTAAGGAAAGAAGAGATGATTAACCAGCAAGAAAATGAGTAAGCGGGGAGACGACTAGTGTAAATGGAGGAGGAGGGCACCGCCTATTTAGTTTTATGAATGGGGGGTTTGAACTTAGAAATATTCAAGGTTACTATCGGTTATGCTCATGAGGCAAGAGTAATCATTAAGATTCTTGTTTATGAATACAAAGAATGTGCACAACGTGATAATGTGTTTTTTTTTTTTCATGCTAAAGCGGATGCGGAGAGAAAAAAATCATGTTTTATGTGATACGGTCAGCTCGACAGTTTTTACGCGAAATAAAAAAAGAGAACGTTTTTGACTACATGAAGTAAGCGATTGTGTTCTAAAATAGTGGGTACACAGTTTTGTAGAAAATAAAAACCTTGACGCAGTTGAAATGAGTTTGAAATGTTTAACAAAATTTAGGGTGGCTACCATTGTGCTATCGGCAAGGCGAAATTACCCATTCAAAGAAAAACTAGTGCCATCTGTCGAGAGGAATAAATCGAACAAGCTAGCGCCATCTGTTGAGACCATCAATAAATAAATAATCGATGAAGATTACATTTGGCGCACAGTGCCATCTTGTGGCAAAATTATAAATTACTTTACAGTGAATTCCCCTTTTGCGTCCACAGTATTCCCCGAAGCAAGAAGTGGCGCTAATGTTGAATCTATTGTATACCGTCTATACAATTTTGTAATATTTGTCATATTTACTTTGTTAAAATGTATAACTATTTACTGACATCTCATTTTGATGATTTGAAGATGATGCCTGAAGGGATGATTTGCTGAATAAGCCGCATGTGGATTCAACGCTATTGCCGCTATAGGTTATTGTTATGCAATAATTTAGAATATGGCCTTAAAAGGGTATATCTTAAAATTCATTAAATATATTAATGAATTTAATTAATGCTTTCAAACCGCGTTAGTTTCTATATTACAAGAAATAGTTTAAAATTGTAATATTAATTGTCAAATCAATCCAACGATTCAGCCCTCTGTGAAGAGAGAAAAAAAATATGTCAAACTAATGTCTCGAACATACCGGTGCCGTAAAGAGTAAAACATACCAAAACAATATGTTTTTATCATTGCTGCTACACACAAACTAAACACAATCTTCAAAAGTTTATCTTTGTCGACAAAGTTTGGGGCCGAGCAAAGCAAAACAAAAAATCTTTCCTTGATAGATCGGAAAGACAGTCTAAAATATCCTCCTGGCCGTGACAGTCCATTCGGTGCTGGTTTCATAACTGCTTGTTATCAAAGCAATCTGAACACTTGCACTAGGCTAACAATCCAGAAAGTGTTTGTGGTTTAACAAAAACTAATAAATAAAAAGAAGTAGGCCTAATCTTCCCAGCTCGAAATCATGAGTGGATATTTGGCTCGAAACTACGGCAGTCGCTACATATCTGTGAGTCAAAAAAAAAGAGAAGGAAAATCGGAAGTTGAATTGCCTAAAATGCAGCATGCTATACGAAAAATCACTATCACTTTCAGTTCTGTAAGAAGGGAAACATCACAGCTCACTCCTAAAAATAAATTTGTTTAAAAAAGACTCGGCAGCACTACATGACGAGTTGTTTGGTGAAAATTGTTGAATTGACGGAGTAAAAGTTTTTAATTGTTCGTTGTTTTGTTTTGTTTTGTTTTTTTTTTTCAGATACTCAGCCGTGTATGGTCAGGAAACTCACAGCTGATGAAAAATTCCGAAGCAACATTGAGAAAAACCCTCGAAGCAAAGTTCCCTCAGGTAGGGATAATGTATGTGACATTCAAACAATAGTGCTGCCCCAGGCGGCTATCGAGAAAAGGGTCGTTGATCGATCGTCGCCCAAGATTACACTATCACTCACCGAGCACAATACACAATAATGACACTCAAATTGCGTTTTCTTCACGATTGCAGGCAAAGAACATTGTCGTTAGCGACATTTCCGGAGGATGTGGATCGATGTACGAAATATACGTCGAAAGTAAAGAATTTAAAGGTCTGTCGACTGTTAAGCAACACCGGTTGATCACGGAAACTCTCAAATCGGAAATTAAGGATATGCACGGCCTGCGGATACACACATCGATAGCTGAATAATTGCTACACAGAAATTGGCTAACGTTTGCTGTAGCTGAGCGCTATAGAGCAAATAATGATAATACTTCTACGGAAGCAACGGTGCAAAACGTCACTTTCATAGCAAAAAAACAACAAAAATAAAATGTTCTAATACGTACCTCAAGACAAAGATTATTCACTTATCGCACAGTCAAGCAGCAAACAATTGAAAGCCAATTGTGCAAAGCTGGTGGATGCAACGATGGCGATGAGAGCTTACGCAGACAGGACTGATTGTTCAAGATTGGGAGACACCAGTAGCTATGATCGACCAGTTTAACGCGCTGTTCTTTTTCTTGTTTTATGGAAATAAGTGGGCGCGATATGGTTCACTCTTATACGGTGATGGCTAACCACGAACACTGACTGTTATCAGTTATCACAAGCATGAGACTCTCAACGATTATCAGCGTTTGAACTGTGTGTTTCCAGAGCAATATATGCGCGCACAAAAGGATACGTAGCTAAACAACTGATAGTTGCGTTTTTGTTTATCATAGCCTCACCAAGGGCTGTCGATTGGACATGGAGATGACGTTATTGAAATTAAAAATATACCTATTTCATAACAGAAACGATAATTTATTAAAATAACATTTGGCAACGTAATTGAATGTTGTTCATTAATATGGTTTGGAATTATACTTTCTTCAGCCAGGTTCAAGTCCGTCGAGCCACGAAACATTTACTAACAAGCGACGCTTCGCATGTTGAATCAATCATCCACAAGCTACCCCTTTTGGCACCCAGTTGAGGTGTTTTGATGAAGCATCTATTGATCATAAACCAAACCAGTTGGATAAGGTCTGTTCTTACTGTAGGTTTTATTACAACTAACTATTCCGTTATGCGGCCAAAGGCTACTATGATCTACATTTACATTTGATAGTTACACGATTGCTAGATTACAACATCCCCTCTCAATCGCTGACTCCCATCTTGCTGCTGAGATATTCAAATACGTTTGTATCCGCTTGCTGTTCAGCAGTACTTATCGGTTCAATCTTAACATTACCAGCAGCAACATGGTCTTTAATGAAATGATCTTTAATATCCTAGTGCTTTATTATTTTGGATTCAGCATTCTTAGCCAGACAGCCACGGTTGTCTTCGTATATGATAACTGGATCCGATGGTGTTTTGCATTGCAAATCTACCAAAATACCAGCCAACCAGGTTCCTTCGGAAACAGCAGCACTTAGCGCTACGTATTCAGACTCACTTGATGACAAAGAGTCTGTCGACTGCTTCCGGCTTGCCCAAGATACTGTTGAACCATATACCTTAAACAAAAAAAAAACGGTTACAGACTTGCGATCTTCTGCATCAGACGCCCAGTCAGCATCGACATATCCTTCGAGTGGTCTACTTACTGGATTTTTCTTATAGTGAAATCCCATAGTAGCGGTTTTATTAAGGTATCTCATGATACGCTTAAGAGTTTGCCAATGATCTTCCGTTGGTGATTGTTGAAATCGTCCCATGTAAGCAACAGGATTGCACAAATCAGGTCGCACACATAGCATTTGATACATCAAACTGCCTAGCGATTCTCGATATGATTTCCTTTTCGACACAACTGAAGTCCTTTCTCCATCGGGGTCTTCGCTGGATTACATTCCGACATTCCAATTTTTTCTAAAATTTTGTTTGCAGTTGCATCCTGTGACAGCTTCAGTTCCCCACGATTACGATTGTACTCCACTCGCATTCCCAGGACAAACTTCGTTTGTGCAAAGTCGGTCATTTCTAATTCATCTGTGAGCCACCGTTTCAGTCTCTCCATCGTTCGAATATTTCGTTCAACAATCAGAAGATCGTCGACATAAAGCACCATATAAATTTCATCACCTTTTTCAGTTGAAACGTACAGACAGCCAGTACCCGGTTTGATCTACGGAACCCAAACTTCAACAATGACGAGTTGAAGCGGTCATTCCAGTATGTTAGAGCTTGTTTTAGACCATAAAACGATTTTTTTAAGTTTGCACACGATGCCTGGTCTTGCCTTCACGCCTTGGGGCACTTCCATGTACAGGACCTTAAAGCCGTTTTGACGTCCATTTGGTGTACGTGTAAACCACGATGGACGGCAACAGCTAGTACTACTCTAACTGTCGACAGCCTAGCAACGGGGCAAACGTGTCTTCAAAGTCAATCCCGGGCCATTGTAGAAACCCCTTGACTACAAGTCGCGCCTTATACCGGAACTGTTGTCCGGTTTCATCCTCCTTCAGCCGGAACACTCACTTTATTTTTAGCGGTTTCACACCGTCAGCTTCATCACATCGTTGACCTTCATGGAGTTTAGTTCGTCTTGTACCGCTTGACCATCGCTCACGATCCTCACGAGCGTTAATATCGTTATACATTTCTGGAACGTCTGAAAAGAACGGAGTGCCAACAGCACGGTATCGTCTGCTTCTGCTACTTCTTCATCATCATTACACGATTGGACACCATCGAAGTCAAGTGATTCAGTTGAAGAGTTCTCCCCATATTGTTCGTCAGGATCTTCTTCTTCAGGATGTACATTAACGGCATCCTTGATCACTTCTTCCTCGATTACTTCTTCCCCCTCTTGCTCGTAGGTTAGCGGTAAAATTAATTTTTCGTTATTTTGTGTATCATTCGTCCATGGAAAATATGTTTCGTTAAACTTCACATCACGAGCAACAACGATTTGTTTGGAATCCTTGTTCCATAGCCAATAGCCGTTTGGTGTGTATCCGACCATAAATAACTATCGACTTTTTGCATCAAGCTTCTTTCTTTGTTGATTCGGCACCCATGCAAATGCTTGACATCCAAAGACACGAGCCTTTTCCAGACTTGGCTTTCTTCCATACCATAGTTCAGCAGGCGTAACGTTCTTTGATATTGCAAACGTTGGACTTCGATTTAAGATGAACATAGCTGCTAGCACAGCGTCACTCCACAATGACTTGGGCGCATTCGATCCAATCAACATAGTACGTATCTTTTCGATAAGAGTTCGGTTGAACCGTTCCGCGACCTCGTTCTGTTGCGATGAGTAGGCTACTGTTGACTCCACTTGAATTTCCATCGCCTTGTAGTACTTCTGTTGATTATTCCAAAAATACTCACGTCCATGGTCTACAGTGAGTTTTGAAATTTTCGTACCAAACATCGCAGCCGCCATTGCTGAAAACTCTTTGAATGTTTCAAAGACCTCCGATTTCTTTCGAAGCAAATACACCACAGCAAAATGGGACTGATCATCTATGAACGACACGATGTCGATCGGTCCACATACGTCAGAGTAGATACGCTCCAACGGTCGGGTTGCTCTGTCTCTTCACGTATCATAGTAGACTTCGCACCTTCACTGATGTGATCAAGACGACTGAGGTGCCAAAGATCAGTGTACTCCGCTTCAGCCATACTTGCATTAGCCCGTTCAATTTTCAATTCAATACAATTAATTTCAGCATACAGATTTCCTCGCTGTTTTCCAGTTGCAATTATTTCGCCATTGATTTTCATTATCACTTGCGTTTCTTGAAATATTACCTCCACACCAGCCTTCGTTAGCTTCTTCATAGACATGAGGTTTTCTCTTAAAGTCGGCGCATACACAACGTTTTCAGCGCTCATCAGAACGTCATGGTTGCTCATTTCGTTAATAACGCCGATTTCTTTGGCCACGAGAGATTCCCCATTCTTCGCTACATCGATGAAAACTGGCTGTTTCAAGTTTTCCACGGTTGTAAAAAACTTTTTCGAATTTACCATGTGGTCACTATCTCCTGAATCCAGCAGGAATTGAAGCTGATCACCGGTTTGTATCCTACGTCCGATTCCATCCGCCATGAACACAACTTGTCTTGATTCACTGGCAACGTTGGTTTTCGTTTTAATTCGGCAGTCCTTTTTCATATGCCCTTTCTTTCCACAGTTGTGACATTTTCCGTTGAATTTTTCAAAATCGTTCCTATTTCGATTTTTTCCATCGAATGCAGTAGGCTTCTCCTCAATATTTTCGATTCTATCCAAGCGCTTGCATTCGTCGCCTAGCAACCAGGTCTTCATTAACTCATACAGGATTCATTCAGGAAGGTTTTCTAATGCCGTCATCAGGGGATCGTAGGACTCTGGAAGCGATAAACTCAAAGCCGAACAGACGTCACTTTCTTCAAGTTTTGATCCGGCCACTCGAAGCTGCCGAACCAGATCCTCAAATTGTTGAAGGTGGGTGCGCAACGATGTCCCTTCCTTTAACTTCAGACGAGCGATCTGGTTCCTTAAGACCATTTGCCTTCCCGAGGATTTCTTGGCGAATGTATTCTCTAGTGCTTCCCACATTTCCTTCATAGTGGAATTTTCTCGAATACATCCCAAGTATTCGTCAGAAATGAAGCTCACCAGTAGATACATTGCCTTCGCGTCCATTTCCTCGAACTTGGCCACTTCACTGGCCACTGATGGAACGTCCTTTATCACTGCGTCCCATACCTTCGACGCTTTCAAAAACACTTCGACCAGAAACTTCCAAGTGTCGTAGCCTGTTCCGGAAAACTGCGGTATTCCGTGAACTGCCACTTATTTATGCTTGACGCCCATAATCTAAAGACGTCTGTTCTTACTGAAGGTTTTGTTACAGCTAACTATTCCGTTATGCGCTCAAAGGCTACTATGATCTACATATACTAAACTCCTTCCACCTCCTTCGCGAATAATTGTATACTATAGTTAGTAAGCACTATTGCTGTAACCCAACGTGGCCAAGCAATCAATAAAATAAAATAAAATAAAATATACATTTGACAATTACACGATTGCTAGATTACAACAGTGACATTAAAAATAAATAAGTATCACACGTTGATCAAAGCATTAATTACCTTTTGATGTTTAAGTTATGACGAATAGAGTTTTGCCAGGATCCTGTTGCAGATTGTTGATAATATGGATAATTATCGGTAATGAACTTATAAATATCCGAAAGTGATAGCTTCTGTACTGCTGAAGCAGTGTTGGATATCATAGTACACATGTACAACCGTATAGAATAGTTATTGTTCGATCGTAGTATACATGTACAACCATATAGAATAGTCAGTTGGAATAAAGCTATTAATCTGAACACATCGTAGTCTGGCAATTTAGTATATAACAATAATGAAGGTGTTTTAACACCAACCTCAGGAAAGTAAGAGAGTAAAATTGATTTTAAAAAATTGCTTCCTATTTCCATTGATTAAAACATTTTCTGACCTGTATTCGTGCCAAAAATAGGAACACAACCTGCCGAAAATAGGAGCAAAACCATTGTTTGCATTTTCACGAATATTTGAAAGATGCAAGCTGCAATATTGGTGTTGCAGACCTAAATTGTCATGAAACAACATCGTTGTTATTCACATAACCATGAAGGCGTGAAGCCGCAACAACACTTCCAAATATCGGGCATTTTAACAGCAGTCCGTGTCGGAAAAAGACTGCTGAGTTGCCTGGTGGTAGGTAAGGAGGTTTGTAAGTAAATAAAGAAGTGGATGGTCGGTTTTATTACTTTTATTAACTAACTTTTATAGTGCTTCACCGCAAGCACCTGTATCTGCTTCCGGGAAAGTTACGCAAAGGTGTTTGTGTATAATGATTCGAACCGAAAGATAATAATGCATGTTGTTTGCCTTTTCCCTCAACTACCAACTACTACCAGTTGTGATTTGCCAATCTCCATACGGTTTTGGGCAACGATGCTACCTACATGCAATGATTTCTTTGCTTGCTGAATCCACATCTCGGACGATTCATTTTCAAATGAATTATAGTATTTTTAACAAATATACAAAGCACGACATTCTATTACTGTACACATTAAGATTTACTGTTTGTCTTAATTGGCTACGAACCCTCCATTTCTGTTTTCTCAGGATCAGATATATCTCTAGCATCGAAGCTAACGTATAAGTTATTCAGCCTGCTTCCAGTTCCTGTTCACATTCAATTCTTCGTTCCTTGAGCAGTCTCTTGCTTAATCTCTTTATCCTTTCCGCATGATTTCGCTCACTGTGGTATACAGCATTGTATGACGACGATCGTTTTATTGCTCTATTCTGTTTGTAAGTCCCCTTTGACTTTGTCAAATTTCTCATCAGGAAATTGATTGAACAATTTCAACCAACCGTGCAGAGTGTTGCAATAGTCTTTTATTTGTTTTGCTTTGGGTTTCCTTTGCAATTTTCGTAAGACACTTCAAGATTCTTGTGATTTCTTTAGGTGCCAACACTGAACGCACCGTATTTTTTGTTTGTTTGCTTATATTTCCCATCCAAATAATTCTTACTCGTATGCATTTTTACACATCTTCGCTTTGCTTTGATTCGCTTGTGGTGGAAGAAATTATCTTAATTTAGCTTTATTTACGTCATAGTATGGAGATTTAAATTAGGAAGATAAATTTGATAGCGTTGTAACAATTTAAACTTTCCTTGAATGACTGTGCACCGCAACGCTTCACGAGTGCGGTACGATAAAAAGAAAAGAAAAACTAAAAGAGAACTGTTTTCCTCAACTATTCACGAAGTAAAATCTGATGTTACCGTAAAGCAAATGAATTTGGAATAACTAAAAACTTGTTACACGATGCTATATAATGCCTGATAGTACCGTAATTTTGCTGTACATGTCACCTGCTAGAAATAACTTTGCGATGATTAGACGTAACGCTAAATTAACATGCACTGAAACAAGAACGATGAATGGCTGTCGACTGCTCAATCCTCTTGGTAGGTGGTACCAAGCAAGACCAAGCACAATGTGCGGGCACATCAGCAACGCACATCGTTACATCATGTTGATACCAGCGGGTGCTCCGGCACCACCGGGTAACGTTATACCGTCCAGTTTGATTGTGCTACCCGTGGGTTTGCCTGGCGGAAGATTGAGTGACGATTCCTGTTGCTCGCGAAGCTGTCGACGCCGTTTTTTGCTCCAAAGTTCATGACAATCTTGCCACGTTGGCAACTGCGGGGGAGGTAATCTGTGGGGGAGGAAGAAGGTAAACAGGGTAACCATTTGTACGTTGCATGCTCATGGCAAGATTCCCGTGATGCTTACTGCTCAGGTATAACGTTTTTAAGCCAGTTCGATTTGAGCGCATCTTCGGCGGTAATGC
Source organism: Anopheles coluzzii (assembly GCF_943734685.1). NCBI lineage: Eukaryota > Metazoa > Arthropoda > Insecta > Diptera > Culicidae > Anopheles > Anopheles coluzzii. The sequence continues at coordinate 71,228,359 of NC_064670.1, forward strand.
GCCGATCTGGATCCAACACCAGCATGCTGTCGAGCAGATCGAGCGATGGCATAGGCATGAAGACGAAGTCTTCTCGTAGTTTGCGGCGGTACTGTTTCTTTGATTTGAGCGTATGGAACAGCGGTAGCTTGATGACGTTCGGCCACACTGCGGGCGTGGGAGTCCCGCACAATCGAGATATCATTTCTAGCTGGGCAGGTTCTTGGTTTGCCTGAAACAGGGGCTTCTTGAGGAAAAGCTCTCCAAGAATGCAACCACAGCTCCACACATCAATCGCTGGTCCGTAGCGCTCTTCACCCAGCAACAGCTCCGGTGGGCGGTACCACAACGTAATTACTTTGTTCGTGTAAGGACGCTCCCGATTGTCTGCGTTGTACAATCGGGCAAGCCCAAAGTCGGCAAGTTTTACTTCACCCCTATGGAACGAATGAAACGAACATATGTGTATGTTAATAGGAAACACTTAATTGTCATTCAAGCGGTTTAAGGATATGACAGATTATGCACATACAATTGAAAATCCCACTGATCGGGAACTAACCATGGCAATCTTTAAGGTCCACATCATTTACATTGCTTTTTTACTTTTTTTTATACTTGTTTGTGTTTAACCATATACTAACCTGTTGTTCATAAGAATGTTGGAGCATTTGATGTCGCGGTGGAGGAAATTTTTCTTATGGCAGTAGTTTAAACCATCCAACAACTGGCGCATTATGCTTGCGTTGTTCTGTTCGTTGAAATCCACCATGCCAGACTCCAGCAACCCCATCAGATCGTGATCCATGTATTCAAACACCAGATAGAACGATCCCTTATCCTTTCGGAACTCCAACGCGTCCTGCTTGTCGGTGACAATCTCTCGCAAGTTCACGATGTTTTGGTGATTCAGTTGGCGAAGTATCTTGATTTCACGCACTGCCGTAATCGGGAAGCCTTCCTTCTCATGTTCCAGACGCACTTTCTTCAGTGCAACCAGTTCGTTCGTCTGTTGGTCCTTCGCTTTGTAAACCTACACGCAAATGAAAAATCGAAACACACAATGATAGACCCGCCGCGCAGGAGCATTGAAAGGTTATCGGTGCAAACAGTAGCTTACCTGACCGTACGTTCCTTCGCCAATTTGTTCAAGCATATCGAACACTTCCACACAACGCTCGCCCCAGTCCTTTCCGCCCGAGGCGGACATAGGCGCAGTCATGTTGCGGGAATGGCGCCTGTTTAAAATTCTTGGTCTTGCTACAGGTGCTTTTCCGGCTCCTCCCGTAGATTGCTGGGCAGAGGACGCAACCGAGCTGGTAGCGGTACCCACTCCCTTGTACCGATTGTTCAGGCTAGTATTATTGTTGTTATTGTTGGCGACACCAGTCTGACCTGACGGGGTAAGGTTTTGTATTGTGTCACGATTGCTAGGCAATAGGGGCGACCCGATGTCTTCCTCGCCACTTAAATCCTCCGATCCCGGCACCATTGGAGGCATTGGTAGGTTCAGCAGACCTTTCTTAATACCACTCCCCGGCACAGCAGTGGAAGTAGTAGCGTGGGCACCGGCAACGGTCGTAGGAACTGCTGCCAAGGTAGAGACATTCGATGCGTTTGGTTTATAACCGTCAGATCGCTGCTTGCTTGCGCTCGTCGAGCTGTTAGCAACTGGTAGCGGAACGGCACCGGTGGTCGTTAGTGTAGGAATGGGCATTACTTTCATAGCACTCACCGCAGCAACGGGGCTGATTGGTCTGGCCGGGCTAGGTGTTTGTGCCAGATCTGCTTCCAGCTCGGCGACATTCACCCCTGGCGGCATTGGCAGATTGGTAAGACTTTTTGGCTTCGATGATGCAATGCCACTATTTGTGTTAGTACTACTTATTTCCGACGTATGCGCAGCTGCAGCTACTGGTTCAGCATTGGTTTCCACCGTTGTCAAATTGCTCATGCCAGTGCCAGAGAATGTTGCAGGGCATTGATGATGATGCACTGCATTGTTCGTTATCACAGGAATTCGTGAGTCTGGAACCATGTTACTGTTGCTGCCATTGCTATTGCTGTTAGCGTTAATGTCACAACAGTTTCCATCCGTTTGATCGCTGTGGGATGCACGCTCTGTCGATTCGGGCATTGGAATATCCGTTACATTTGCCATGGAATCTTGCGCCTTTTCTCTAACGCCATTGGCACCAGAAGCGTCTAGTGAAGAGGCAGAGTGTAATGATGTGCCATTGCTATTATCCCCAACAAGATCACCCTTTTGACGGTTCTCGTTGTCCTGCGTTGCGGTACTGCTATCGGCACTCGTTGCCCCGACCCCAGAAGCATCGTTTTTCTTTTTGTTTTCCAAAATTTCTTGCAGCGTTTTGTTACGCTTATGCTTGTCTTTGATAAGTTCTGCAAAAAAGCTGGTATCCGTGATTTTCTTCTGCAGGTCCATTTTTTTAGCTGAAGGCATCTGCGGTGAGCGAGATCTGCTGCTAGAGTAGCGCTTGCTGGTGGACGACGTTAGTGGCGATCTTCGGGGACTGCGCGAACGATGCCTCGAACGCGATGAAACATAACTGCTACTGCCTCCGGCGCTCCGTTCCGGCGATGGGCTATAGTATCCTCCCCTGCGCGATGATCTAGACCTGCTCGTTATGGTAAGCGAAGGTGACCGTCGAGAACGGCGATTGCTATTGGGACTTGGAGTTCTGCTAAACGAAAAACGGAACGGAAAAGAAACGTACCAATATGAGAGTGTGTATGCGAATTTCTACCATAGTGTGAGCACTATTGCACCTACCTTCCATAACGCTTGCTGGCTTCACTGCCGCGACGATCATCCCAGTCTCTCTCTCGTTTACTGTAACTCCGGCTATCCGTTTTCCGATAATAGTCCTTCTCTGGCGGAGATCTGTCTCGCCGACGTTTCGTGGGTGGTGGAGTGTGTGGTTTGTGACGTTCGTCTACAAAAACTGAAATATGTTAATATAGGTTCACACACACACACACACTCACACACAGCGGCGCCATACATGTTCTGTTTAATGTTATACTTTTATTCTGTCTAACATGCATGACACTTATGGACCTTTTGATTGACCATTTTTAGGACTTATAATCAGTTATCTGTATGATAGTTTCGGTTCATTCACAATATAAGCTGTACTGAGGAATAAGTCCATGTGTGAGATATTCCAAACATAAGTCATTACTGTAAACGAAGTAAGTTCATTTACTAAATCATTAAAAATGGGCATTATTATTCCCATATTAAAGTACAGTGCAATACATGGAAATATTTGATCTAATAATACCAAACATCATGTATAATTCGTGTTAGCTGTTCATGTTGGCTTAACAATCAACGGGATTATACCGATCTATCTACAAGATTTCTAGACTTATTACGCACTGCACATCTCGGTACAGATGGCAGACAGATGGCAATTCGATAAAAATGACATAGATGTTCTTGATCTGGCAGATGGTATTGCAGATGTGGTGAAAAAGCGTTCCCTTCGGCAATTCCGGATAGCTCAATAGTGGGATTTATTCGCACTGCACCCATAACTATTCAATCTTATTGAGTTGAGATTGAATAAAGTTTGGATAAAAACAACAGCTTACGCGTTTATCGACTAAACTGTTGGCTGTCCTCACAGAAATCTCTTGGAAAATGTATTTCTCATTCAATTTAGACCAATCTTGTACGCCAGCGGTAAACAAAAACTTACTTGGAGAAGGCGTTCGCCTGGAGCTGTACCTCCGATCGTTTGATTGACTGCGACGCCGACTATTTGCTCGATGGCTGCTGCTTCCTCTGTGGCGCAACACAGGCGGCGGGCTATCAAGATCAATGGGGCTGCCGTGGTTCTGTGGCAGCGTACGATCATGGTAAGATGACGAAGTCTTTTTATGCATGGCGACAGGCGGTGTGTGAGGTGAAGAAGTAATATACAGTTTGCGGCCAGTGGTGCTTCCGCCAGCATTTGCTGAACGGTCTCGATCCCGTGGATCACGTTCCCGTTCCCGTTCGCGATCGTGGTCACAATCACGCTCAATTGGACTACGGCTTCGCGTAACGATCGCACGGCTATCGTAAGGACTGTTTAACGAATGCCTCGTAGAATGATGTTCCAGCAGTGGTGGAGTTCCTAAAACAGTAAAACAATAAATCAATGGATTAGTTGTTCATTGCAATGGTGCGTGCGTTATCGTGTAGCTTCGTTTCACTACCTGGTGACACGGGCGTAAGGCTGGTGTCGTTGTGAACAGGAGTGTAAGATTTACTACCTTCACCACTACCAGCTCTATATCCTGGAGATTGTTTTAATGGCGGCGTCATTGACTCCAGCAGGGAACCTTCACTCTCCGAGATCGTCTCAATGCTCGATATTGACTTGGTGCGATATTTTTTCTTGCGCTTTTTTAGTTTTTTGTTTCGCTTATGCTTCTTATCTTTTCTGCTTTTCTTGATGCGCTTCCTGCTGGACACCGGCTGCCCTTCATTGTCATTGTTCAAATCGTCCTCCTCCTCCTCCTCGTCTTCTTCATTATCATCGTCCAACTCTTCCGTTTCACTGCCTCCATTTCCATCTGGCACCTCCGTTCTTCTACCCTCGGCGCCTTGCTCGTCGTCTTTATTTTTAGCTAGCACATCGTGCTCATCTACTAACGTGCTCTGAGCTTCGTCCTCATCATTGGTCTGCTTGGATCGCCGTTTCTGCCTGCGATACTTCATCGACGAAGTATCGGAGGACACCGAGTTAATCCTTTTCGAACGACTGGATGAACTGCTGATGGAAGATGCCGCAACGGCACCCTTGCCTTCCAGCGCAGTCCCCGTGCGATTCGTTTCCCCAGTTTCGGGGAAAGAAGGCGTGCCGCTACGTACGGCCGTTTCGGCCGCATGTGCCTGTGGCGTTCGACTCCAGCGCTTGGAGCTTGACCGGTGAGAACGGGTTTTGCTGTGTGCGTCGGTGACAGACTTTCGCCGACGGTGATGTCGATGGCCATGCCGGGACTTACTGCTGCTTTTCTTCGTCCGGCCCATCTCGTCCGTTTCATTGCCACTGATGAATGCATCACCCCCGTTGCCCGCTACCGCACCACCGCCTTCGGCCGTATCCGTGGCGTCTGTTTCGATCTCGCCAGCCTCGGGGGCAGAAAAATCGTCCGAACTGACGTCCGAATACTCTACGCCGGATTTTGAGCCGGATAGTGCGGTTCGCTCGGCAAGATCCCCCTCCATCCCTCCACTGCTATCGTCGTACGCTTCCTTGTGTGTTCGGGAGTAGCGTTTCGATTCCTCGCCGAACGAACCAGAAGACAAATCATCCACGTCCGAGGTGGTAGCGTGTCTTTTCCTTTTAGATTTCTTGCTACTCTTCTTGGATCGTTTCTTGGAGTGTTTCCTGCGCTCGGTGGCCCCGCTGCCTCCACCACTATTGCCGTGCTCTCGTTCACGTTCCATCGATATGTATCAAATATAACCCTGCAAAGCGGACTCGCCGAATGCTACAAATATTCAGTTCGCCGGTGCACCGATAGTGCCGCGCAAGAAGAAACGTTCAAATAATGTGTTAGAATAACAAGAATAGTCCACCAAAATGCTGTTCTTATGGAGCTTCTTCGGGTCTTCGAGTGAACTGTATCAATTCCGGCTGCAATCTGGACCGATGTGAGCTAGTGTTGCCAAAATAATTGCTCGATTCGTTCATATGCATAAGGTATCATGGATGATTACTACTACTCCGGTGTGTACGATGGTCCAAACTAGCGAGGTAGCAGGGAGGGAACAGTATTCGCGAGATATAGTGATGGTGGTGGCTTTGGGTAGAATCAGTCAACTTTCCTAAAACAGAACAAAAAAGAGACACACACACGCTTTAATACATGTTTGCAATCCGCATTTTGGACGTGGAAGAATATTTGATCTACAATAAAGCATTTTGTCATACAATTCCGGACAATGCATAACATTATCGGTGCATTTTCTATCTTTTGGCACACAATCGCGTGACGCATTTCGTTTTCTTTACCTCATACACGGTTGTGATTGGAACCGCGGGCCACGATTGCCAGTGAAAGGGAAACTTTCTCAGGTTCACAGGTTCATGCAGCGCAGTTTGTTTATGATTACTGCGATCTGCTAAAGCAATTCCCCCAACGCGCAACGAAACGACACAGAACGTATGCGTATGTGCTTCTTGCAGCAGATTCCCTACATTGCCCGTGGAGCGCAATCGAAAAAAAAAAAACAATCTTAGACTTGAAATTTCCGGCAGTGGAAAGGACGCACAACGACGATTGCACTGTTGACGGCCACACTCTTCTCGGACACCCCCCAAAAGGTGTGCAAGCAAATGCGTGTACCTTCCAGCTACCGGGTATATGGATGCGGTTACTCGTCGTAGCGCAAATGACAGAGCGGCACGGCACGGCACGGCACTATTCACATGGTGTCCATTCGCGATAATATGATTCTCACTTGTTCATAGTCGGTCCGTTCCAGATGGGGAAAGTTTTCCCGGTGTCGGGGATGAATGTCGAAACACCCCGCAAGTATCGACAACACTGTGCTTCGATGCTACACGTCTCACTCTTTCCGCATAGTTCGCGTTGTACACTTTGCCGCAACTGCACTGCACCGTCCTCCTCGGTATTCACGGTCTTCGTTGTTTGCTGCGTAACTTTTATTGCACTGTGTTCACTTTTTCCGTTTCTACCGATTCACACTTGAAGGGATCGCAATGTTTTTGCCGGAATGCCGAACGACGAGATTCTTACTTCCTTGCCTCGGAGCAGAAGGTGGAGGAGTCTCCGGATTTTACAATGACGGCAATGAGGGCTGCGTACGTACGGGGGCCCTCTTTGTATCTGTATGAGTGTGCGTGATAATGAAGGTACGAATGAAGAAAAAAGTTCTTCGGAGTACTTGTGGTACGCTTATTAGCTAATATTCATCAAATTGATATCGCTTTTGCGCGTTCTGCCAATTGGCATACCGTAAACCAACGTTTGTGGCAACGTTGGGCGAAAATCAAAGGTGAGATGAAAATTTCGAAAAGTTTTCATCAGTCCAAAAACTCAAGAGCTACGGAGAAAAAACGAGGGCATTCCGTCCGTGTTCGCTTTGAGCAAGGTCTAGATTGAAACAGGTCGGTACATCACTGCCAATTTGACAGCAACGAAAGGGGGAAAAGTAGCACATAGAGGTTGAAGTTTGTGCGTGATAGCGTCGGTAGAAATTAAATAATGAAACAAAATACGCACCCGAAACGCGCACTCTCTCTCTCTCTAACGCACACACGCACATACACTCCATTCACTTCTTGTTTAGAAATCTGTGTGTTACACGTAAGAATATCAATAAAATGCAGTTTTCTACAAAATTATTAGTTTCAATTTGTTGCCCATAATCGTCATCATAGCAATGTACAGGCGGTCCCCGAGATATACGGTTAATGGGGACTAAAACCCAATCTCAAACTTCCTCGCAAGTCAAATCTCGTAATTTACAGCCAAAATATCACTTATTTTCGTATATTTTTGCAAGTAGGGAGTGGTTTTAGCCACTCAATTAATTATTTGATATTATTCTGACGGAATATAATAAATTTAAACATTTTGAAATTGTTTTTAAACATTCGAATAAAAGGGAAATTATTTGGCATTTTACAATTGATGTGTCAAATTAGTACAATTTGCTCAAATAACTGTCAAATTTAGAAAACCACGTATCTTTGAGTCCGCGTATAAGAAGTACCGTGTATCTCGGAGACCGCCTGTACAAAACAACCTATAGTTAGGATACGTATGCGGGATGATTAATTATAGTACAGGCGTCCCCCGAGTTACGACCCCCTCGAGTTACGACGATTCGCAGATACGACGATTTTGATTTTGACAGTGAAAAGTTGTCATCGAGAAGAAATTAATGTATATTTTTGAATTTCTGAGCTGATAATCGTTACACACAAATTTCTAAAGATTCCACAACTACCCGATATTGAATATCTATATCGTGTAAACGACTTTTTGTGTAAAATTAATACATTATCGAACATTTTTTTAAATAAAAAACACGATATCATAGATTTCGACTCTTCAACTTCGGTTATAAAATTTACATTGACAGATATTCGACATACGACTTTTTCGACTTACGCCTTGCGTTGGGACTTTTTTTCGGTCCCAAATACAGTCGTATCTCGGGAGACACCTGTAATGAATTGGAAAAAAGATTCGATAAATAAATATAAGCTCCAGTGTGTTGACAGTCAACACTTCCAATATATTCCATATGTCCAGCCTCCTCAAAGTGCTTTGTGTGATTTGAGTATCAGGCTCGAAACGTCACGTGAATTGATTTAAATTTAAATGGGACGTTGGTTTTGCCTTGTTTGGGAAAGTTGGTAAGCTGTATAGACTAGAGATGAGTTCTCCGGTTCGCGCCCACGGTTCCACTTCGGCTCTGGCTAGGTTGCTTCCGATTCAGACTCCAGAGAAATGGAATCGTTAGCTCAGCCGGTCTTCTCCGGAATCTTTCTGAATCGGCAGTAATCGTTCGGAATTGACCGAAATCGTCGGCATTGTCGGAATTGTTCGGAATAATCTGGAATGGTCAGAATGTGGGCTCGATCCATTCAGGAATCGAACGTATAACGAACATTTTGTTAAAATCATACGCAGATTCACAACTATCGGTTGACTACAATTCTGGACGATTCCGACGTGAGTGATTGAACCAACCCTTTGGAACTGGTTACGACATTTGATGGAATCGTCCGGATCCGGTTCCACTTTTTTTGTGAATTTTGCCCAGCTCTAGTATAGATGTAACTCCATCGCAAAAAATATTCAATCTTTATAAGAGAACATTAATCCAAGTAGCTGCGATACGAATGCATGTTTGTTATATGTTAGATCATGTACATATGCCATGTAATGATGATTAAATGTACACTGCACAAACAAAGCATTGAGTTCATAGGACCAAAACATTCTCTAGGTACTCGTTTTGTAAGAGCAATAAACGTGAACAATTCGGTACAGTTTCTATTGTTTATTGTTTTATCTCATTCAAAGTATCTCTGCGTATTCAAGTATTGCGTAATAAAGTTTCCCCCAACGTACACTAGTTCCCGCTACACTGCAGTTTTTTTCCAGTAATGGTAAGAATAATTGTGGATTAACATGATCAAGAGATTCATCATTGCGAATAACTTTTGAAGAAGGGTTAGTTTTGTGTGTTGGTCTTGAATGGTAGTATCGTTCTTAGTGAGTATTGGAATCATAACAATCATTACAATAATTGCAATAATACTATCTAAACAGGTGAACCAGGTTCGTCATTACTTTCACCAACCAATTCACAACATGTTACGCATACTCGTTGTACATTTACGCTCCATACGTTTGTTTTGTTATTTTAGTCCAGTGTGAGGAAGAATGCTTGTTGAGGTCTAATTAGTCTATACTCCAGAACGTAGAGCGGGAATTAACATAGGGACTAAGTTTGAATGATTCGATCTGTCTGGTATTTTGTCTATTACGCATATCTATGCTATCGTGGTGTAAAGCATCTCACGGTTAGCAATTATCTGTCGGAAAAAATAAATTAATTAATGTAACAATAGCCATAATTAATAATTTCAATATCTAGCTTGAACACGATCAAGCGTCTAACGTACGAAAGGAAAACGACAGCTTAAGAGTTCAAAAGCGGCACCATCTTCATTGTTTGATAATGTTATCATATCTTGCTGATTTCTGCAACGATGCCTTGATTGTTGACTATTTTGGATCTAATTTACTTACTACGCAGTACAAATTAGCTCTCTTCATTCATCCGGACGGAACTTAAGAAACGTTTGTGCCCATTTGTGTGGCTTGTATTTTGATTATAACAGATCTTTCATCGTGAAATTTGTGCGTATTTCCGTAAGTAGCTACATTGCTTTTTATTATTCATTTTTAACAAATTTGCATTCAATACTAAGCGTTGCTAATGGTCTTGTTCATCTTCTTTGGCTCAACAACCGTTGTCGGTCTAGGCCTGCCTGTACCACTTGTGGAGTTGGCTTTCAGTGACGTATGGTTTACTCCCCATAGCATGATAGTCGTCAGCCCTACCGTATGGGGGCACGGTCCTTTTGGCGGCATGTTGTTAAGTCGTAAGAGTTGACGACAGTACCACGAGGCCGGACTAATGGTTGCTAATGGTCACTTTTGCTAAAGAAATCCGCATTCTTGCTCACTATATAGGACACGTCGTGTCTGTCGCACCAATTGAGATTACATGTGCTTCAAATCTTTGTTTTTTCTTCCACCAGTGAAAATTGATCTAACAATCCAAGATTCCGATTCCGTTGTAGGTTTGCATTGAGCATTAATTGCACTAAATAACACAGACAAAAGATCATGCTTGAATTGAATATGACAACATTCTTTTGAAGAGTTATTGAAGTTATCAAACTTAATTGTCAATCGTTTTCTATTCAGCGTCGTCATACTTTGGAAACACGTATCGGTTTGTCCATCAACATTTTAAATGTAACATGTAACATAAGTACCACCAACCGCTGTTGATTTGAATGAGCAAATCAGGCAAAATTAACAGTTGCTCAAATAATGCTACTTAGAAACTACTCTTATCTTCAATATCGATTGATAATTTGTTCGATTTATAGGCTTATTTGATAGTTTTTTTTATCACTTTCCCAATGAAGGAAACAGGATGACGCAGGATTGTGGAGCACAACGTTGGCGCTAATAAATTTGTGCTAGATTTAGTGTTTCTTTAGTTTCCATGAATAAGTGGATGGAAATAGATTCGTTTATCTTACACCGTTGCTAAATCATAAGAAGGTTAAATGTTGCCTGTGAACACAATTTTAACTCGCTACGTACAATAATTCAAAATTATCTACATCTCAACAATGCTGCTGCTGCCTGCTACTTTTTGGGGATTGTTTATTTAGCCTAACCAATCCGCTAGAAACGACAATCATCAGCTGCCCTGTGGATAAATTGGTACATTAACAAAACGGATTAGTGTTTAAAGATACATCGTACGATGAAGATCACACTTACATCCGGTGAAATGTCTGCATGAATCCAGGTGTACAAAGGTTTACGTATTAAGTTTACCAACTGATAATGCAGTGAATTCAGTCCATCGCTATCGAAGCGTTTAGCTCCATTTACTAATTTTTCGTATCTATGGATTGATGATATGAAAGCGTTACAATTGATGCAAAAATAAATTAATAACAAAAACAGATTCGCACATGGTGGAATGTCAGTAGTACGATCTATTTGATACTTACCGCTTAGGGTTAGCTTTCTCTTTTTTATGTGATAGCATCGTATATCGTGCTATGTTCACCGGGTACCTAGCGATGTGGAAACCGACATGTTTTAGCCTAAAATATTGAAAATAGAGCAATATTACTTTACTTCTTACATATTACTACAACAGTTACGAACCGGTTCGACATGTCGTCATCCTCTCCACCCCACCCCCAAAACGCGTTGGAGAATCCGTTCACCATTCGGAACTGTTTCTCTGTCATGGCTGAGACACCGCCAAAGATGGTACTGTACGGTAGCTTGAAACCGAAGGTATCAACAGCGACCGACATGTGACGTGGTTGGTCCGGGCACGTATAGAGATTACGATCATCCATGGGAAGCAGATCGATATCGTGAAATACCATACATTCCCAGTTCTTTTGCTTCATCGCTTCCACAAAGCCAATGTTCATGAGGGCGGCACGATTGAACGAGGATCCAGCAGTCTGCTCCACTATGTATATGCCGTACTCGAGCTGTTGCTTCATCAATAGTGCATGGATATTCTTGAGGAAGATTGGTAAGTGCTTTTCACGATCACGGTATGGTACGATGATGGCTACACGGTTTCGGGCGGTACAGTCCGGCGGTACGTACTGGCCACCAGGCTGCAGCTTATCGGCGAACCGGCTTTCTACCGCGCTCAGAGACTCAAACGCCACATCCACTGTAATGGGTCCGTCTGAAAAGCGTTGGTTGTGCAATGGTTACAGTAAGAGATGTATTCAACATGATTCATAATATTGATACTTACCAAGGTTTGGAGGAATCGGTGGACAGCTGTCAATGGTAAACCTGTCCGACAAATTATTATCGTTTGTGCTGCTTCCATCCCGTTGTGTAGGTTCATTCTTCAGTGGCTCCTGCTTCAGAGCGGTTACCATGGAGGCATTGTGCGCAAAGTTAGTGGCATCTTCGGCCGAGGATTTGTTTGTTTTCACTTTGATCTCTTTTTCAGACTTCACATTACTCTGCCCAGAGACATTGCCTACAATACTTATGCTACTGCTAAAATGACTACTTACGCTACCAGAACTAATGCTAGGAGTTGCAATCGAAGAGAAATTATTATTTATCTTATCACTGTTCAGTTCATACTGTGCAGATACCGTAGTAGCTGTGCGATTGGTTGGTTGTTTTTCAAGATTTTTTATCACATTTTGAATTTCAAGGTTATTGTGCTGAACGCTTGTTCCATTTACTACACTAGACGACTGATTCGGTTGGGAAGCTCCCGGACTCTCCGCTGGATAGTTGGGCGTGTTCGATACGGATGCGTCGCGCCTCGATGCATCGGAGGAATCATAATTTACAGGATGGCCATCGGTGTTGTACTGTTCATTTGTGTTCTCATTTTTATCGTTACCTGCAGTGGACGTGGAAAAATGTGATTCTATGCTGCCGTGTGTTCGTTTGGGCCATTGGGTTACACTGCACAGGACATACAATCAGACGATGCTAGAGTTATAACACATTCGCTTTTGAGGGGGGATAGTATCATAGTAGGCTTACCCTAGCTTCAAGCGTGAATATCTGTTGGTGTCACTAGAGCTGTCTAGCTTGGAGTTTAGGAGATTTAACAGAATTAGCAAAAACCCCGCTCCCAACGCTGCCTTAATAGCAAGCGTGCGGTTACAGAACGCCATGGGTCCATTTACGTAGACAGATGGTCAGCAGTGGAGATCTCTTCCTTGTACTACAGTGCATCAATTTCTAGGTGCCGGGAGAATCTGTTGGGCGTAGATACAAAACTTTGCATTACTTTTGTGTTATTAACTAAGTCGGAACTAAGTCGCAAGATCTTTTTCAGAACAAGGAAATACACAGATCGGTAGATTAGAATAGCAGCATTACAAAAATAATAAAATAAATAACCCAAGCTGATGAAACTTGAAACAATAAATATTTAAACCATTTAACATAATTATGTTTCAGGTTTGTGGGGTGTCGGCAGATATTATGGACGTCATTTAGGTTTCTGTAAAATCCGGATTAGATTTGTTACCTATTCAACATACAAATTTCTTTTTTTATAGCTCTTTATACCAGCGATCGGCAAAATTCGGCTCGCCACCCGCATGCGGCTCTTTGATATTGAGAGCGCGGCTCTAAACCATATATTCATATATTCATATATTTCATATATTTCATAGAACTTTCACACTTTTTGCCTCTTGATTTAACAATTTGAATCTTCACGTGAAACTAATTTTTTTTAGAATTTGTCTCTATTGGTCGCAACGTTTTGTACGTTAGAAGCACTGTACAAATAAAACGGCAATACACTGCGCACCGGCATTTCGTCAACAGTAGCTAACACCAAATCAAAACGATTATGATGTAATATAGTCTATTTTGTGGTCAATATTGTGTTATTGTATACTTTTAATAATGTTGATTTATAGCTAGTTACACGTGTAAATACTGTTTGATTAGAAATTCAGAGCACCGACTTTCCTAATTATCGAGTCCAAAAAAAAGACATTGATTCCAATTTTATGTATATGGAACGAGTTTACTCTTTGGACAGTGATTTCGTTGTTTTCCGATCTATTGCACTATTTTTCACAGAAATTTAATAGGCCTGCAATTTGCAAGAAGATAGTTTTAACTGTGTGTCTTGCTATAATGTATCGTTGAATTATTTTATCAAATGGCAAATAGGTAAGATGTCTTTCGTACACCTTTCCTAGTCTTGGCAAAGGGCTTGTTTACCTTCTAAATTTACTTGTTATCAAAGCAACACTTCAGAAGTACAAGTGGAAAAGCATACACATCTCTTCCTCTCTTCTCGCTCCGTTTCTCTCTTCTTCACTGTAAATTGTACACTTTAGTAAAACTTATAAATAAGAAGAACTAATTCGACAAAAGTTTCCAAAAATTGTTCACCTTCCAGTTGGAATTGTATTGAACTCACTTGATCAGATGAACCGTGGCCGTGATTTTCACCTTTGATCACCTTCGATTATGAACGATGCGTACACCTCTTGGCCATCACGATGTGGCATAAGTTTTCACGGTAGCGGTTTAGGTGTAGACTGCATATGGTTTACGGGATCAGTAATCAATAATACACCAAAGTTGAATCACTCATACCGCAGTGGACCGTATGCGTAACTTGCTGCTGTAGATGGAATATTCGATTTTTCGCTTGGGATGTTGTACTTTTGCTGCAAGTGATTGTTTACAATTGCTTTTTTTTCTATTGCCGTTTCACCGAGGATAAAGCATGTGGACGATTGTTTGGTGAATATATAGCACAGTTTGCTATCCAAATGAGGAAATCAAACTCACAGGGCAAAGGGCCGGCTAATGCACCGCAATTTTGTGTTATTTCGCTGGTCACCAAAATGTTGTTTGTGTCTAGCGTAGCACCTGATGTACCAGTGATAGGCGAAACGGCAGAAGTATCGCTGGAAGAAACAGGGAAGGAAGGTGGTACTACAAATGACATTTGATTGTTGTTGGGCTATTTACGTAAACGTCAAACCCAACATGACCCAAAGTGTCATGTTTTCAAAATTAGCGCTTATTTTGTAATGCACTGTTAATTCTTGTCTCGAGGATTCGTAAAGTAGTGAATGGAGAACGAGCCATTTTTGGAAGTATGAAAGTAATTGAACATTGCCGAAATATAGCTCTGTACGTTTATTTTGGGCCGTCCACAAGGAAAGAGGAGGCGTGGTAGGCTCAAATTCAGGTGACAAGATGGCGTGGAGGCGTTAAGACCGGGATAACGGACTGGCAGACGAAGGCGCGAGACCGTGAGCGGTTTCGGAACACTCCTGAGGCAGGCCAATACCGCAAACCGGTTGTAGCGCCGGATAAGTAAGTAAGTACATTTATTTTGAGAACATATTTTTGATAGCGTTCTGTGGTATGTTTTGTGCTGCGAGTCCATACAGACTGCCTTGTCCTTACATTTAAACGGGACCTGGTCCTGGACTAATTTTTACCGGATCAATTCTAAAGCTTGCGTAACTATCTAAGGTTAGCGCATTTTAGTCATCTCCCTTCCTATCGCATAAATTAAAACAAATGAGCACAATTGTTCCCATTGATACGGTTGAACGAAATGTCACACTTTAAGAATATCCACAAAAATACACCCGGAACAGTTGTATTGTATTGATGATCGGTGGTTTTTGTAAAGAAATTCTATATGAGGGTTGGACACAGTCAATAAATGAATACATTAAGTATTGTTTTACCAGTGGTTAGATTGGTGAATAAGTGTATTTCGAGTTAGTTCGAATGTGCGACATTCCACAGAAGCAGTATATTAGTTAGTAAGGCATTTCAATCTCATTTGCATGTTGCATGACAAAAAGGAGCTTAGCGGTATCGTATTGAAACGTAAGTCGATTACTTCTTCGCTTTTGTAACTGGTGGTTTAATAGCCATCAGCGAACAAAGCTTGTTGCGTATTTGGCGAGCTTCCTCGAGTTCACCGTCCCACTTTTCCTCGCTTAAGCAGACCAACACCTCGTCGAGATTTTCCTCCGGTATGGTTGTTTGGTCTCCGTAAACGAGCAGAGTTTCGTACATTTTTAGAGCTGTCTCACGGCGGATATTAACGCACACCATTCCGAGGTACACGACTAGTTTACTTAATACTCGCTTGCAGATTTTTGGCGCCAGCATTAGGGCACAATAAACGGGAATGGAATCGATATGCTTTTTGGTGTGCGTTATCAAATCGTTCACCAGGTTGAATATTGGTTCAGCAAAACCGAGCGCGCTTTCTTCCGACACCAGCAACACCTTGGCGTTGGCGGAAGAGTTTAACAGTTCGGCCAGGAATTGAAATGTGGACGTAATGAATAGGGTGTCTTTCACTGTTTTTTCTTTTAAAATTTTTAGAACCACCGTGCCGAAGGTTTCTATAAAACTTTGATGCGTTTTTAAATAGTCGTTCAAAATTTTGGACGCACACGTATGCAGCGATTCGGTCGGTGCACCGACACTCAGTATCAATCCGGCGGACACCTGCTCCACATAAGGGTTTATGCCTAGCAGTTCAATGAACATTGGGAATGTGTGATGCGGAAATAGCCACAGTACCTCCGTCGTGTCGCGTGGAAAGATTCTCTGCAGTTCCTGCCTATGGGTCATGTGTGGAATTTCTGGCTCGTGGTATATGAGCGAGGTGAACGTTTTACCAGCGACGGCACGGATTTTATCGATTCGTTCAACCGATTGCTTCGCTATGGCAATCATTGCATCCTGCACGTGCTGTGGAGTGAGCAGCGAGGAGGGACACTTGGTCAGAAATGCATAGAGAGCGTTAAGGCTAGCCTCCCGAACCCACGAACCAATATCGCCTCTGTTGTCTAGTGCATACTCTTCCAGGGCTCGTAGATAGCAACCGTAGACAGGTCCGCAAAGTATGTCGTTGAATTGGGCCGAATGTGCGAATCCAACAGTCTGAACGATGTTCATCAAAGCGCGAATGCAGTCCCTGCGCAGCTCGGAGTGATTGTAGCCTACCGCAAACATTTCTGGGACCACGGTTTTCGTATCAATCACCATTACGATATCGTGCAAGCGCAGCTCCAGCATAAACAGTGGCAATGCACCAAGTGCGGATACAATGCCTTGTGCTTTGTGTTCAATTTGCGTGTCGCCCATCTCTCTGATGTAATTATCGATCAGACTTCCCAAACGATCAGCGGGTTCCGCCTTGTAGTAAGCGTCACAAAATCTCGAAAATGCCACCGTAGCCTGTTCGCGCGTCGTCGACTTTTCGTCGATAATGCTTTCATCCAGCAACAGTTGCCAGGATTCTATAGAAGAGAAAGTATCAGTTGGGGAGTGTAAATAGTGATTTACAGGCAGGCTCTACTATATGTATATGTATTTACCTAAATATTCTCTCTGGGTGATCGGTAGCTTAGCTTCGCTACAGTTTCGTATGAAACTGGCACAACCGTGTTTCATGTAGGTTCCGCTCATCCCCTTGAATTGTCCACGCTGCCTATACTTTCCAATCAATTGGCCTGCCAATTCGATAATTGTATCGTTTACGAAACATCCTTGTTCCCCGTCGGTGTGCGTTGCTATGGTGAGCTTTTGCAGAGCGTTAATTACTTCCCCAATCGCCAGTACGGCACCGTGGCGTGTGTTGAGTTCGGTAGACTCTGCGAGCTGAAATAATTGCGGCAACACCGTGTTTTGCATGTATTGCGGGGCGTGTTTGGTGAGATTATTTAATGCCTGCGCAGATAGCTCGCGTATATTCGTATCCCAATGATTGATTTTGCGAGATATGAGATGATCTGAAACAGAAACGGTAACGATACATGATCAATATAGAGTGTGCATACATCAGAATTAAAAGAGTAGCATTGCAGCACTCACCGATTAAATTATACTTATATTCATCAAATTTTGCGATATATTCGCTTATGTTCAGAAATGCATTACTTCGTACCGCGACGGAGAAAAAATCTGCTGTGGTAAGAATGTCGATGCCGTGCGGGAAATTGCCCAACCGTCCTACGCTCTCTTGGAAGGCAGCAGATGCGGCACGTCTACAATTGATTTCACGATCGAAAACGGCCGTCACTAAAAGTGCCGAAGCAATACGTTCTACAAACGGCTGCAGAACTGACGGGTGGTACGCCCTGGCGAATGCCCAGCTCATATAACATGCCGCATCCCGTATGTTTTGTCCCACATTGCGGTATCCTTGAATTTCATCGTACACTAGCGCCTGCAACAGCAATGGAACAATTTCCGACAAGCGAGAGGGCAACAGTAGACCCCGTTTGGCTAGCTCGGCCAATGCCAAACAGGCACCGTGCCACGCATCGTCCTGTTCCAGTGGGTTAAGCAGTTCAATCACTGAAGAAACTACTTCATCGCCCAGCAGCTTGGGCAATCGGTTCGTGATTCTCCCGATACCCTTTGCCGATGACCAGCGAACGATTGTCGAGTTGCCTTTCAGTCCGTGCAGCAATCGTTCAATGATTTCCTCGATATCGGCCGGCACCTCCTCGTCATCTACATCTTCCTCTTCTTCCGAACATTCTGGAAGCGATTCTGTTTGCTGCACCTCCTTTAGCGAGGCGAGCGTTACCGTTTTCTGCACGTTAGCTAGTAGCGATCGTGCGCCCCGCTGGTATCGCCATTTAGCAATTTTAGGCGGCAGTAGGACGAGTCCGATACGTTGACAGATTTTGATGCACGTTTTGTAAACTTTAAAGTCCTTGGATATCGTATCGTAATCCAATTGCAACACCCAATTGCTCAGCCGTTTTACGTAGGGAAGCAGGTCTTCTCGCTTTCCATGTTTCAGGATGCAAGCAATTGCTGAAAGAGGACCAAGTTTTACATCGACCCGATAGTCGACATTGACGGTCATTGCCCAGTCGAACATTTTTTCCAGATACACCATTTTTACATCATTTCTTATGACGAATCGTGCCACGAGAAATGCGACCACCGGTGAGCAGCTATCATCTTTTAGGCAGTTTGCTTTACACAGTTCGTAGATTCGTTCCATCGTCGTAGCGCATCCAGCATCGAGCGCATCTAGCCGGCTCAAATCAAAAGGATTCAGTACTAGTAGGGATAGCCAGAGCAGTCCCATGTAACGCGTTTCCCAGTTTTGCCAATCGTCTAGATTTTGTTGTTCGACCAGACTCAACACGAAGGGCAAGTGACGCACTTCATGGGGAAGATTTTTCACGAATGCTTTAAATGTGCGAACTTTACATAGCTGGTAGAGATATTTCGAAGCGCGATGTTTGATGGTAAGCTCCACATCCGACTCCTGCAGGTAGGGAATGATTTGGTTGACTATCTCCTCCAGACTTTGATCCAACAAGTGAGGCTGCTCCTGGTACTTGGAAAATATTCCAGAATACTCTTCATAAGCATGTTCGAAATCGTCTTCCGTGACGGACTTGTCATGTAGCCCGTCGATCAACTTTAACACGCGCAGTTTATCATTCTCCTGGAATGCATCTAGCACATTCTGCGGTCCGTCGTCTCCTTTATAATCTTCCATTGTTGATTCAACCATGGTTGTACTAAATTTGGCCGATTTTACAACAAATTTTCACTTATTGCTGAGCAGATGCGGTGCGGTTTATTGTTGTTGCTGTTTAATTGTATACAAATGACCAGATGACTGACGTTCGAGTGACAGACCGGAAAAGCATAAATTTATACCATTTGATCGAAGTCTGCTGAAGTGATGTGAACTGGGAAAAGGGCAAAAGTAAGGCCGCGCTCCGGCAGCGATCGAACAAGACAACAGACCGCTGTCAGACACACCCAAAAACCACCGTAACGACAAAAAAGACAGATGAAATATAACGCGTTGTAACGCTTCTGGTTTCCGTCTAACGATTTCGGTCCACCCGTCGGCGCAGCGAAATTGCTGTTAGGCCGCTGCCAGAAACACCAAAAAAAAACACCGTAACGAAAAAAGTAACGCTCCTTTTATCGGTCGACCGAATTCGGTCCACCCATACACGAGCGAAATCCTAACGAAATTGCTATTAGTATACCTTTGAAGTGAAAAACAGCAATTCAACACAAATTAAAGTATAGTATTCGTGTTATTTTCATCAAAATTGAGGAAATCAAAACTCACGTTTACAATAACAACGGTTATTTTTCGGTTTTTATACTTTTTCGTTAAGGTGTTTTTTTCAATGTGTCTGGTAGTGGCCTTAGATTACTTCTGCAGGGCAAACCAACAATTTAACACAAATATCACCTAAGTTTTCCAATTATTTTCATCAAATTTGAGAGAAACAAAACTTAGTTGTATTTTGTTTATTATAACAAGCGTTATTTTTCGATTGTTAAAATTTTCAATAAATATTAGTATGGCAGCGGCGTTCCTAAGCGCCACAGATAAAGCTCAAATGGCTGGAAAACCAAATAGGGTAACTGTACCAGTTTTCGGCAGTGTACCTATTTTCGGCAGGGTAGCTAAAAACGTGAAATTCTGCACAAATGCGGTAAAAAATTTCACAAAATACAATTTTGTAGTGAAAGTGTACTTATTTGATATTCACATACGAAGTTTCACACCATTTCATTACGTATTTTCCAAAATATCAAATAAATTGTGCTTTTTTTCGGCAGCTTTGCTGTCAGCCAATAGGCAGCCCAAGTGCCACAAATCCACTAAACGACCACTAAACGGCTTCTAAACGACTCAAGTTCTCTACCTAAACGGAATATAGAAAGACTTCGTTTAGCAGACGGCAAACGACTCATGCATTCTAAAAATAGCGAAAAAGATGGTGGCGCTCTCTGTTGGTGGGATACCCCAACCAGTTGAGCTTCATCGCTTGGAGGAGAGCTTTCTCATTTCTTCTGTACTGTTGTATGGTTTCGCATTGAAGTTATGCATCGCTAGAACTAGAACGGCGATACGATTGTTTAAATACTAAACTCGAACGGAAACCACCAGCACTGAAGCAAGTGAGATTTGAGTAATGGTCGTTGGTGTTGATACCCACGTATCTGACCACACGACCATTCATATAGATTTTTGCTCAAAAAGTTAGAAGGCTATATAGGTCATGATAAGATGAAACTTGTCGAAACACATCGCGAGAAAAGGATAGCAATATAATGATGAGTTGTAATACGCCATCTATTGATCAAACCAATGAAGCTGTGGAGCTTTCATTTTTTTTCTATAGATATTCAATTTTCCAGTCGTTTAAGCTAAATCTGTGGCGCTTGGGAGGTTCGGCAGGTTTTGTGATTAAGAGAATCAGAACAGTAAAACAATGAAAAAGTGGCGTATATTAAAGATTTTATGCTTATTTAATTTATTCTAACTTGTTCGGAATTTACAAATCACGATAAACAGGTTATTTTTCACTTTAAATGCTGCCGAAAATAGGTACACAGTAAATGTTCATTTTTGACAGCTCAATGTTGTGGGCTCCTGTCGAAACTCGGAACAATAACACACTTTGAATTTGGCTGAATATCCCTTTTAAAATTGATCAGAACACTACAATGCGTATGTCGACACATAATATGACCTTTCTTGTACCAAATATCACCAATTTTACGACAAAAAATGCACTAACTTAAGAGAAAAATAAATATTTGTAAGCCAGTTCGCACCGTACGCTATAACCATCAAACTGTCAATGGCTGCTCTGTTTAAACGTCGCATCAAAATGGCTGTCAAAACGGGCCAAAATAAGCATCATAAAATTAATAATTAAAGTGCTTTTCAATACCAATCTAAGGAAAGTAAGAGTGTTAAATTGCTTTAAACATTTTTTTGTACATATTCACATTGATACAAACATTTTCTGACTTGTATTCGCGCTGCCGAAAATAGGAACACAGCCTGCCGAAAATAGGAACAAACTGCCGAAAATAGGAGCAAAATCAATGTTTGCATTTTCACGAATATTTATGAAAAAGGGCTTTGAACCGGCAAATAAAAAATATTGTAACATACTATGATAGTTTATCAACCAGAATAACAACACTTTCAAGAAAAATAATGTAAAATATTGATGTGTGAGCAATTTTTGTGAAACTGCTGCACTAGCCTGCCGAAAACTGGTACAGTTACCCTATCCATAGAAAAAAATTGATTGTTTGACTAGTTTGCTCAATAGATGGCGCTTTATAACACATCATTATATTGCTTACATTTTGTTGTTATGTGTTTTACTAAGCTTCATCTGATCATGGCCTTTGAAACCCTTTCATTTTCCAAGGGTTTCATTCTGAGGAATAATCTATAGGGCGTCATCCATCAATTACGTAACCCCGTCGATCCCCTGCTCCCAAGTGTAACAAACTGTACCGTTGAATGAAATCTCGTTCCCTCAAATTACGTTGTAGATGAATCGCACCCCTCTCCAACAGCTTAGTTTATTGAACAAAACCAGATTTTTTGGTGAATTTTTATTTTTAATCTTATTCTTGTATATTCAAATTTTTTTAAAATGAACAAAAAAAATTTTTATATAAAGAAAAGTTGTTCCATGCAGCAATCAAATTCAAAAAGATTCTGATAATCGGATCCTCAGCATGGATTTCAATGTTCTTGCATCATCACCATTAGAAACGTATTTTCATCCAGCCATCTTCCTGGTCCTTCGTAAATAAACCCATCTTTCCAGAAATGTGTCATTGGAATTAGATGTTGTTTTTGTTGAAGTTTACAATTGATTTAAGTATACTATGAAATACTGGTGTACAATTGATCGTAGTATTCTATGAAATAGTGTTAACAGAATGTAGTTAATAAAAGCTGGTATTATTGAATCCGTTCGTAACGTCAGCGTACGTCCCGACACTCGTTTTCCTAGCGTACTAGATGGTTGCTATAGTTATTCATCGCGGCGTTGTAGGAGCGGGCTCAAGAAATGTGTTGCCATCCCTAGAATATCATGTGAGCGCCGTACGTTCCCGCTACGAACGGATTCAATAATACCAGCCAATCAGCCGTACCGGCGAACTCGTTCAACGAGAAACATTCGTCGCTCATGAGTGGACAGGGATGTACCAGTTGAATGTGTTCAGTTTTATGTACCAGGGGTGAATGTGTTCAGTTTTTCCGTCCTTCCGTCCGTGGTAACCAAATTCGACGGACTAAATGACTATTCGGCTGCGTAGTACATGAAAAAGTACAGAGATCTTTTTTAAGCCGGCATAATCGCGAAGATTGTTAAGTCACGTAGAAGAATTTTCGTTTATTACTCATTTGTTATTCTAAAAAAATAAAAATTCAAACATTTTATTTTGCATTACGTAACAAAAGATAAACTCCTCCTCTCTCCCATGTAACAAATCGTAACGTTTGAAGACCCCCCCCCCCTATCAGCGTTACATAATTGATGGATGACGCCTAAGACTGGTCGTGTGGTCAAATACGTGAGTATCAACTGTGGCTATTCACTGTATGGCAATCTCATCAACAGACAGTGCCACCAGCTTTTTTTTGCCTTTTTGCATAATGCATTAGTCGTTTACCGTCTGCTAAATGAAATTTTTTTAGATACATTTTAGGTTGAGAGCTTGAGCCGTTTAGACCCCGTTTAGGGGTCGTTTAGTGGATTTGTGGCACTTGGTTTAGAGATTAAACATAACGCACCATAACACCTCGTACCTCGCTTATTTTTCGGTCGACCAATTTAATGTTACCAATTGGTGCAGTGAAATCCCTCCAAAATTGCTGTGTTCTTTGTTATATCGCGAAGAATTGAACATAAATTTTGTGATATTGCGGGGGATTGGCCAAATGACGTTATTATTAACAATACAATGTAATATAACAATACATATAAGGCCTCAAATACACGAAGCGGAAAACGCGCGTCATGTATTTGCGGCCTAACATTCACTAGATTCTGCTAACTGTAACCATGCGGTGGTACAATTTTAAAATTGAGGAGAAGCACGTGGGGCACATGCGACCACCAATCGATGCAATCGAATTGTCATCTGGCGATAAAACTAAGACACACAATTGTATGGGGTCGCGTAAGTTTTATTGACTTCTTTGCATTAGTTGGAGCATCGTTTTATACAGAAAGTATCGTTAGACGAATGTGTTTAGCTATAACAATATTTACAATACAAAAAAGTCTTTCTTTATCGTAGTGTTAATGGTTCCCTCTTTTTGTTTGTTTCCTTCTTTACATTAGACCCTCAACCTTCCAGTAGAATAAAAGTACACATAGCTTTGCAATTAATTGGAACGAACCCGAGTCGTACAGCGATCGATGCACAGTAGTTGTTCAGTTTATCCTTTTGCCCGCGAGAGATAAACTGCTCAACTACTGCAGCAGCGAATCCTTTGGGCAGCCTGTAACACACATGTGCATCGTGGTGCATATGATAAGAGGCCGCGCAGAGCATCACAATCGATTTGGAAGTACATGACTACGACTCGTTTGAAGTCCGTGTTGTATCGATTGTGATGCACCGGTCGGCGAAGCCTGCAACTACGTTGTTCGAGTGCCACCACTCCGATGGATGTGCAAAATGCTTAATCGCTGCATATCTCTCTGTTTTACTATGTTGTCGCAAGCACTTCACTAAAAGTGACCGTTGTGACCGACACGATGTGTTTGTGTTGAATGGTGGCTTTATTTTCGGGAGAATCGACGTAATTCATAATTTGCTAGGATTCAGCCACAATTCATTCGCCGGATGGTTGGTTATTCTTCGAAATCCCCGACCGTAGATGATACTCCAACAAGTAGTTTTAATTAATGGTTTCGGCTTTAGTGGTTTCGTTACGCTGCTTTATCGGGTTCGTTCCCGTATCGCGCCGTCTCGCGGCATGACGTACATTAATAATACATTCATTTGTGGATGGACCAGCGACTACATGCGTCCACTGAACATCCTTCATAAGATATACCCTCCTGCTTACTTAATCTATATTTACTGCTCAACTCATCATGTACCTTACAGCTTTGGAATACTATCTATCGGTGCGCAGTTCGAGCACGATTAGCTAAGTGTGGTCGTGCAGCTCCGGTAAGGGGCGGATTGATAATAAATAAAAAATATACATAAAACATGATTCGGTTCTTACTGCAACTGCGTCCAGGGTTTCTGGTCCGGTCGAGGCTTCCGCCAGGAAACGTGCAGCTTTGCCTGTCAAGTGCCACCAATTTTACAATTGCTCGATTTATTTACAATCATTAGCATGGTCGTTGGAGCAGTGACAGATTGTTCCTGCAGAGTGGTGGTCGCGTCCTCCGCTAGCGTTTGGTCCTTGTGCTGTTCACTGTGGTGGCTGTGCAGGTTACCGTGCTGGTGTTGGTGTAGCATAGATGGGCTACCGTTGCCGGCACCGTTTCCATTGCCATTTCCTAGGCCGCTACCGTTACTGCTTCCGGTGAGGGTGGAAGAGTTTTTGCGATTTGTCAGCTGAAGGGTTTCACCGTCCAAGCTTTTGGTGAGCGCCAGTCGCTCCTCGACCGAGATTGGCGAGATTTGTGGCTGCAGACTGCCGGGATGATTGATGCTGTTACGGCCGTGCTGATGGCGGCTGCCATTGAATGACGTTTGCTGCGTGTGTTGCTGTTCATTGTGAGTACACGGCAACGGCCAAAGGGGGAACATGGGGGGAAAAGGGTAGACACATTAAAAGGAAATATTAACGCACTATAAATCTTTGGTTTTGATCGTGCCCGTGCTACAGTTTGGCGGGACGGGGTGAGGGAACACAACAGTTAGGTAACAGTAAGCATGGCACAACGGAACAGTAAGCACGAGAGGAAAAGAAGTTTGAAATAACCTTAAACCTGGCATCTCTTACACTGGCCAAATGATAATTGCTTCTGGTGCTGGGGCTGACGTTTAACCGTGTGGCGGTGTGGCAGAGCGAACGGTCATCATAACCCCCGACACGTCCACCATAGGCGTGGGAGCTTCTTAGGCAGCGGCACTTTTCGAGTGCATTTTTAAACTCACGGCGAAATTTTCCTGCAAAAAAAGGAGCAAACAATAGAAATAGAAATCACGGACCATGGTTGGAGCTATAATATTCATTTCGAGAAAATTGTATAATGGTTAAAGAGAGCATGTACAGTGGAACGCCGTTTATTCGGGCCCTTCGGGACGAGTTACGCTCATCGGGTAATGGGACCAAGTATGTTTTGTAACACAAATCCTTAATGTTTTTTTTTTTTTTAAGTTACTCTGTTTCAATGTTTCGGGAAAACATTTCCAGTTTTATAAATGTATGTTTGTATGATGAAAATATTGAAAATTTGGCATGAATTTGGTGTCTTTTGTTATGGCAATATTTGAAATTTGGGTGTCAAAATCGCTTCGAGCCAAATTTCCTACATTCGATTTCTTCCCTCTTAAAAATATAATAACACGTAGGGAAACACGTTTAATACACGTATTAATAAACATTTTTGTTGAATTCGCCTTATTTTGGCAATGAAAATGTAATGCTCGTTACATCGCCGTATTTGGCGAGCATTATTCTCACGAACTCTCTCAAATGCACCTTTTGCTCTAGATTGTTCTTATTGTTTTTATTGGCCATTATAAAATGCACTGATTCCTTGGTAATATTTGATTTTTGGGCATTAAAACTGTTTCTTTTGTTAGATTAACCGTCAAGGATGGCTGCTGTTTCGCATGGCAGTTTGTCACACAATTATTGTCAGAAAAATGGCCAAACTCTGATCAAATGAAGGAACGAGGCCTCTCACACATTTTGTAACCTTCAAAAATGGGTTGGATAGGTTATGCATAGGATTAAGATACGATTTTCGCCATCATGCTCCATTCATTTAACTCCCCCGCCTTTAGTGCCTCTCTGACCACTTGAAGTGCAATTGAAACAATAACAATGCATTAGTTTAGATCAAACTCTTCAAACTAACTCCAAAGGGGTTTCCAGTTTAATTCCTCTTGGTACAAAATCTACATAGGGCAATCCAAATTCATTTGTTAAGCCATGGTAACTTCTATAAAACGCACTTTGATAAATCGATTCCAATTCTATCTACCAAATGCAATAGCGCCATAAGAGCCGTTCGTTGGAAAACAACACAGATAAATGAGCTGCTTAACCGGCACAAAGGCTGCGGGTGCCGATAAGCTAGGTATATGACGCCGTTATAGCACTCGCCGATGGTGAAGGTGTCGATTTGATTGAACGATTCTACACGCGATTTAAATTATTGCTGTCGCTTAGTACATGCATACGTTGGCACAATGTTTGGCTGTTTCAATTAAAATGTTGCTCACTTCAAGCAAATAATCTACGCTAGCGATTGAAGTGAGAGAAACGCTAGCGAACAAAAAATGACCTGTGTGGTGGAACGTTCATGCGCTAGCAGCGCATTTCATTAAACGATGAAAACTTGGATGCCTATTGCCATGGATGGGGAAGGATCAAAAGTTAATCGTGTCACGCGATGTATAGCCCGCGCACGTCAACGCGAGAAGTGTAGATGAAATGGCTTCCACCCGTGCAACCCTTTGCCGTTAGTTCCTTGCCGGGGCGTACATACATAATTGATTTTGCGCCCTTTTTGCATTGGCAGCAAGGCAGCGCAGTCGATCGTGCTGCATATGTCCATACCATATTGTCTAACGAAGTGTGTAAACATGGGACCATGATGTCGCTGACAGAATATTGTTTCACTTGTGTTCTGGATTTTTTGCTTTGATTTTTGCCTGACATTCTTCGCACTGGATGAACATGTTGCACCAGCTGTTTGCAGGTATCCTACGGGCTATGAATAAAATAAATGTACGTTTTACCGAAACGATAAACGCTTGACAAAACCCTGTCACAAAACGCTCTTGGGATAATGATATCGATTGTAACGAGTTGTTAAGCTGTTAGGAAAAAAAAACACACACACACATACAAATGTAGATCTCTGCTTTAGTTACATACATCATCCCTGAGCAGTTGGGAACACACATCAATTCGATCCAAATGACGCCAAGTTTGCATACCTATCTTACCCACACATTAATTGCAGTGAATAAATGGTAGAAGTAAAAGTACTTAGCACTTAGCATTGATTCGAGATTGGCAAAAATATCCAGGATCGCCGATAGCTCCCGTCGGAGATGTATTGGTTTCAACAA
The DNA here is from genome assembly GCF_943734685.1 of Anopheles coluzzii. NCBI lineage: Eukaryota > Metazoa > Arthropoda > Insecta > Diptera > Culicidae > Anopheles > Anopheles coluzzii. The sequence goes on from NC_064670.1 coordinate 71,256,277, forward strand.
GTAGAGGCGAACAGCGTTGACTTAAAGTAATATAGGAAGAATTCAAGTAATTTTCATGCTATAGTTAAGAACAATCTATGTAATTATCATAAATAATAATCATAATCACAAAAATACTTTACAGGGTTTCCCACGATTTATTGGTTGGTTCCCATAAATTTTTGGTGGGTTCCCATATTTTTTTGGTGCGTTCCCACGATTTTTGGCCGTTTTCCAGAATTTTTTAGTCCAATTGTATTGATATCCAATCAGAAAATACCAGTAAATTATGGGAACGTACCAAAAATCTATGGGATACGATAAAAAAATCGTGGGAACGTTCCAAAAAATTTGAACTGACCAATAAATCGCGGAAACCCTGTAAGATCTACACAGCATTACTGCTAAACATAAATTTCATAAGTTTATAATTCCTAGGCTAAGAGTCTTCAGCATTTTATAGTTAAAGAAAACTACAAATTTAACAAATGTGTTAAGCATACTCGTTTGTTAATAGGTTTACAGCGAGCAACTTTTAAATGCATGGAATGAAACGAATGTACAGTCTGTTCCCGAGTAACGCGGTTTGTGCGATCCCGAGAAATCCGCGTAACTCGAATATCCGCGTAAGTCGAATTTCGCAGTTTTCGACCAAAATACACTTTGTTACTCGGAATTTGTATTCAATTTAGTCACTTACTTTATACTGCAGTGAACAATTCTTGAAACAAATTGTACTGATTCGACATTTGATCTGTCAAATTTAGAAAACCACGTATCTCCGAATCCGCGTAAGTCGAAAACCGCGTAACTCGGGAACAGACTGATACACTGATGACTGATAGTGGTGCCCTTTCCGTTTTAAGTTCGTAGGCTGAAATTTCAGCCTGTCAGCTGTTTGCATTGTATATCAGTTTTAGAGCAGCTATCTAAGTGGGTATAACATACAGGTGGGCTTTTCCTAAAGGTGTATGAATTTAGAAGGCTGATTTTTATCGCTTCTGCTTCTGAATGAAGATATTATGAGTGTTTTGTGTTTTCGCCAAGCCTCCAGAAAGCTTGTTTGAACAAAAGTTTTCACCCATCCTGTCAAAAAATGATGTTCAAATTTGGTTATAAAAAACATGCTATGCGACTACCTGGACTACATACACTTTGATTCTGGATTCCATCACCAGATCTTTTTAATGCACGTTGGGATTAATGTAAACACCACCTTGTTTTGCCATTTTTTGGGCAGGTACTCGAATCTAATTCTTGCTTTGAGGCTAGAATAATCTAGACTGAAAATTGCAGGGTAGTTTTATGTGCGGTTTTGTATGGAGTGTTTACATCATTTCAGCCTCCAACTGTCAAACTCCATACAAAAAGCTGACTAGAATCGTGAAGGGTCCCAGTACCAGATACCTACCGCTCATGAAGTTGTAGATCACAGGGTTAACGGCGCTGTTGGCGTAGCAGAGCCAGTGAGAAAATAAAGATAGCACAGCCACTATATCACTTTGTCCAATATCGACAGTATACCTAAAGAGACGGGGAAGAAATATAGAAAAGATTGTTTATTTATTTATTTATTTATTTATTTATTTATTTATTTATTACGACAATTCATGGGCCTGGTACTACATAGACTATGGCCCTTGCCACTTAATTCTATGTGATAAACCTAATCTTACATATGTCGGAGTGCGTACGAATCTAAAGCCATAGTTTTAAAAGCTTTGACTACAAATTAATGTTTTGAAATGACAGTTGACTTGTCTACACATTGTCAATAGAGAGTCATTGTATGAGGCTAAGGTTCTCCTATACTTATAGTGCAGACATGTACATTGTCTATGAGTTCTAGCTGGAGCGTAAATGGGAATATTTTTTTTATGCAAATCAGGCGCGTCAATCTCATGTCTCAACAACCTGGCCTCAAACACATTTTGTGCAACTTTTCAGCGATGTTTCAGAGATTGCAGCCCAAGCAAAAAAAAAAAAAAAAAAATAATACCGCTTGGCGGTAGTCACAGGCATATTAAAATTTCCTCGCCAAGGGAGGCCACGAACCGCGACTCTAGTAAATCTACGTTGCATAGCTTCAATTTGCACTATTGTTAATAAAAAAGGAAAATAGCAAGGGGATTAGGTTGCTTCCCTGTGGTACTCCGGAGTGACAACTGATTAGTGATGAAACTTTATGCTTATTTTGACTCGATATGTACGGCCAAGAAGGTATGAACTATGAGCCTGTAGTCTATAGGTCTATCTATCGATGATCCACTCTATCAAACTCCGCTTGTAGGTCCGTATACACGGCATCGACCTGAGCGCCTCTGCGTCCATAGTACACTGGTGGACATTAAAATAGGAAAAAAAAATTTTTGTGTTTTTTTTGCATACACTAGGTGTGTCATCGCCAACAGTTCGAGGCGTACTGAATTTGTAATAGCCGAATTTTGCCTTTTATACTCTCATTTTTGGTGCGCTACTTATCTGAGTTTTGAGTGCCGGCAGCGTTTTGCGGCAGTATAAAAGGAGAGCCAAACCGTGTTGTGCTTCATTCTTCCATCAGTGGTCAAGGTGAAAGGTTGCTGTTTAAAAATTCCACAAAATCATCATGGGTCGCGGAAAGCACTGCACACCAGAGGAGCGAAAACACATTCAGGGGCTGTATCGTGAGAACGTGCCAATCAAGACAATCTGCAAGGCGTTCGGCCGTTCGCGGACGTTTGTTGACAACGCCATTCGTAGCGAGGCTACGGGTAAATCGACAGGTCGTCCGCGAAAAACAACGGCCGACGTTGACGCGCGGATTGTTGAGATGATCAGGGCGGATCCTTTCAAAACTTGCACTCGTATCAAGCAGGAGCTTGGTTTGCAAGTTTCGGCGAAAACGGTGTCTCGCCGTTTACACGCCGCTGGGTTCTGTGCCCGGAGACCGAGGAAGGTTCGTAAGCTGCAGCCGCACCACGTAGAAGCGCGCATTCGGTTTGCCGAAGAACATTTAGCTGCATCCATCTTTTGGTGGAGCAAAATCATTTTTTCGGATGAGTCCAGAATCAATCTGGATGGTTCGGACGGTATTAAATACGTCTGGCGCTTTCCTAATCAGGCGTATCATCCGAAAAATACGATAAAAACCCTTAGTCACGGAGGCGGCCACGTAATGGTGTGGGGTTGCTTCTCCTGGCACGGCACGGGTCCTTTGTTCCGTATCAACGGGACACTGAACTCGGAAGGGTATAGAAAAATACTTAGTCGTGAGATGTTGCCATACGCCCGACAACAATTCGGAGACGAAGAGCATTACATCTTTCAGCATGATAACGACTCTAAGCACACATCGCGAACAGTTAAATGTTATTTGGCAAACCAGGATGTGCAAGTTCTACCGTGGCATGCGTTGAGTCCTGACCTCAACCCGATTGAAAATCTGTGGTCAACTCTCAAGCGTCAGCTTAAGAACCAGCCTGCACGTTCAGCCGATGATCTATGGACACGCTGCAAGTTTATGTGGGAACGCATAGACAGAAGCGAATGCCGTAATCTCATCGGCGATATGGCCAAACGCTGTCAGGAAGTGATAGCGAATAACGGTCACCAGATTGACCGTTAGAATGTGTTTTCGCTCAGTGGAACACCGCAACACCTCCTCCCAACAACCACTTAAACAGTCCTTTTCAGGGCTACCAAATATTTCTGACAAGAACTATGTCTTTCGGTCACAGAAAAAAGTTCCTATTTTTATGTCCACCAGTGTATGCGAGCAAGAAAGAAACGATTTAAATATAACACGAGTGCAGAATAGAGGTGGGCATTTCGGTTCTTTTATGCGAACCGAGTCGTTCATTACAATGAATGTGAACGTGATTTCGGTTCATTTCGTTCTTTTACAAATAGCAATACCTGTAGAGTCTGTGAAGCGGTATACTATTCGTATATCGGTAGAACTACAGATCGGGTGACCTGGTAGCCTCAACAACAAGCCAATATTGAGAATCAATCATTTGACACTAGAACGCATTGCGCAGTTTAAAATTGACCGTTTCTTGTTTTGCATGTAAATGATTTTTTCTGTTGATTTTTTTTAATATTAAAGAATGCATTAAGTCACTATGTTGATTTTTATTTTATTTCGATTTATCAAAATAACCAAAGCGTTCTATTCTTGTAAAACGGTTCATTCACTTTTTTCACGTGAACTGAATAAACCGTACGGTTCTGGTTCATTTGGCACACCTCTAGTGCAGAAATACAACCTTCACGAGAGCGTACGATCAGTAATGTTATCAATCAGTCAATATTTCGTAAAAAAATATAGAAGTTTAAATAATTAGTAACAGTCTAATTGTGATGTATCGTTTTATATCTTTTTTCAATCAAATTAAACTTGCGTTGTACTGAAATAATAATAGTTAATAATTTAGCAAGATAAGCGATAAACAGAATCTTTACGCTACGCATAAATGGTGCAAAACTAGATCGTGGCGCAAACAAAAAAAAAACATTTCGCACACAATGTTTACCTTGCGACGTTTAGCATGTGGACAGGAAAATAGCAGCCGGCAAACATGATCACTACTGCCACTAGCATTTTCGCCGCTTTCCGGCGCGCACGCAGCTGCCCCATAGTGCTTGTATTCCCCACGCAATTGAGTGTCGTCCTGGTACTGTGAACTGTCGGATAAAAGGATGTCGATGAATGGTTTACGCAAAACGAAAGTAAAAAAAAAGAAAGCGGAATGCGTGCCGATAAAACAAACATAGCACACACGCGGGATCAAGCTGAATATTGCGTATGCGATATATGTGTGTGTGCGTGTGTGTGAAATACCGGCGAACCCTGAAAGACTGTCTGGCAGCTCTGAATGATGGCAACGCTGTGGTGGAAACGCCCCTAGGTGGAGGCGCAAAAGGTGCGGCAAGGTGATATTGGTTCGTCCGCGGGGAGGGATGATGTTTCCCGCTTAGGGATACATTTTCGTGAATCAGCTTTTCAGAGATTCGCAGTAGATTCCTGCTTGTTAAATGATTTGGTTTGGTGGTTAAAGGAAACTAGTACGGAGGGATGGTGCTACGGCGACCGAAACGGCAGACCTGCGGAACTGGAAATTAGCAGCAGCGGCAGCAGCCTTACAGAATACTTACTGCCACATGGCTGATTGCGGGATTCCCGATGGCCGGGTATAGTGTCCGAGCGCCACAGTACGCGAACGATTTGGAAATAGGCTACGGTCATGAATAGTAGCGGGAGCCTGTTTCGAGAAAGAAAGAAAGAGAATCATACATTTAGTCGAATAATGTGGGCAAACGAAGGGCTAAAGTAGACATCGACACTTGTCCGCTCCGTTTCGGTGGAGCGTATGGGAGGGGGAGGGGAAAAATTAAACGAAAGCCCCACGATATTACATTTGCTAGACTGGTGTAGTAACCAGAACGAGCTCTAGCCGCTGTCACGTGAAATGAAAACAATAAACAATGGTGATAATGATTATTGGATATGGCAAGGGGGTTGGTTGGTAGTGTTTATATAGTGCAGCTTTTCTGGCCAGCAGGAGGTTATGACGGGCACGTTTTCAGGAGATGATGACGATGTTTCGTGTTTCGATTTCTTTATCCTTTCGATCGCACAAACAGTGGTCTTTGTAGTATGTTGGCACGATAAAGTCGGTCGGCTAAAGGGATAATGTATTGATGTTCCGTTTAAGCTACGCGAATCGCCTGGCTTGGGGTGAATCCATACACTAAAGCACGTGTAGTACAGACGAAAGATGCAAACGACAACCTATTGTGTTACAAAATTCCTTTCCCCCGTCGCAATGAGCGGTGATTTTCGCATTTTTGCAAGAAAATCCGCAAAAATGTTCGAAAATGTTACACAGTTATGCAGTATCTATTCATCTAGCCGATTCTCTTATCGAAGCGCGGCAAGTAAAACCGCAACAAGTAGCTCGCTCGTCGGTTGAAATGCGATGGAAATTGTGTCTTGTGTGTCGCTGGGACCCTTTTCAGTGCACACACGTAATCCGATGGCAAATAAAAATGGTTCTACCCCCTAAAATTCTACCGAGGCCATTTGGAGCATTGGGACCGGGTTTTCTTAGCAAATGTATAACCATGGATTATCAGGCTCGTGGTTAAGAATTGTTGGCGATGGTTTCGAATTTTTGGAGAACGGCATACCAGAAGCATCGCACCGATCGCACTTTAACGAACGCTTATATTCCGCGTACGCTGTGAAGAATGTCAATAGAATTCTCAAGTGGCGGGAATATTCGCATCCAATATCCACCTCCCTGCACTGTGGCGTACAGAAACAATGCACAGCGCTTTGAACAGTTTTGTTGGTGGAATGTGGAATAGCAGAGATTTGTTGTCATCATTGAATGGGCGATAGCAGCGGATGCGTGGGAGAGCGGCGTTCGGGTTGTGTATGCGTGAGAAATAATCGTTTTTGTGTACGGGAAGTCACCGCAATCTACGGTCTAGGGCCGGAGGGATGAGTATGCCATGGCGTTAATGTCAGTGAACGAGAGAGAACCGGCTTATCATTTGGTGAAATCTTATTCGCATTGCGTGGCCGTATGTTGCCCGAATTGCCATCCGCCTGTCCCTTCGTCCTTCTTGCTCTCTCTTTCTCTCTTTCTCTTTGTAATGCTCCTGGGCAGCGCAGTGTCTTATCGTTTTCCGGTAAGCGACCACCACTTCCGAATCGTCTTTAATTCACTCTACCCGCGCTGCGAGGATTACCCTGTACGCCCACCCCGTTCGATGATGAAGGAGCTGTTTGCCAGTGGGACACTTTTTGCCAAACAAAAGTCAAACTGCTTCTGCTCCTTTGCACTCCCTACGCTACCAGTGCCGGAAGCGACAAGGTGCCGGTTGTACTGGATCGAATGTGAAAAAGATATCTTTCATACCGTCACACAAATCGAGCCTTCTGGCAAGGGACGGAACCTAATGTCATGTGCCATCGTCGAGCAGGCTGAAACAGATGGGAACAAGCCGGGGCTATGTGCTCCGAAGCCGGCCTCTAAGCTGATTATAGCGATTCGTTCCAAACCTCAGAAAAGGACCCACACACACACACACACCCTGCTCTTGTGTGGGCGGGCGTAGAAGGGCGAGATCGTAAGATTGCTTTCGATTTGTTATATCACAAGCGAAAGCCCATCGATTGGTATTCGATAGTTGGCGCAAAGTGTGTGTAACAAATATGAACGATAAATATTACACAAGTCACATTACTACAACACAAAGTATACGAGCGCTGTATGTGTGCGTGTGTCTGTGTGTATGTGTGTGAGGGGGTAAGGGGGGGGGGGGGGGGGGGGGGGGTGGAAGAATGCTTGACGCAATTGTGATCAAGCGATATCAAAGTTGACTGCTGTTTGATTACGGGTTGTTCAATGATTGATAGAACTTTGTGTTTGCACGTAAAGCCGTGATTTTGGGCTGTTCGTTTCGCTTGCGTAGAAAAACACAAAAAGTCACATGAGTAGGTGTTGTTTTATCTGTCATCATGTCAAAATAAACCATGTTCAATGTTGATGTACAGGTGATTTGGGCTGAAATGTCCTTTGCAGTGATTGTGATAGGAAAGAGAGTATGGTGATAATGACACGCATGATAATTCAAACTTATCTGACACTCAATATCATTAACAGTAAGTGTGTGGTAAAGAAAGAACAAAAAAAGGTAAAAACGTGACTCTTGACACATTTATGTAACATATTGTATATAACTTAAAACATGAATCACTCTAGCATTAGCGACTGTGTGGAAAAGCTTTTTTTAATTAAGGTTTGGTTTAAACCAATTTTTGTACCCCAAGTAAATTCCACAAAGAGCATTAAAAGACAAAAGCTTAAAATGAGGAGAAAAGATCTGGTAGATGGAATTAAAGCTTATGATGTACCAACTTTAGTATCAGGGCTCGTACTCACGTGTACAGTAGCACAAACTTGACGATGTAGAAAGTTTTCTCCGTTTCGTTGTCCCACGTTGCAACACATTGGGTGAAAAGTTTGATGTCAAAGCGTAGCTTCTTGCGTCTCGTTGTCAGGACCAGGAATTCGGGGAGATCTGCGCAGGAATCATCATGACGCAATGCAGCCAGCAGCAAGGGAGGGTGAAAAAGTAGAGAGTATTTTTAATAAAAATTGCATAGAATGGGCTGTAATATGACAAAAAAAACTGCAAACGAAAGAGCTGCATTGAAATCGAAGCTTAACATTTCGCACTCGTTTTCAAGTATTTTACAGTATGTTGGTAATTTTAGTAAAATCGTACATTTGAATTTAAATAACGATTTCTTCAAATTCATGTAAGAGGGCCACCAAAAAAGAATATAATTACATACAAAGAAAGTCAGGAATTGATTCCCAAAATAAATTGTTTCCATCCTGTCAAATTGTCAAATATCTGTCTATACAGGTGGTCCCCGAGATACGCGGTACCTCTTATATGTGGATTCGAGGATACGCAGTTTTCTAAATTTGACCATTCCTTAGGCAATCTGTACTGATTTGACACATCTATTGTCAAATGTAAAATAATTTCCCTTCTGATCAAGTTTTAACAAAATTGCAAAATGGTTGAGAATTGAAATATTGAGTCAAATAATTAATATAGTGGCTAAAACCACCCATCAAATGCAAAATTATACAAACATTAGCTATATTTTGGCTGGTAACCGGGTGATTAGACTTACGCAGAAATTCAAGTTACGCGATTTCTTGTTGGTCGACTCGGGGACAACCTGAACATAGTTTATAACCGAAATTAGGGGCGGTCCCTTGGTATAGTCGTCAAAACGCACGACTTAATAATATGCCCGTTGTGGGTATAATCCGAGAATGGTGCGTCCCTCCGTAGCAAGGACTGACTATTCGGCTACGTGGTACTGAATAAGTCTCGAAAGCCTGTGTACAGGCCGGCATGGCCACGTAGAACGTTACGCCAAATAGAAGAAGAACCGAAGTTAAAAAGTCAACAACTAGTACACCGTGAAAGTATAGTATTATTTTAATTGCAAAAATTGTTGACGCGATATAAACATTCAAATTTGAACTAGATAAATGTGTATAGTGACCTTGACCGCTATGTGTATGTAACAGCGGAAAAATAAAAATATAACTCAAGCCAACTGACACTTATAAACTGACAAAATCCAAATCGTTGTATCTGTGAATAGTCGCATGAGTCGTATGTCGAGGGTCTCCTGTATTTCCTTTTTTCCCCTATCTAGAGGATTCTGTTCCTATACATTGCTTTGGCAGTTATATGGAATTTTACAAACATTCGACCACTTTCCTGTATGCTATTTAGGTTATTACGAACGAAATGTCTTGAGTTAACATTAATCAATTGATTAAATTTGTCGCATCAACCATTCCGGCAACCGACAACCATTATTTGTAGGTCTTCAACGGTATTTCAGTGTGATAACAGAGTTATAAAATCGAATGATCTAGGGTAAAACCATCACGGCGGCTGTATATTTGCTGTTGAGGTTAGTCCAAGCGACTACATGCTACAGCCTGCAAGGAGTGGTACTTAAAATCGAGCTTTGCTCAAACTCGCTCCCCACCATTGTGCAGCAGATGGTGTATTAGATTAAAGGCATCATCATGTTAGATGAGGGAACGCGTAGGAGCAATGGGAGGTTTCGTTAAAATTGGAATGTTAATTTTGCTTCCTTTTGTAGCTGCTTCATGCACATTTCAGCAGTTGCTTCGTGTGGTTCAAGAACCGCACGATGTTTAAATGGTTGACGTAACTGCAAAATATTTCATTTCGAGCCATTTGCAACAGCTGAGTTTTTTTTCTTTTTGTATCAAGCGTTTTTGTTTGACCCTCCAAAGAAACCTCGGTTGAGTTTGTGTAACGTCGAGTGCTATTTTGGTGGCACCCTTTAATGCCAAGAGCAGGCTATTTCGTAACTGTTTCTACACTTCTATGAAATCGAGCTATCGTTGGTAGAAAAATTTATTTTTTTTACACAAAAAAAGTACACATGTGTCTTTTGTGTGTGAAACCAACAAATCGTTGACTTATTAATTTTACTGCTAAACTGTCAAAAAGCAAGAGGAACACAAAAAATCGACGTGTAAACGAGATGATAATTAATCATAAATATTTTGATATGTCAATTGATATACACCGCAGGAAATCTGATGATGCGATATGATGAACTGTGATGGGCAACAATGTTGACGAGTAACGGACGAGTTAGGATGAGTTTTAGTGGGCCTGACAACTTACCCGACAGGAAGCCAATGAGCCAAATGAGGGCAATTGAGCGCCAGGCACGTTCGGGTCTAGGCTTGTAGCGAAGGGGAAAACATATCGCATACCATCGATCGATCGAAATAAACGTAAGCGTTAGTACCGAAACTGTCACCGAAACGGTCTGTAAAAAAAAGGTAGAGAAAACGGGAAAAGTGACGAAGGTTAGATACGGACGGTTCATGTGATGTGTAGGGTCAACTTTGAGGAAACCCTCAACAGTGGCAAATTACGACCGAGTGAGGAGAGTTTGTGTTTCGATTAGAGGTTTAGTGGTTTCCTAAGAATGTTGAAGTGCCATTTAGTGCTATTTTAAGTAGAATAAATGATTGTAATCAAGCTATCTTTATGCTCAAGACTGGGTTCAACCTTAACGAAACGAATTATTCAATACCAATACATGATTTATTAAAGCGTTTTAAGATGTATGGTTACCAAATGCGTTGGACATAAACAGAAAAAACGCTTTAAAATAAATTCAACAGAATATTAACAAAGCTCACTGTGCCAATCGTTATTTAGTAAAGTTATTCAAATCCAATAATAATGTATTCTGAACATTGAATATTTTCCACACTATGAAATAGCTGTATATGGAGCAGGAGCAGGACAGCAGGATTCAGGTCATAACTAAAGAGATAATACTGTCTTAACGATTATAAGCGTGAAATTCCCCAGAAAAGGGCAAACCAGTTGTACTATTGGTTGTTGAACCCGGCAACGGTGTGGTCCGTAATTCGAGTGGATCAATTTCTAGTCTGGATTTTTATTGCTAATTTATACAAATTGACCTATAAATATTCACACAAGATGTCACCAACTGGAATTCTTGAACATCGCATGGAGCCAATCTGCCTTTAAAGGCTGTTCGATCATTGTAGTATAATTTTCAATTGAGAGAACCGTTAACTTTGAATTGAAAGTCTACAAAAAGGTACAAAAAGGCTTCCATGTGGTGTTAGTTATGTTTAATAGAACAGATGAAGAGTTATTCAAGAAATGAAGTAATAGAATAAATAAAAAAACGCCCCTCATCCAAAGTTCAGTAGCAGCTCGAGGAAACGTGCGCTGTAGTAGGAAATGTGCAGAGCAGCTATCAAATAATCAATTAAACATGTTTCAACTATTACATTGGCTATTAGGATGGTTAAGGTACACTTAATCACCGTCGCTGTTCTTAGAGTCACGTTTAGTTTGCGTGCGAAAATAGCTCAACTATCTTTGGTAGGTAAACACTTGAACGCATTATCATTTTACTGTGCTTCTGTGTGCAACGTCTAATCCGAGTTTGTCGTTCATCATTGATCCGCTCTCTCAAAATCACTTTTGGGATGGAGTGTTGTTTGGAGGCTGCTCACTTGATTTAATCTTGCTCGTTAATGGAAATTATTGCTTCAATGCAAAGGTAAACACGGCGAGTTTCGAAAGTAAACAAAGTCTTAAATTGAGTTCGTTTGACAGGTGCGTTGAGGTGCCAAAGGGACCGCTAAGAGGACGATGAAATTGATTTCTTCTGTTTTCCCCGGCATGTATGAGCATACATGGCGTTTAAAAGGTGAGGCAGGGATGAAGATGATTTTGTTGATGGTTTATGATGATTTGAATAAAATAAATCTGCCAATCGATTGTAAAGCTAGAGCGCACGTATTGCATATCTAAACAGAAATTCGAAATGAAATTCTAAATTACTGTTCTATCCGACAGGAAATCCTTTCATCTTTTCTGTCTACCTAGATTTTCTCCAAGTGACCATGAGTGCTAGAGTAGTACGACGTGCTTTGTAGAATAATCGCCGTAGAGCGGATATTTTTCATGGTCAAGCTAACCGAACAGTGTAGAAGTTCATCCAGCAACGGCCGGGATGTAATTACAAATGTACATAAATTACAGCTAATGGTATGTGGCAAATGTCAGCGTTGAAGATTTATACAAGTTACTTCAGCACGAGCAGATACAGAAGATGCCATTAAGACTCGTTTGGCTGTTCTGTTAGCGACCAACGGTGCCGTAGGTGTCAGAATAAGCTTCTTAATTTTTGCACCGCTACACGGTAAGGTAGCTTTCTGAAAGTAAGTTAAATCACAATGCATCATTGGTTAAAGATAAATTTTATGTAATTACCACCGCCAAAGATAAATGCAGATAGCTAATTGACTAAAATATGCGACAAGAATGTTGTTATTTGAGACATACATAACACTTTTACATCGTAAACCTCGCCCTAACAAAATATTCCGAAAAGAATCACTGAGAACAGGGAATGAATCAATGATACTAAAATGAAAATTTTCAATTGAGCAAATAAAGCTCACGAACGCTATCTGTTTCAATTACCACTTCTGGTCGTAAAAGTTTGACGAATATTCTGCGGTGCTTCGGCCGCTACTGGCACAGGTGTGTGGTTAATGAAAAAAGTCCTTGCAAGCAGCAACTGCGAATGAGACGAAACTGGAAAGAATATTGCTTTGGTATGATTGAAATGCCCGTGAAACTTTTCGATTGATTTCTGAGAGCAGTTTCAAGAGAATTGGCAAATGACGTCAGGATTTAATGTAACTGTGCTTTGACGCATACATATATCAAGAGCTTCAAATCTTCACTGTACTGACTGTGAATCGTGCACTGCAAATCGTTGTTTAAACAAAAAAAGATGAAGACTGTGCAGGAATCATAACGAGCATTCAAAGATAATTAATTAAATTAAATTGTACCTAGTATATGTATATAATATTCCACTTATATCGCATGTGTGTTTTCAAGAACTTTGCTATGGTTGAGTGTCACACGTGTGTACGGTGGACAAAGACGGTGCTATAAGGAGGAAGGGAGTATGTACAAATCTTCTTTTGAGATGCCCATACCCTATACGGTGGCTTTGTGTGCAAGTGTACATGTCTATCTTGTTCGTCAGAGTTATAAATGGAGTGGTTTGTGCTGTGAGATGAGTGCTAAAAATTATGAGAGACCATTAATAAAAGCCGACCCAGAGAGTTGTTGGATGTAATGAAGCGAGAAAGAAGACTGGCGCACACTTTCGCTAGGTGCATTAGAGTATGGCCACAACAGCTCCGCAGATAAACCGCTTTAAGTATTTGAGATAGTTCAAACATAGATCATCCGTTTCCTCCCATATGTTTCGTGTATCTTGCAAGCATCGCTTCACCCGAGTCGGGCGGCAGCTCACTAACAGCAGCAACATTTAGAAAATGTTTTCAATTTTCATGGTTTACCATCGAGAGCAGCTAGTTGATGTACACATATTCTTAAGCGCAAGCGTGAAGCTTTTGTACAGAAGATAGTATCCCCAAGCAAAGCTAGAAAGATGCAGCAGCAATCCAACGATAACAGTTTTTGTGGGCAAAAGTTAAACCAAACAGGAGAACAGCTGAGTTCCCGAAGGCGCAAGAACTTGGAAAACATATTTCAACGCTGATGCTCAGGAATACACACTATCGGTGGTGAGGAGAGTCAGCAAAGGACAAAGTGATTGTCGTAATTTGTTTATCGCTACACGAACTCAACACTTCCTGCATCGTTAAACTTGGAGCGAACTGACGACGCAAAGGCAAATGCCAAGAGAGCAAGTTACAACTTAGAAGCCGCCAATGCTTGGTCTCTGTATAGCGGATCAGGTTTTTTCGTTTTCTCTTCATATATTGCGAGACGTACCACTGCTGACCGAACGACAGCGACTAGCTAATAAGTGGCAAATGAAGTTTGCTGCTCTTTCCGTCACGTTGTGAGGAAAGTGGTTTCTAAGTCAGTAGGTGGAAAAATAGCCATCAATTTCGTTTCCCTTAAAAGCGGCAGGATGCTGAAGTTATCTATATTTTTTGTGTTGCTGAATGGTTAGTTAGCTTATTGCATGGTGTTTTAGGGATACCATCCGAAGGTTCACGAATTAACCTCGCACAAGGTCGAGTGGCACAAACAAACAAATATTTTTTGCTTTGTCCACGCTCTTGCGTGGGTTGCATTATTTATCCAAGGCGTTTTTTGTAACATAACGTTTAGTTGTTACACCATTCCACGAACACAGTAGGAGCAGTAGGTAATCATTGTAGAAAGAATGGTCCAATACATGAATACAGCACAGACGACCAGTTGTACTTCGAGAGTTGTACAAATTCAGTTCAGCACAAAAAGGATTTTCAACCTCACTGGCTGATGTTGTTACAACAAAGTGATTAAATGTAAAACAAAAATATAATGGTTACGTTACTGCCTTCTCGTATCAATCATGTACTCTTTCAATCAAAAAGTAAATCAATTGATGTACTTTGAAAGGTGTTTTTATGAAACGATTTCTTGAGTGTGGCATTACAAAGTTTCCACGATCGATAAGCCATTTATTTGGATAGAAAATTTGTTCAACAGCTTAATTTATTTCAATTTACGAAACGGCACCCCCCACCCCCCCCCCTCTTTCAAGCGGATATTGAATGCTTTGCTCAGCGGGATGCATCCTCAAACTGACGAGCGAATGACCACCTAGCGACATTGAAGTTAATTTTACGACTTGATTCGACTGTTTCAACTGCCCGGCGAGGGGACTCGCAATCAGTTTGAAGCAGACGCCGAAAAGTTGATTTTGTGTGACCATCAATACTGGGAAAAAGGGAAAATGCTGCAGTGAGTTTGAGTGTATTTGGTGCGCTGTACGTTAAGATTGTTTAACATTGTACAACAGGGTAGTTAAAAAGCCTCTTTGCTCGAATCTTGAAAAATAAAATAATAAAAAGCAATGAACATAATGGCTATTTATGACTTTGCGTTTGGAGAGTGTGAAGAATAATTTGTTAATATATTGCAAGCTCTTTGTCAGTAGCATGACGCAGCTGCCTTGCGTAAAACATCGCTATTAGTCACAGAAATGCGTTCGTGATGAAGATGCCATGCGTTTATTGAGGAGGAAGTAATTGGCAACCACAGCTAAGGTACAGGCATGTTAAAATTTGGCAAGGAAAGCTATGGAATAATTAGACCCAACCTCATCAAAACGTTCTTTTACATTTTACAAGATGGCTTGGAATGGGAAATGAAATTGTTTTTCAAACCAGAACATGGTACATTGTTTATATAAAAAAAAAGTTAGTTTAGTTGGATAACAAAATTTATTTTAAAAATTAGCTAACCAAGCTAACCTAACATGTTGATCTGTTAATTGTGGGTAAATATGGTACTCGGAATAGAGCGCGTTAACTAGAAGTGCAGTTGAAACTTATATTTTAAATTGGTAAATATTTTAATGTGAGTTGGACGGGCAATACGTACTGTTTTGAAATTTGTATCTATTCAAAAACTTATTCACCAAAATGTACGATATTTTCAAATTAATTTACAACCACACAACAAAACCGCTAACACACAGAAGGTAAAATCATTAAAAAGTTATAAATTGAGTGAAAAATAGATTTTACATCCAAGGAAACTGCACTCACACTTCGGTTTACAGTTGCATGTTTCAACAGTAAGCACGAACGCGCATACATTCGGGTGCGCAATGAGCCGTTGAATAGATTTCTTCGACCGTGACCTGAAGCGTGAAAGTGGTTAAATGTTCCTTCATACACAAGTGGACGCACGGCTCTAGCAGGAAGGTGTATTGCCCGCATGGTGGCGCTCAAGGAAAAGTTGATTTTTTGTTTCCGCGCGAGTTTTGGCTGGGATATATAACTCCCACCCCGTACGTCAAGCCGGGCGCCGTGAGCGTGGATGATGTTGCCGTCTGCGAGACATAGGGGCGTGATTTTTCTCCGTTTTTGATTTGAGTTTTCGTGGGTTTTGTACGGTCCGATGTTTACTGATTGCTTTTCTTCGCACCATTTTTCACAAATCTTTCATCAACTTGCCGTGCGAAAAAAAAACCCTTTGCTTACACAGCACACCTTCGCTGAGAGAGATGGGAAAAGGTAAACAAACAGCGCCATGCAGCAAGAAGCCCTTTCCGGGTGAGCTGAGGTGAAAATATTGGCTCAGGATTTTTCGCACATTACATTACATTCCACCCCGTTAGCGGCGAGCTTTTCGCGTCGGGGTGTTCATTCCAATAAATATCACTTTACCGTTACAAGAATGTATGCTCGAGGCCGCTTGGGGACGAGAAAAGTCGTTAACCTACCAAACCTACCAAAGTCGGGATGAATGAAACACTTCAATCCTCTGCTGTGCGTATGGTTTGTAAAGTAGCGTACAGCGATATATAGCAGCGATTTGTGCAACAGTGCCAGAACTAGCTCTTATGAGAGTTTGTCGTAGAAGATGTAACAGTGCTTAGGATAGAGTTTTGTAGTGTGGGAGCTACCGGCAGTGCGCGAAGCGTTTGTGACGACCGGTGGCTCTATTCAAATAGAAAAGGCCGTGAAATGCGGTTCGCGATGTGCCACATTGGCAGCGTTGGCGCAGTGACTAGGTAATATTTCATTTGCCTTATCATAATATTTATGAGCTTAGGGAGTTGAGCCAATTGCCAACTGCAGCTAGGCGATTGAGAATTTCAAACGGGACAGGATAGGTTGGCATGAAAAGCACCACTCCGATTGAAAGCAAGGCATCGGTGGTTTAGCGATACACGGTGGAAGATCGTCAGAAATCCAATCAACGTTTGTATTTCGATACAGAAATGTGAAGAAAATTGCAAAGTACATGCATTAACTGGTTTTGTACGGTGTGGTTTGAATAAAAATCTGGTAGATATACAAACACGATTTAAACGCATTGCTTGTGAAGTAATGCAATGTTGTTTTATTATGTTTTATCAGGAACATCTAGAAAACATCAGGTGAACCTTTAACTTTGTGAAGTTGAAAAATAAATAGCAATTTGTGTATTTATTTTAAGTTTAATTCAATGGCATTCCTGGCTGGTATCGCGGTCGGCGCACGAGTATGATTGCTTTTAACACGAGTATGATTGCTTTTTTTAGCGTTATGTTTTGTTTATTGCAGTAAGAGCTATGAGCAAACTTACAAATACAGTGTTTTGATTGATTTTAAGTAACGATCTTACACGGAGCGATCTCGGTGGAACATAAATAAGCTATTGATATCAGGATAATTAATCTTCAAAGTAAATAATATGATTATTTATTACTTTTACGAGTACAAAAGATGCAAAAAAAGAAATAATTTTTAATTAATTAGTCTCGATTTCAATATGTAGGGCTTGCGCGATACAATTATTTTATTTAACGTGACAATTGCGATGAGTGAACTGTATTGATTGGCGGTCGAAAGATAAGAGAGCGACGATCGGCGCATCCGATCGCTCGCAAGCTCGAGGACCACGATCGGCGCATCCGATCGCTCCTATTCGTGTCCTATCCTTCGTGTCCTATCCTTCGTATCCTATACTTCGTATTACATCGCTACCTACCTACACTAACTTAATCTTACCACAGTGTGACGCTCGAAAGTGGTGAATTCGGAAACGCAGCCAGGAGCGCAACACCACCAGTGGTGCCGAACACCACACGATCCCCCTCCAGTGACGTAGTCACGCTTTTATATCTGCCGTCAAACGCTTATTGCGGACTCGGCGGTCTTATTCTTAGCGAAAATGAACATGTTTTTTCGTTACGGGGGACTTTTCCAGCGGCTTGGTTGCCTTAGTATGAGCTTCACACTCAAAAGCGGGTTTGAGTCGATCAATAGAAATTGATTCATTCCTATCCTTCATTTGAATGACAAAAAATTTTCTGAATCTTCGAACAACGGTATATGGACCGTCATAGGGAGCTTGAAGTCCTGTTTTGACCTTATCAACCCTGACAAATACTTGTCTACAATTTTCTAGGGCTTTAGGTATGTAGTTGTTCGTATTATTGTTATCTTTAGGGCTCGATGGCTCTACGGATTTGAATGCTTTCTTTAAATCAACGATTAAGTCAGATGTATCATCATCGATTTTGTCGCTAGATGGTACAAAAACTTCTGCAGGTAATCGGAGACTTTGACCGTAGACCATTTCTGCTGGGCAACCTCTGATTTCATCTTTATAAGAAAGACGAATGCCGAGAAGTATTAATGGTAACCGAACTGTCCATCGTGGTGAGTTCCCACTAGCTTTTAAGGCTTCCTTTAGCCGACGGTGGAAACGTTCCACCATACCGTTGGCTTGTGGATGATAGGCAGTGGTTGCAATATGGTGTGTGCCCAATAGTTTGGTCAACTCCTCGAATAATCTTGAAGTGAATTGTCTTCCTCTATCTGTCGTAATTCTTAACGGACAACCAAACCTAGACACATACTGTTCCACGAAAGTTTTGGCAACAGTAGCCGCAGAGATGTTAGTTAGAGGATAACACTCTGGCCATCTGGTGAAACGATCTACTACTGTTAATAAATATATTTTGTCCTCAGATGGAGGTAAGGGTCCAACAATGTCCATATGAATATGGTCAAACCTTCCCTTTGGAAGTGAAAAAGATTCCAAAGGTGATTTTGTGTGCCTAACTACTTTAGCTCTTTGGCAAGCAGAACATGCGCGAGTCCAATTAGCTACATCTTTATTTATGGCTGGCCAAAAATATCGATCAGTCATCATTTTCCTAGATGCTTTTATGCCAGGATGGGAGGCATTGTGCACACCATCGTATGTTTCCTTACGTAAGGATTTCGGGACGTACAGTCTATTTTTCCCCGTTGAGACCTCAAAATACAATTCTGTGTTGTTTAGCAAAAGCTTATCAAGTTTATAAGCAGAGTTTTTATTTTTTTTATTCTCCAATAATGTTTTCAATTGTTCATCAGTACGTTGACATTCAGAGAAAATTTTGTAATCCAAGTTACTAATTGAATCCGTTTCTGCCACACGCGAGAGAGTATCTGCAACTATGTTGCTGTCTCCTTTGATGTATCGAATGTCGCTTGAGAATTGAGAAATGAAATCTAAATGACGATTTTGTCGAGGTGATTTCTCGGTTTTTGACGTCAGCGCTGTGGTGAGCGGTTTATGGTCAGTATATATAATAAATGACCTGCCTTCTAAAAAATGTCTAAAATGCTTGATGCTCAGCACGATTGCCAATAATTCTCTATCGAACGTAGAGTATCTTTGTTCGGTTGGGGTGATTACTCTAGAGAAGAATGCTAGTGGTTGGCAACTTCCTTCAAAATGCTGTTCCAGCACCGCTCCCACGGCGAAATTAGATGCGTCCGTGGTTAAAGAATAAACTGCATCGGACCTTGGGTGTGACAGTATCGTAGCTTTTGCTAGGTCTGACTTGACCTGAAGGGCCGCTTTGTCGCACTCCTCCGACCAGTCGAATGTCTTTAATTTCTGCTTGGTGTGCTGTGCTATCAACTTGTACAAGGGTCTCAACGTATTTGAAACGCTCGGTAAGAAACGGTGATAATAGTTGACCATTCCCACAAATCGCTGTAGTTGTTTAACCGATTTTGGCGTTGGGAATGTTTTTATCGCTTCTACCTTATCCGCGCATGGGATAATTCCATTAGCTGAAATTGTGTGGCTTAAGAAATTAATGGTAGATACACCTAGCACACACTTGGACGGTTTAATTTTTAAATCGTATTCTGCCAGCCGATTGAACACTATGCGCAAGTGCTCAAGGTGCGTTTCCTTCGTCGAACTGGCAATTAGAATATCGTCAATGTAGACGAATACGAAACTGAGGTCATTGAATAAACTGTTCATGAACCTCTGGAATGTTTGACCGGCATTTTTTAAACCAAAAGGCATTCGTAAAAATTCGAACATGCCGAAAGGGGTAGTAATGGCCGTCTTATGTATGTCCTCTTCTGCTACTGGGATCATATGATATGCTCGTACTATGTCAAGCTTTGAAAAAAAATTGCAACCCTGCAGTTGCATGGTAAAGTCCTGGATGTGAGGGATAGGATACCGATCTGGTGTCGTAATGGCATTAAGCCTTCGGTAATCCCCACATGGTCTCCAGTCATTGTCACCCTTCGGCACCATATGCAAGGGTGATGACCCTGGTGATGATGATGGGCGACAAATTCCCAAATTTACCATTTGCTGAAATTCCACATGCGCGATTTTTCGCTTTTGCGGGTCAAGGCGACGTGGCTTCGCAAAAGGCAAAGGGCCTTTGGTTTCAATATAATGAAACACATTATGACATACTGGCTTTCTGTAGTCCGGTGGTTCTACCAAAGATGGAAACTGGTGTAGAACTCGTCCGAAGTCTCCTGCTTCAAGTACAAAATGTTTAGGGGAAGGAGTATCCACAAGTGCCAATGATCCTATGATCGCTAAATTAGTGGTCGAATCAATTAGCTTACGCCCTTTGATATCCACTAGTATTCCGGTTTTGTATAAAAAATCCGCTCCTATTATAGGACGATTTACGGATGCTATGATAAAAATATGGGTAAAAACTCTTTTGAAACCTAAACTTACTTGAATCAGCTTTGTGCCATACGTCACTATGGTACTTCCGTTGGCTGCTTGCAAAACTAAGTCTGTAGGTTTATAAGCTTTACCAGCTAAATGAAATGGAATGACGGATACATCAGCCCCTGTGTCCACTAAAAAGGTAAATGATGTCATCATATCATTTACGAACAAACGAGGAGAAGTACTATATGCTCTAGGGAGATCCGCCAACTCCCGTGAGCTTCTTAGTTTTTTTCTTCCTCTGAGTGTTTGACTCGTGTTGTGGAAAAATTACAGGGCTTAACACACTTTGTTGCTCCGTTACCGTATCTGTAATGATACCAACAAAATGGTTTCCTATCACGAGATGGACTTTGGAAATTTCTTCGTTCTCTAGAGAAGCTGCGTCTATGATCACGATGTTGTCGTTGGGAAAGATTTGACATCTTCTTGATCATGTCGCGTAGTTCGCTTATTTCACGCCGGATTTCATCAGACGCTGAATCGCATGTAACTCTAGCACGAGTATTCACTTCGGATAGTCCACTAGATTGTGTGCATTCCCATAACCTGTCTGCTATCCGCAATTGCTCAGCGTGATCTTTTGTATCAACTGCAACTAAGGCTACCTCAATCGATTTAGGCAGTCTTGACTTCCACAATTTCCTCACAAGAGTTACGGAAAGATCGGTAGAATCCCCAGCTATCTGTAGCATGTATCGATAGAAATCTGATGGAGTTCTATCTCCTATCTCAACATGATATAACAATTTTGACAATCGTGTTTCCTCACTACTTGTCAACCGTTTTAAAATTTCTCCCTTTAAGTGAGAATATGGTTTTACCGGGTCAGGACTTTTCACAATGTCCAGCACCTTAGCTAATACTTCCTTGGACATTGCAGCGATCAAATATGTGTATTGCGTGCGCTCCCGTGAAATTTTTGAAAGCTCAAATTCCGCTTCTGCTTGAGCGAACCAAACCTCTGGAACGTCCTCCCAAAAAGTTGGTAACTTCGTAGATATACGCTCTACCCCCAGGGGAGGATCGCCCGGTGCCGACACCTTTGTCGTTCCTGCCGAACTTGAACTCTCCTCACCCTTTCCTTCGGCACCAGCTTTCAAAGACATCACTCTGTGGTTTACAAAACCAATACAAAGAAATCTAACCTGTTTTCTAATTCACTACACGCACTTAAATTTTTAAACGTACCAAGGATAAAAATGACCTATAATACTGATCGCAAAATTCAGTTCAATAAATACAAGGTTTTTATAAAATGCAAGGAAAAATTCAAAACGCGTAGTATTTCAGTATAATTTATAACGAAGAAAATGTGAAAAAAAAATACTGCGCTAAATTGTATACGATAAAAATGTACTAATGAAATTGCACGTAAGAAATTGCACGTATTTTCTCGTAAAACTCGTAAAACAACGTTGCACTTAATGAAATATTTACTTATAAACGCACCGAAAAAGAAAAAAAAAAAACACGCGTCGTATAAAACGCATAAAAACACACTGAGTTTCTGGCACAAGTATCACCGAATGAAAAATAATAATAATAATAATAATAAGGAACGGGCTCACCGGTTGTCGATCGATGAAAACTGGATACAAGGCCGCTTTCAACACCGCGTGGCTCCGAAAACGCGATGGCGCTACTACTTCCAAAACGCGATGGCGCTACTGCTTCCAAAATGCGATGGCGCTACTGCTTCCAACACCGCGTGGCTCCGAAAACGCGATGGCGCTACTGCTTCCAACACCGCGTGGCTCCAAAAACGCGATGGCGTTACTGCTTCCAAAACCGCGTGGCTCCAAAAACGCGATGGCGTTACTGCTTCCAAAACCGCGTGGCTCCAAATACACGATGGCACTACTGATTCCACGGTGGTGTTTCTGGTCACAAACAGCGACAGTGATGCTCCTTACGGGAAATCGGGTGGCTTCCTCTCTACCCCTTGGTCGTGTGGTTTCCGTGCTTACACGGACACGTTGTCGAACTTGTAGCTCTTGCAGATGAAAAACACGATGACAATGGGCTCTCCGTGATCACAGTATCAAACGTGATATATGTGATCGTTCTGCTTATCTCGTGACCACAACGCACGGTGGTGGCACTTTGTATCTACTGATGTCAAATGCTGTACGGCTCCGGGAACTATGATGCTGGCCGAAAACCCCAGGGTACTCCTTCAACACAGCGATGACGTGGGCCCGAGAAAAAAAATACTCTTACGGGACGTCGTTGGCTCCGAAAACGGAGGGGCTTCAGCAGGGCACTCACGGTGAATAGTAGTCGATCGACCGAACAATCGTGGTTGTGTAATATTATCCTACTGGATACGGCGAAACCACAAATCGCGTCGGTGATAGATTTCTCCTTCACTCCAAAATGCGCTTCAAGCACACGGGATAGCGATGTACCGGGACAATGGATTACGTCGGCGGCAAATACTTAACCGATGACGGCGACGGAGAATGTTCTCCTGGGCGATTGATCACGACAGCAATTTTTCACGTTCCGCGATTTTTATCACGTCGGGGTCACCAATGTAGGGCTTGCGCGATACAATTATTTTATTTAACGTGACAATTGCGATGAGTGAACTGTATTGATTGGCGGTCGAAAGATAAGAGAGCGACGATCGGCGCATCCGATCGCTCGCAAGCTCGAGGACCACGATCGGCGCATCCGATCGCTCCTATTCGTGTCCTATCCTTCGTGTCCTATCCTTCGTATCCTATACTTCGTATTACATCGCTACCTACCTACACTAACTTAATCTTACCACAGTGTGACGCTCGAAAGTGGTGAATTCGGAAACGCAGCCAGGAGCGCAACACCACCAGTGGTGCCGAACACCACACAATATATCAATTCTCTACATTTTAAATGATTTGTTGCTGAACATCTAATAGAAAATGTATTGATTTCAATAGGTGATAAAGAATCATTCTTATATTTTTAAAATAACATATTGTACAGTAAAAAAAGCTCAAATCTTTAAATATCTGTTGCATTTAAATATGTACGCAAAACGTAATAATGGCTAAATTTTCAGAAAAAAGAAGATTTTTCTCGGGCATACTTAAAACGACTATGGGGTCCTTTCCGTTTTAAGTTGGTAGGTTGAAATTTCAGCCTGTCAGCTGTTTGCATTGTATAGCAGTTTTCGAGCAGCTATCTAAGTGGGTATAACATACAGGTGGGCTTTTCCTAAAGGTGTATGAATTTAGAAGGCTGATTTTTTTCGCTTCTGCTTCTGAATGAAGATTTTAAGAGTGTTTTGAGTATTCGTCGAGCCTCCAGAAAGCTTGTTCGAACAAATTCTTTCACCCATCCTATTAAAAAGCGATAATCAAATTTGGTTATAAAAAGACCACCTGGACTACATAAACTTTGATTCTGGACTCCATCACCATATCTCTTGAATGCACCTTGGGATAAATGTAAACACCACTTTGTTTTGCCATTTTTCGAGCAGGTAGCTTTGAGGCTAGAATAATCTAGACTGAAAATTGCAGGGTTATTTTTATGTGCGGTTTTGTATGGAGTGTTTACATGATTTCAGCCTCTAACTGTCAAACTCCATACAAAAAACTGACTAGAATCGTGAAGGGCCCCTATATTTGTTCTATCACAGGCCTATCGTGTAAAGGTAACTCATGGCAGACAGTGAGTTCAGTATAGGTTTTCACAATAATTGTAGAGGGATTATATGGTTTACATAAAACTCCTTTTGATAATGTTGGCTACCATTCAGTGAACCCTTAATGTAAAAGTGAAATGCAAAAAAAAAAGGAAAACTGTACTCTGCATTCCATGATTGCTAGTGCTATAATAGAAATTTAAATATATGCATGATATGTTGTCACTTTCTTTCACGCCTACTCGTTAAACAGCCGACCGTCGATAATTTTCGCTCGAATGAGTCAGCATTCGCAAAACGATATGGTTTGTAGTGGAAAAACCTCTCTCAAAACAAACATGGACCGGGAGCGGTTTTTGTCCTTTGGCTTCGCCTACCGAGGATGAATCTGGGGTCGATCTGGATGATCTGCGATCATTAATCATTTAGTCGGGTATCTAGTGAGAAAGTGTCAGTTAGTGGCACGCCACATTGCTACGGAGCATCACTACGCATCGGCTGCCTGGGGTCGGCGGGAAGGGCGGATTTGTACGACATTATGTCAACGATTTTACGAGAAAATCTCTGCCCGACATTCTTTCACAGCCCACAACCGTTGATGACACGTTTGGTGGTTTGCGTTGCTCTGCTTTGCCTTCGCCGTGCTATTGCAGTGCAGGGGGTAAATATATACGGAAAGCTGCCACGCTTGCAAAATATCATAGAGCGTTTAATAAATATTTATTACGTTCTCAGCTATGACACGGTATGCACGAGACCAAATATGGTATTAGTGGCGTAGTGGCGGGACATAAAGTCGGATGAGGCGCGCGCAAAGCATAGACAAGCAGAGAAAATAGATTTGGGTAAGAAAGGGCGAAGTTTACAGGGGTAACGCGAGTCTGGCCAGAAGGTCTAACGATTTAATGTGTTGGCTGCTGGGTACATAGATTTTAAGTTTATTTTGGAAACTCGAGTGCAGTATGCTTTTTTCTGTTTCTCAACATTCTATCATGCTAGGACACTGTGAAAGGCGCCTTCGGTCCCATTAATGTTCCAATAATTTATTAATAATATTAATATTTTTACGACACATGCTTCTCTACCGTTCCTTTGCAGCAGCCAGCTGTCTTGGTTGCTCCGTTCTACCGCGCTGGTCTGCTACATACATGCTCATCTGCTGCAAGCGTATAGCAACCTAAAGCACACGCACCACCACAACGCGTGATAATGGTTGACATCATTAAAGAAGCATATTTTACGGGCGCTTAATTTAATTTACTTCCCATCCGGACGTCGGGTTCAGTTGGTTTGATGGCACTGCAAAGCAGATGGTTGGTTAGGTTGGTTGGTTGGTAGGTTAGCTGATCGGTTGGATGGAGCTGAATTGTGGCGACCGCGCATGGGACGTCATGAAGCTGCCCGTGTATCCAGGCCGTAGCACGGACATGCTATAAATGGGAAGTTCCGGAATGCGACAACGTTGGGTTGCGTGATGAGCGGAGAAAAGCAAACAGGCGAGAGCGATCTTGCGAGGAGATAGATTGCAATAGTTGAGTGACGTTGGCTGCACAGCTGGAAAGCGGCATGCTTTTGCAACAGCCATTTGAGCGCGACCAATTGGCAAATAGTGTCGTGCGGGTGACGAAAGCCAAGCTTGTTAGATTAATTAACGGGATAGCTTTTCAATCGTCAGAAGCTTAATCGACGGAACGAATGTGGAATGTGGAGGTTGACATTTCTACCATCAATGGATTTGATGATAATAGTCGGTATGTTCAAATGCATTGACCGAAAATGATCCATAATATTGTTATTAATAGCACATCAAGGGCAATACGATCCAACATCGGACAATAAGAAACTAAACCAATGTGACGGACGTGTAAAATTGCTCATGCACGTTATTTAAAATTGATTCGACCTTGTAAAGGGTCAAGTTCAAGTCAATTCACTATGTGCAAGTTGTCTGCAAACTGTAGATGTTTTCCGAATAGCGTTGCATAGTTCAAGACACAATGTGGACTAAATAAAACGTTCTGGAAACATTGACAACCACAAGCAAAGTGATCGATATACATTAGTAGTGACATTACGTGAGCGTGAAAGCTCGTTAAGTGAATTTGTTCGTAAAACGTGCTATGGGTTAGAAAAAACCCAAGTTCATTTGAAACGATTTGTATTGCTGAAGCTGTAAGAAATACTGCTGTGAGGTGTAAGCTTCCAAATGATGCTCTTGATGCACCTGATAGATGTCGTACTGTTGAAGGTATGCATTGAAATAGAACCAAGGTATTTGGATTTAGAGTTATTCAGCAATGAAAAAAAGGAGAAAGCATAGGGTACATTTTCGAGTCGATGCTGTGCTGAACGTATTTGGATCACTTGTGCTATCTATTGGTTTGGAGGTATAAAAGATTGCTTTAAAGATGCTGTCCGTGTCATAGAAAATCAAATGAGATTGTAGTACACATGAGGTTTTCTGTGTTTTTTTGAGTACAATTCAAATGGAAGCATTTTCTCGGACAAATAAAGAATGTTTTCGGTGTGATTTTAATGTTTGTTTTTGTTCGATAGCGTGACAAAAGGAAACAAAAAAACTGGTGTAGAAAGATAATAGTTTTTGCAGTGATCTAACACATGGAGACGTGTATTATACCATTGGCACTACCGATATTTTTCGAACTGCTAGTCTTTTGCAATAGTATTAAATGAACTGATTATGTTAAGCAACAAAGATATGATAAGACCACGTTAATTATCAACTACTAGTTCTATCTTAAATGCTTATCGAAATTTGGCATTATTTCTTTAACATCTCTAACATTATAGTAACAAATAAAATGAGTACAGACGGTCCCCGAGATACACGGTTATTGGGAACCGAAAACGGCAGCAAAATACCGCGTATCTCGAATTTCCACGTATGTCGAATCTTGTGATTTCCAGCCCAATTATCACTAATTTTCGTGTAATTTTGCTAGAAGGAGGTATAGTTTTAGCCACTTAATTAATTCTTTGATATGATTCTGACTGATTTTAGCAGTTTTTAACCTTTTAATATGGTTTTTAACATTCGATCAAGAGGTAAATTATTTGGCATTTTACAATTGATGTGTCAAATCAGTACAATTTGCTTAAATAACTGTCAATAAAATTAAGAAAACCGCGTATCTCCAAATCGTATAAGCGTATAAGAGGTACCGCTAGTATCTCGGGGACTACCTGTAATTTAAAAATTATTACATTTACACTTTTATAAAGATGGTACTGTACTATTATTTTTTTAGTCTATTGAATAGCTTTCATACTAGATAATAGGGAAATAAATAGAAACATGCCGTTCTTTATGATTAAAAATAATATCATGAGTGACAATTCCATGAAACAAGTTACGTATAGAAGAAAGCACTTGCTATGAAACACTAGGCGGCTCCATTGGTCCTACGTGTAATGAGTAAGCTATTCCAATATTCTAGATTATATGAAAATATTGAAATATGTTTTTATTCATCTATGGATTGAAAAAATCCATATTTTTATTGGTTATTCTTTGACTGTGCAATATGTGTAATTTTGAGTTAACATATGTTGTTCACATATCTTTGAATTCTTTCCGCTATCTATTCGCAAAGAAACTAAATAATGTACCTAAAAATATTAAAACAAGCATAAATACTAGAAAAAGTGTCAAAAAACGTATATCGTATCGTAAACGTCGTATTTTTAAGATATAGGAAGTTTATTATTTTGTGCAGCACCTAATGTTCATAAGCCGCTTGAAAAATATTTTATTCATAAGTTGAAATGTTTATCCCTAACCCATTTGCTATAGGTCGAAGAATGAATTAGTCACACTTGAAGAATAATGTACTCTCCTGCTTGGTGTGCGCTACCGAATGAGCGGAGGTCGGCTTTGTTTATTTTGCTTTTGAATTTTTGTGTCAACAAGATAAACTCACCTGAAAGTAGATTACCACCTTGCACATGGCTTTTCCCATGAACCACGTTTCTGTCACATCCCAAACAACGGTCGGTGGCAAACAGAACAGTATAACGAAAAAGTCGGCCACTGCAAGATTGACGATAAAGATGTTTGTCACGGTGCGCATCGTATGGTTGGTGTAAACCGCTATGCAAACCAGTGCATTTCCAACCTGCGAAGAAATAGAATCGAAAGGAAAATCAAACACGTTGTCGAGAGTCGCAAAATGGGATAGCTGCACAAGCTGCGCACAATGTCAGTTGCATTGAAGCGTGATGTTTGAATGTGTTCCAGAGCGTTTGGCAGAAAGGCAGCACTACTTTTGATAGAATGTGGAAACATGTTCTGAACGTTGCAGCAATTTAGCTGTCTGGAACAGTTCCAGCCATACGCCATACATAATGCACTGTGCTGCAGAAGAACATGGATTTGTTTGGCATTAGGAGTTCAGCTTTGTGTAGCCTATTGGCTGGAAAAATCATCAATATTCGATGCGATAATCACATTTTAATGTTTTGTTAGTTTTTAGTTGTTTCGTAAGCACAACCTACAGCAGAGGCGATAGTTCACTGGTATTGTTATTGTTTCTATAAGCTGGAAAAAATGTGTGCGAATACATGGCCAAATTCAATCAATTCCCTCGACATTGTCCAGTATCAGATGCAGTGGTAAAACAAGAAACAAGACATCCATACGCAGCAAGTAGACATGGGCCATGGTGAATTGAACGACACAAAAGCGTACGTATTTAGCATATGTCTTATTATAGTCCTGCCGGAAGCCCTTGCCTGGTTGTGCGTCTGTAGCCATGATTAACGACACATCGTGACACAACAAACAGAACAGCGAGGACGAGAGCCCGCCCGAAAAATCCGACAGACGCTATCTGTTTACGACGTGACGGTGCTGACGAATTGGATTTGAACGAGGCCTTAATGTGAGAGACCATGATCGTTTCGATGCTATCATCCATGGCAACACAGCGCTGCTGTGGATCTGGTTTGTTTGCTGCCCCTGAAACCGCAATAGTTGATGGAAAAATGTAGCATTTGTTGTTAGCATGCATGTATAAAGCGATGTGAAAACAAATATGGTCTGAGCGAAAGCGGATTTCCTCGCAGCTCAATTAGGTGAAGAAATACACATTGGTGGGGACGGACGGAGCGATTTGGCAAGGGCGGGGGGGGGGGGGGCGGTGATAATGGTATAAATAAAGCGATGCCTGATGAAAGCTGTTAATGAGCAATCGAATGGTCTAAATTTAGGTCGTAAACTTTTGAAGGCCATACGAGTCGAGCGCAATACAAATGGAATGCAATAGCATTTAGTGCAAACAAAATTGTCCCAGTGTGAACTCTGCACTTTGGCTTGAAGATGGCACCGTAGCGTCTTGAAGTCATGGATAGTACTTTCTTAACGATAGAAACATTTCATCCTGGTGTCTTGTGAGACCGATCCGTCCCGTCCCTTCTGTTAGCTCCGTGTTATGCAAATGAAGTTAAACGGCTACATGCAACATGCTAATTCCGGGCGTAATTTATGCCTACCAAAGCCGACCGCCGGTGATGATTGCGATGCCGTTTTCGTCAGCTGTTTGTTCAAACAGCTTTCACATTCTACATTAATGAGAGGCAAGGACTGATGCTCGACATACTAAGGTACGGGAGTCGGTTAAAATGAACTAAGCCCAGAGAGTGCGAACGAAACTCGGGAAGTAGGTCGCTAAAGATGGAACGTGCCTGTGTCGTACCATTCGCACTAAACCATCGGCATTCGAAAGGCAAGCTGTCACAATGCAATTATCATTTAAGCTTGTTATAATGTTTACTCGTGTTGTGTTAAGCCCTATCAAGAGAGAGTTTAGTACGTGTTTCATCCTTTGATCAGTACGTTTGTCTTAATTGGTGAAGCATAGACCGGTAGCGAGTACTGTGCGTAGAATACATTGAATACATCGCTATGTCAAATGTTTAGTTTATTTAGCAGCTGAATAAGTTGCTGTAAGATGAGATTACAAATTTGTTGAGCCTATTTTTATTATTTGTATCATACTCATCTAATTATGTACGAAATCGTCCTAACACGAAACATGATAGTATCCACCAAAAACTTATATTTGAATTTACCTCTGAATGTTATGCTCATGAAACAATTGCAAATAACTTCTTTTTTAATTTTATCTTGCTCTCTAATAATAGTTAAACAAATTTTATGAAAAAAATCCACTTTTCCTTTTTTCGCTTGGAAAGAAACATAGGTACAACTGGGTCCGAGCGAACGAATCTAACAGTGACCCCGACGATACGTAGCACGCGTCTCAAATGAAAGGGAAGATTACGCGGATTGTTTGGATTACAGGAAATCCATTTAAGTCGAGACTGGCGGTGTTTATGCTTGGTCCACCAAACATCCCCACTCAAGTAATGCTGCCGACCGTTACGCACATTCTCCCGTGACACTGGACAGTCGTTGTTTTGTCTACATCGGGCGACCGACTACCTCGGGCTTGTTTATTGGAGTCGAATCAGCTTCCATTGGGGCAGAAGAGGCAGGGGTATGATCGTTTTGGCTCGAAAGATGAAAGGCATATCAATATGTCGCACACACTCATTCTATCTCTCTCTCTCTCACACACACATAAATGCGCAGTAAATGGAGAAATGTCCAGGCTAACGTCAAATTGGAGCTCTGTAAACACATGGTGCTTGAGTGATGGTCGCTTCTGCTGACCGATGAGCTGATCTGTGTGTTATGTTGTTCGCTTGTCGCCAATACGTCGCGCAAACTATGCTAGAAGGACAACTTACAGTGTGAAAAATATAGTATTAAAGGAAGGATGAAACCCCAGTGTTAGGTGTTTAGCATGGCTGAAATTCACACTGTTCCACTGGGATACAATATGAACTATGTGCGTAAGTCAATAAAGTATGTGTAATAAATGCGTACCGAAAAAAGAGTAACTTCTCAGCCTAAGAGAAACTTAGGCCGAAATTGTTTAATAAATAAGTGTTAAAGGTATTAGTCACTTTTCGTCTTTTTATTCGGCACAACAACCGTAAACGCACGAAACTGGCTTTATCCACCTGGTCTAGCAAATTGTTACTATATGTGGTCATCAGTTTATTGATAGCTCGTTAGTCAGACCAGCATGAGAGTAACTTGGTTCATACGAGATTTTAACCCACAACGGACACAATCTGTTACTTCGTACGTCTTGGAAATCCACGTCAATCATCACGAAATTAAAAGGAACAAATAATCAGATTTTTAATTGAAATTTACGTAAGAGATATTTAACCATTATATATACAACTTTAAGTAAACATGCTTTTAAGCAACTAGACACCAAATTCAGATAATGCTTCAAAATTAACAAACCCATAATTCGTAAACGTTTACAAACACAGTAATGAAATGTAATTTCTTAGGTGCCTCTTGCATTGTTTAACGATTATTTTACACATTCCTTTCACCTTCTTGCTTCTAGAGGTTGAGAATCTAAGAAAAGATGGATTTTTGGGGTGTATCTTCTACAAACTTGACAAATAATTTCCGAGAATATATTATCATAATGTTCTTAAATTTTCCATATTTGTGGTTTTATGCTTCGATACTTTTCATTTTTCCAAATTGATAATGAAACTGTACAATGTACATCACATGTAGTATACATTTTTGAGCCTCAAGCCAACTGTTTTCAAGTCGATCGATCACCCGAAATGTGTAATGCGTCGACTTTCGGTTCAATTCACGCAAATCCATACCCGTTAGTGGTTGGTTTCTCGAGTAAACTATTTCAAAGCGTAGCCAATGAACCATGTTTCAATTATGCGAAGAATTTCATTATATTCAAAGCCTTGCATACTGCCACAGCCTTTAACGTACTGGATTGTCCGTATCCACGGTTACGGATCAATCAATAGGAAGAGAAAGTTTCTATCCATTCTGCTTCAAGCAGCAAATCTCACCGTTGTGGAAAAGCCTCAACACAACAATCGGTGATGCAGGGTCCAACTTCATGACGGGATAAAAAAGCAATAAATCAACCATACCGGCTCAACGTATCGTTAAACTATGTGTTAACCATTGAGACAAGTTACACCCATGTGCGCTAAGTGTAAAAATTTAAATTGGAAATTTATTTGTTATTCCAATCTGTGCGTGCAAAAACTACGCATAACACCACGGTACAGTGAAAACAGTGTTTCGCGTACGGACGAACGCCTCAAAGATACTCGTGTGATGTTTATTTCACACGGCTTCAAACCGTTCTAAAGCAAGTGACGCAAAAAACAATTCTGCAATATTTGAAAGCAGAAATCGTAGCTGTTTCAGCCATGAAAATGTGTCCTGGCTATTCGGTGTTGATTTTAAGGCACTTCCGTAAAAATTATGACCTAGCCAGATGTCATGAAATGTCCCATATATATCTTAGGGCGATTTTTCGGTTTCTCCTTATGCTGAAGCTGCTGGTGTACTTTTGGCTGATAGAGCTAGGCAACTGAAGATAAATTGCTATCTCTTAGATCTTAAGAGCAACGATAAAGGCATGCAGCGGTCCAAAAAACGAGTGATTTTGATTGCGAAAAAGACAGTAGCTGTGAAGCCTTTTCACAGCAAATGGAGATGACATTTTATGGAACAGAAGGTAAAAAACACCGAATAAAGGAGAAACCGTTACACAAAACAACGACACACTAGACCATCTATCAATACAGTAGATAGAAATGTGCGAAACGAAATTGCCTGCATGCTGGGGGTTGATGCGAAAGTGCCTTAGGTAAGGTAGGGCAAGCGTCAGAATCAGAAAATCGGAAGCTCTTAACTATCTGCAAGCAGCATTAGAAAAAAGGGCTTCATTGCCGTTGGGAGCTTGCTAATGAAGCGTTTGTGTAAAGCAACAGACAGCTAAATGTGCCTTAGGATCAAGATGGAAACATATTTGTTTGAACTTTTCTGTAGAACTGTGAAATGAAACTTTTACCCTCGCAACGAAGTGGTTTGGGTTCGGTTTCGGTGAGCAGTGTATAATATATAAAGCAATTCATAGTTTCAGATGCGGCTGCTTTGCTATCTTTACGGCAGATAGAGTTTAACGGCAAGTTTTAATGAAGAAATAACGCAATGAGCCATCATTTGGTGTAGATTAAGGAAAAAAGAAAGTCGAAATCGAATCATATTGTATGTATATTGTACATTGTGCAATACAAACAAGCAAGCACAGGTTCCACTAAACTAAATTAACTGTACACCACATTCACATGAACAGGAAGTGGAATGAAATGGCTCTGATGCGGAAAGGGCGATAATAGAAATACATTGAAATATTCGATGAAGTACCAAACCCACCGTTTGGTGCCCTCCTTTATTCTCCTTCGCTCCGAGCTTGCAAGAAGCTTGGTGGCTTGGAACGAAGCAAAGTTGTTGTAGGTTTTTAAGCGAAAACTTTCCAGAAACGTTGTGAAGAAGTGGTTATCTTCATCAAACGGAAAATACGGAGTTTGTAGAAAACTTTTTCCCTCGGCTCGCCGGAACAAAAACTGTACCAATGCACAATAAGTAGAAAAGGGCAATGCTGTTGATTGGCGGTAGAAACGAGAAAATCCTTATGTGCAAACGGCCTGGTACACCGTTAGAACTGGCGTAGAAAGTATCTGTTGAACGACAACAAGAGCAATTTCAAGAACATTTACCTTGCGAGAAGGCTCATTTCGGCAAAAATCGCTAGGAAAAAGGTTGAATGTCTATAATTCAATTGTGTCCGTTTTTGTGTACCTCAGCACACTTGAGATGTATAGAAAGGGATTATGGTTTTTGTTAGATTGCTCGAAAGGAAATGGATGTTGTTTCGTACTGAAACGTTCAACGATCTCAGATCGACAGCGTGGACTAGCAGATAGTGAGTTTATGTAAGAGCTCACTGCTCTAGGAAGGTAGCTTAAGTGTTTTTTCCGAGGCAACGGGATATCTTCGCTTTTTGGAACTACTTGGCGTCACAACGTACGTGGTCTTAGGTAGACTTGTACATACTAATTAGACTTATTTCGTCATTTAGTTTCATAGTTATTTATGTAAAATATGTTACCTGTATTAAAGTTGTTGATGAATAGCTTGACCAGAGACTATCAGGGTTTTGGCAATTAGTTTCAAACTCAATTATTTTGAGAGAGAGAGAGAGAGAGAGAGTCAAAATGTTTTTTATTCAGTGTTATTTTAACCATATTTGTATTCGTTCAAGCTATCGTTAGAATTTTTGTAAGTTTTTTATCCAACGTTTTTTTGTTTGTTTTGAAATCTATCACTAAGGACTACCGAGCAATTAGCTATGGCCTAGATAATCAAAACAAATTTGTCACTCTATCTTCTGCTTTGTGCGAATTTGTCTCATGCATAATGCTCCCGCAGCTTGGGGCTGATAGTGTCAATAAGCTTGGTAAATTGTACAGATAGTGAACATGCTTACCAATCCCATAAGAAAGACGACAGTGTGCGAGGCAATCAGAATCCATTCGCCCGTCGAAGGATAGATGTAATCCATCAACAGCTGTCGGTACTCGCTGTATGTGAGATTGCAAAAGTCCGGATCGCCAACGCAAGTAACGTTGTGATCGATGAAACAGTTCTCGTTGTACTCCATCTGATCCGAATCGTCGTCGCACAGCACATCGTTATGGTCGTTTAGGTCCACTGCTGGATAGCTGTGGGTGGTATGATTATCCTCGAGCGGTGACTGGAGTGTGGCTAATTCCAGGTCCTTCAGTATCCAGAACGCGGAACCGTTCTCCGTATAGCTGTGGTTGGAAGCGAACGGAACTAGCAGGTCCTCCGCGGGGTTGACATTGCTTGCGTTGGTCATTAATGTTGGTGGCCGCTCCCGGTTCGTGGTACAATTTCCGTCCATCGATCCAGGATCTTGGCAAATAGGGCCGGCTCCATTGTCTGCCCACGCCTGAGCCGGTGCTAATGTATGCCTTAGCGACGTACTTTGTGTTTTGCTCAAATCACGCCGGAACAGGAAATGTTTTTCCACCGTTTCCAACGGGATGTGCGAATCGGAGGGTAATGTATGGGGGGTTTGCCCTAGCCGGTACAAACTTGTTACGCTTGACGGTGAATCGACCCTCGTACGGAGAGTCTCAGCAACCTTTACGCTGCTTCTTCCGTGTCCCTCGTGGTACACAAAATGTGCGGATGAGCCGCTGCTTTGAGCGGCATGGTCAAGCGAACTTGTCAACAGTGTCACCGGGCTGTCAGCGGAACCAGCGAACGGTGACCATGGGTTTGGTTCCGGTGGCCGCCACTCGTTGCTGTTCTTCGCGGCCCAGTCCCCGTTGCGTACCGCTCCGATGGATATGTAGCATACGTGAATCAGCAGCAGCTTTGTCCAGAATGTCCACGAAGCGGCGCAATACATGGTCGAGCGAAAGTGCCAACTTTTATGCCAAGGACTACGACGATAGGAATCCACTGCCATGTAGGAGCTGATCACAGACTTTTTGCGATATGTCGGGATGACTAGAGTTATTTTCAAACAATGAAATATAGTATATCACGACCTAGTGTGGCTAACTCTACTGCTCAAACACCATGTGCGATGTAATGTAAAATTCGATTTGATTACATTCGCATGGAAAGCTTGCGATGATAATATGCCGGGGTGATGTAGGGGAATGTCCAGAATGTCAATCGGCTTCAAGGAATGTACGCACAATCAAATGCCTGGATAGAAAAAAAAAACAACGACAACAACAAACGATTATTATTATTGGTAACTAAGAACATAGACTGAACAGTTAATTATGAATTGTAATATTAAATAGCTATATAGCATATCTATCAAAAGTAATAGTTAAAAAACCAACCACTAGTAGTTCACCACACAAAAAAAAGTTCCTTCACTACACCACATATTGTTGAAAACATCCAAAACTAAAATGGAATAATATTTGGCGCAACATAAATATCATCAAATTGACATCAGATCCAAAAGAAAGCAAATTGTATCGCCTTGTGAACCAAAAGGTCTGCACTCAGGAGCGTAGATACAAATATACCTTGGAAACTCATCAAAATTGTGAGAAATGTGGATGTAGTGAGGACCTACAACATAAAATGAAAGAATGTAAAGATGGGATACAAAAATGATAAATATTCTGCAAATTAATCACATAACTAAATATTAAAATACCATTCGGTAATATGCTTTGTTAAGCAGAACTTTCAAAAACGAAAATCGGCCGCAGTTCTATGAAATGGAAATATAATAATTATTAAATGCAGTAAAGTAAAGTTGAAGTTTTTCTTCTGAATATTTTTTTATTTATTTAATTTAACATTATAATAACTTTGACCATATTTTCGACACATTGCGTTTTGAATAATTTCATAAAGACATAAAGGAAATGATTTCTTTTGTGTACTGTTTTGATTCAAATCTGTGTTATACTTATATTAATACGAGTTAAGTGCGTAATAGAACACATGCCGATTTTTTATGACTGAATTTGTAATAGGCGCTATTTTTAAATAAAACATGCAACACATACAATGATGAAGCCAACAATACGGGAAATGGAAATGAAATAGCTATATATTTAATGAAGGATCTGGTATTGACAGTAGTTAATGTGATACCCGCTTCTATCGGATATCGAAAATATGACGCAAATGTTATGTAAGCATAGGGATGAAGCAGTAGTACAATGAAATGAATTACATTTCTTTCTGTCACGAACCTCTTTAAAATAGAACCTCTATAGGAACCTGAACAGCTTATTTTAATTTTACAACCCTTTAATGTTATGAAATCTTTATCCGAACTTTAATTAAGAGTATAATTGAATTCTTCAGACCTACGTT
Source organism: Anopheles coluzzii (assembly GCF_943734685.1). Classification (NCBI taxonomy): domain Eukaryota; kingdom Metazoa; phylum Arthropoda; class Insecta; order Diptera; family Culicidae; genus Anopheles; species Anopheles coluzzii. Next base: position 71,293,377 of record NC_064670.1, read on the forward strand.
AAATGAGTTTATTAGATTATAACTACATGTTGTGCTACGTATTACGTCTACTCAACATTCAACCCTACAATAGGCATAAAGCCCATGTAAGTTCAAACAATTGCTGGAAAATTCAACACATAACAATAGTAAGAAAGTTCCCAATTTGATTAAACAACGTGTCCACAATCACATAGGGCAAATGTACCAAATGTAGTAGTGCAATTTCTGTTCCACTACAAATAACAAATGTGTTTTAATGGATTTAAAGTGTCAGGAAAAAATGAATATTTCAACACAAACCAGTTGGAATATCAATGGAACTTAGTTTTGAAGCTGTTTTCGTATGAATATCATGGACTACTTCCATAATATTGATTTCTTGCGTAATTTGATCGTAAAAAATGTATAAATTTGATTCATGAAAAAAATCACTAAAGTACTGCAACTGTCGTCAACCTACACCCGGAAGAGTGTGCTTGATTCTAACTTAGCTAGATATGTGAATTTTGGCCTTTGTTTTGTAAATTACTTACAGAAACTAATTTCTGTTGCTTCTTCCTCTTTGGCAAAACAAACGTTGTCGGTCAAGGTGGGCCTGCCCTGTACCCACTAGTGAAGTGAGCTTGGTTTTCAATGGCTTACTGTTACCATAGCAGGATAGTAAGTCCTATGGGGACACGGTCTATTCAGGATGTGAACCCATGACGGGTATGATGTTAAGTCGTACGAGTTGACGACTGAATCAACAGAACGGCACATTTCTGTTGCTTATTTTAGTGAGAACAGTACGACCTTTCATAAATATCCTGAAAAAAAATCTAAAATGTTCTGTTTTTACTAATTTCATGACTATAACCATTATAGGAACAAGCCTGTTTTGTGCACCTATAGTCGTACTATTGTAAAAAACACTTAAAAATACATAAATATGGTCAAAATTTAATGAAATTTAGTAAATCAAACATATTTCATTACAGTTATGTTAAAAACACTAATAATTGCGTTGTTATGTGGTCATTTAGAACGTTAGCAAAAATATGAGTTCCGTTATGAAATTCTACGGATTTTGGGAAATTTTAAACACATTTCACAAAATAATAGATTTTTGGTCACTATGTAACGGAATGGCACCATTGAACTTTTAAACCCTTTGCAAAAGACTAGAAAACATTTCGCACTAACATAAATCATTTAATTACTTTTAAATTATCATATGGAACGCATTTTAGCGCAATACCACCACTACTGGTACTACCACCACTATTTACCACATTTAACCTAGTAAAATTACAAAAGCATTTTTCCATCTCAACTCAAGGATAAAATAATTTGCTTAACGTTGAAAACGTACCCTAACTCATGAGGGTTGTTTGAGGATAATATTAAAGTGGCATAGTACATTTACGAGTAATCCGACATGAAGGTTCGGATTGAAAGCTTTGATTCGATTTGTGACACGTTATCCTGTTTGTGAAAATTGAATTTTGTATCTTAGGTATCGTTTGCTGTTTGTACCAATCCTGAATATAGTCAAATTACATGTAATCTAATTTCATTATTATGGAATTATCTGTTACGGGTGCTCGCAATTTCATTCTTTAGTGTTGGCCAGAACTTTGTAATTGGTAGAGCAACATAGAAAAGAAATTCTCTACTACCTGTTACAAGTAGTTACCATTTCTATGAACTTCTCATCTTTAAGTTTACCAGATTTTTTTTATTAAACATTTCTCCAGACCTCTGCAGTAATATATTTATGTTGTTTTGTGTTAGAAATATAGTTTTTGTAAATTATTGAACAGTCTATTCAATTCATTTAAGTTCAATTCTTTGTGGTTTGTTTGGTATTTTACCGTTGCTAAACTTTTTTATATACCATGTTACTGTCGTTTTTGTACTAGTTTCTCATAAATTTGGAACTAAAATAGTTGTGCGCATTATATTATGTTTCATAAACTAGTTATTTAACTATAAAAGTGGTGATGTGATTAAAGTGTATTCTTGCTATTGTTAATCTTTGCTAACAAATGTTTATGTAATCTGTGCTTCACAATGAACTATACTTAAGTGTCCAGTTTAAATCTTAGAAATATAGCTCTGAAGTGATGTATCTTTCAAACAGGTCAAGCGGCAAAACATGCTTGGAAGATCAAATCCCGAATGAATGAAATCAGACAAGTGAGATAAGAGTGAATATAAATTATTCGATTTTAGCCACAAGACCTTGCTAATCTATGATATTTCCACATTAATCCCCGTACAAATTTATTAGTCTACAACCATTGCGCTTTGCAAAGGCTCCTTAACTACACTCTGGTAGAATAATCAAGAGCACATTGCTAATTGGATGAAGAAAGGGCGAAGTTTTGCAAGAATCCATCGTTTGATGTGGTTTTGCAGGACTTTGGTAATATACTATTAATAATCCATGATAAGCTCAAAAATCTAATTGGTTAATGTAATTGTCGGAAAATTATTGTGTTATATCAGTCAATTGCCTTTAAAATTTAAAATCTTACCCATACAAAAAGCCAAACTGCGTGTACACTAAATTCAGAAATTGAACTTTTATATGATGTTTATTGTGCATTGTTTACCAACTCAAAGATTATATTTCAGTTTCTAATAGGTAAAAGTTCCAAACAGCAATTTACATAGCATTTTACAGTAAGTTTAGGTTGGGAGCGTTCTTGGCAGACAGCAATCATCTGCATCTATTTCACAAACGCGTTTTTTTGGTGTGTTGTGAGACCTAGGCTGTAAACTTACCCTAGAGGAATTGTGCGAAAGTTAATTAAACGAATTCAATGGAATACTGTTTAACATTTATCAATACCTTGGTTCGTAAAAGAGCACTGGGTTATTTGATATTCTAGAAGCCCATGAATCAATTATTTAGCACCTCGATTAATGGACGACTCAAACGAACTCTACAATTTTTGGTAATTTATTTTCTTTCATAAAGCAACTATACTCAAACAAACCCGTTTCTGCAAGAATATGCAAATAATTGTCTGTTTCATTATTGAATCTTCTAAACACATCAGATTCCATGTTTCATGTTATGTTATGAGCTTTAAACGCCCTATATGAATGTTTCTAAATCATATAATCATGTAGGATTTGAAGTATAATGTTTCTTTTCTGTTATGTCCAACGTATACTCTGACACAATAATGTACTCAAATTTTTAACAGACAGTTTGACAAATGTGGACTGTATTTTTTGTAGCACTTCTATTTGTTTTGATTGTCATTTGGATGTACCAGCCACTGAAGGCAACGCAACTTGGAACTTGCTAAAAAGTAAACGTTTGGCATGAAAAGCCATTTCTATCACGGGTCATTGCTGTTAAAGGTGGAAGTCTTTTGTTGTTCCAATCACAAAAAGATCTTGCACAGTTCAGATAGAAAGAAGAATCACACTTTACTTTGTCTTCTTAATAGCTTTAGTCTTACTTTGGTCAGATCATGACGTTCGAATTCCCCTTGACATTATTTTCCCGAGTTGTGTTGATATTTGTCTTTTCGATTACCTTCCCACCAGCCTTTAAATGTGCCGTTTTCTAGCCTTTTGCGAACCAGCCATCCGAACCTAAAGGGCATTCGCGTATCCTGGAAATCCTTTATCAAGCATGGATTCCGGAATGAAAGAAATAAACTCTGTGGGGTGGGGAGACATCGGTGTCGTAAATTTAAAATCGTTTATTTTTTCAATTTATTATATTTTTATGGTGTACTCTTTATGACCCCTTTTTACAGCTCCGTGGCAGAAGATTGGCGCCCAAGGAGAGCCGGCAGATACTGTATTTGGAGCGACTTTTTTCTTGTTGCAATGTACAAGAGACGGTTTATCTACTTTGCACGCCGTAATATGTCTATAAACATGTTGAAATGATTTACATTTCAACCGATTTTCTGGTCAATGGACAATAAAGAATGCCAAATCGTCTGCGGTTGAATGCTGTACAAGAGGCGTGTTATGGAAAATACGACCACATTATTGTTAAAGCAAAAGAATAAGCGTGTGATGGATGAGGTTAATCATCAGATCAGATAATTTGAATTTGTGAGTCGCCAATGAAAAATAAAAAAATTGGAAACTGGAAAAGAAACATGATTGATGTGGGTATAAGATTTTAGTTATTTATCATATTGCAACACAGCACCCATAAGCTTTTAAATATTGAATATGTGTTGACGTTTAAATTGTATGAGCATATAAGTTACTTTTTTTTTATTCCGGAGTAACGCCCCCAAAAGACCGTACTGCTGAATACATTGCAATTTAGCACTATAAGAATGAATGTAAAATTAAAAACTATTAGACAATTACGCTGCAAAAAACATTGCCTGAGAAAGATAGGATCTGTTTTACAGTATAACTGGGTAGCAAGCCAAACAAACATGTTTTTGTTCTAGTGGATTCAACTACTTCAATTGCATGTGCCATAGCGAGAAGTGCACGTCTATTTTGCTGGCAGAATAATGTATGCTGGTGAAATTGTGAGGAATTACACACGAATCATTAGGAGAAAGGATATCCAGTACGTATGTACTGTTTAATGACGAAATAATGGTAGAATACAATGTTTTGTTCGCTTATCTAACAAAGAACATCAACTGTTGGTATGACTGAATAGATCTCTCCCACGCGATGTGCTTTCAATTTTTGGAAATCGTATTTCATGAGATTTTGTCTTTCTTTTTTTGGTCATCAAATTGACGTGATAACAATATGGAAACGGCAACGGTGGAAAATGAGGACCGGTTGAATGATATACTCAGCCAAATATGAGGTATACAGTGAAGTTAATTTAAAAAAAGCACTCTTTCATTTTTGGGCAAACATATCATGCCTGTATTGAACCAGAACCTGTACTCTATTGAAACAGAACGATTATTATATTGCCCGAACATTTGCATGATATCGAGACACGATAAAAAAATCAAAAAGTATAAAAGTTGTACTTCTGTATCAATGCTATAAAACAATACTGTACTGGCTGAACTTCAACGGATTCGTTTGAAATCCGAATAGATATTCAATCTTTTACGGCAAGCCTGAGGCCCACATGCGGCTAGCGGAACAATTTTAAATGATCATTGAAAATTTGATATAACAGATTACATCAAGTTTCAATATTACCTGAGATTCAATTGTAGTAATTTAATGCGATTCAATGATTTATCATGATTAACTCGGTTATGAACTCAGATATTTGCACAATTTCCCACAATTGCACAAATGCATGCTTTTTCAATTCTTGATTTCGCTCATTTGACGAAAGAACCGATCAGAGCTTCTTTTTCTTCTTTTTTGCGTAACGACCTACGGTCATGCCGGCCTATATAGGCTTTCGAGCCGGATAGCCAGTCCATGCTAGGGAGGGCCGGTCCATTCTAGGATTGAACCCACGACAGGCATACTGTTAAGTTGTGAAAGTTGACGACTATACTACGTGATCGGATTCTTTCTAGTTGGGCATGTTGTCAATTCCTGCTTTCGTAGCGGTAAATATTTCTTAGTAAACGACAGATTCATCCGTAAGCGTCCGTATTTACTAATTAATCACATGTTCATTATTATATCGTGTTGAGAATACATTGCGTTCCGGATCAGTTTCTAATGTGAACGGCATTATTCAACAATCGCGCGAGATTTTTTCAACAGTCCAGCTGTCACTAATAATGACAGCTGTTGAAAAACATCTTGAAAATTTTGAATAATTCTGTTCACATTGAAAACTGAGCCGGAAAACAGGGAAATTGTCACATCGTCATGCCAGGACGACTTTGCTACAAATGATTTAAAGAGTATCTTACAAATTTGTAAAGCAAAATTCAGATTACCTACTATTTATATCAATACACATGAATTTCAAATGACATCACACTTACTTTTCTTATTATTGTTTTGTTGGAAAAGTATTTAAAATGGTATGATGTTGCATTTTTATTTTCATACCGTTAAATTTTGGAACCATTACCATTTACTGTTCTGAAATAAATACAACTATAATAGTTTTCACAATCATAAAGACTAACAAAGACTCACATTCGCATGTAATTGCCGGTTAGTCGTATTGCTAAGGTGTCCCAGCAAAAAAATATGTTATGCTCCAACAGAAAAAGTTTATTATGAATCTCATTGTACATCATTATCTCTAGCTTTCTCCGATAGATTAATCTGGCCTGCGTTTGCTCTGTGATGAAGCACAACCCGCTACTGCATAAAACAGAAATTAGTACTAATGATGTTCGAATTGAAACGCTTTCTTTACAAATAATGAGAGCGTAGATTAATATGAAATGAACCCTAGTCGACATCTTCTCCTTATTGTCATTCAACAAGCGTTAAACGGACGAAGGAACTAATTAATGGAAAAAGGGTCGATCTCGTTTGTTTCTGTTCTATTTTCCATCTTACCTTGCTTATGTTGTGTTTTGTTTATCAGTTACTTTGTGTTCTAATATAGCAAAAACAAAAATGAAAAAAGCAATGGGTTGAGCATTAAGAAAACTCTCACCTAAAATATCGTTTATATTGGGTATGATTCGGTTTTGCTACTATAACTTCGTAAACAAATTATACACTTTAAAAGAAAAAAAAATATTTTTCAAATGTACATTTCGTTTTATCTTGCACCGACCAGTTCGGTTCATTCGTTTTAAAACACTGTGTACATATGGTATAAGTTTGATTTATGAAAATGTACGATCCAAAGCATGACCCACTTGTGTACCATTCATTAAATGCATTCAATGCATAATCCAACTAGTCCTCTGATTCAAAATCTGCTATCTTATACTTTGCCACATCTACACCATTTGCGCTGCACATAGCGTGAGCAGCTGTCGGGCAATATGGTGGAAGCGCACATAACAAAAGGGAAATTATTACTAGACATTATCTAAAAAAAGAAACGCTAAAGTAGGAATGCGGGAGGAAGTTGAACATTCTTAAATTATTAATCGTCCGAATGCACGTAATGGTGAATAATACGGTGTATTTCCGCAGAAAACGAAATCACCATATTTTACAATAGCATTGTAGATGTGTAATAAATCCCATAGAACATTCTGCACATTCTTCCGGGGGTTGAGATTTCTAATTATTTAAAATATGTATTCCAATTAATGTTAACATTAAATACCACACCTTTTAATATTTTAGGTACGCAGCATTACAACAAAGTCGTTTGTTTCATTAATAATTTATATAAAATGTATCTCATCAAATTGCTGCTAAACTTAAAGATTTCTAGGAAAGAAATAACATAAATCGTTGTTTAAAACAAAGGTTGGAATAGTTCGGCTCGACAGATAAATTTGCAATTTTATTTGCACAGAGCCATAGGAGCACATGAACAGAAAACGTATTTTATTTATATTTTTTACTTTCTTGATTAACATTACCGACAGGAATCGAACCACGTATGGCATTGTAGAAGTTTCATTTGACTACGCGAATATAAAAATATGTTATAAACTGTATTTCTGGCAATAGACCAGAAAGTATCGTTAACAGTGATAATTATCGTGACTGTTTACTGTTTACTTTTTTATTTTCTTATTCTTATTTGATTAACTTATGTATTGATAACTTTTGTAAAATAAGGCTTGCAAAATGGGTTGCAAATTAGCATATTTTGTATATTTTGTATAGTGTTAGTTTGTATATTTTATTCAAAATATGTTTTGTTTTGTATTAAATTAAACAAAGTTTCAAAAAATATCAGGCTTTTTTTTCATTCCAATTCCAAACCACACAACCTTTTTTATTCATTCGTACTTGCCGAACATTGAAAAGCTTGCCAGCCCCTGGTTTAAAACATATGTCTATCTTTCTTGTTTCATTCTTGACCCTGCTCTTTGACATTGGCTCGCGGGGTACCCCTTTTGTACTATCGTTCCGGGTTGAGCGTAGCGTTCTTACTCATACAGTGCTCATGACCCTCTGTTCGTTCCATACCATCGTACAATAGAATTTATTTTCACACAGTATAGGTGTAGTTTGTACGTGTTTGTTTTTGCATTGAATCTTTTTATTTGTATACCAAATTGTTCACTAGCTTCTAGTGAGTTCAAGTACATTGACTCGTTTGTAGAGACTTATCCTCCAAGCTCCGGTATAATGCACGCTCATCGAACGTTCTATTAGAACGATTTGGAATAAATATTTACCGATGAGACCCAGTCGTAGACACGATATATGGTAAGAGATTGAGGAGTGCAATTGACTTGATGGTGCTGTTTGATGAACTTCCAGTGAACTTGTGGTGCGTGAAAGCCACAACAGTAATGGTAAGAGCTCTACATCTGGTCTCTAACGCCCACCAGGTCAACTTAAAGGTGGTAGTGACCGATTTACACAGTAGTTGACGGTCATTTGTAATGGAATTTCCGCATTCACCCTCGATGAAGACGAAAACTCGTTTCGCCCGAACCTGCTTAGTGTTGTCCGTGGTACGTGAGCCTCATTTAGTATGTTAATGTAGTTTGTTATAAAACAATCAATACTTCACAGTAGTTATTTACGTGGTGTACATCCCCTACTACGCTGTCGTTCAAGCCGCTACACGTAGTACGCTCTAGTCGACTTGCGTTCATTTGTCGACGGAACGCCGACGAGTTCGAAGCGTTAGTTAGTTAAAATCGGCCTGCAAACATTATTACGAACTACGGCTAGTGGGCTTGCAATTGCCAGTGAAAGTGTTTCAGCATTTGCGATTGTGTGTGAGTGTTTGTGTGCAAAAGTGCACGTGAGCAAGTGAGTTTTTGAACGACTCTGTGTCTGTGTCTAAAGCGTCGGACGATCGAAGATGATGCAGCAAAAGTGCCCGAATATACCAGCGGTGTTTGCTGAGGCGGATGTGTTCATTACCGGGGGTACAGGATTTATGGGAAAAGTGCTTATCGAGAAGTTGTTGCGATCATGTCCCCAGATTGCTCGTGTTTTTGTGCTGATGCGTGCTAAAAGGGGCAAGTCACTCGAGGATCGTCTAAAACTGATCACAGATGGTGTGGTATGTATGCGCTTACAATTCATACCCCCTTTAATGAGTTGCAGTGCAATTTCTATCAGTCATGCTTTGATAAATGTTTCTATTAACGCACACTAATAGCATACTGCTGTATATTTGAATTGATTCTAGCTGTTTGATATGCTAAAGCGCGAGAATCCAGAAGTGCTAAAAAAAATACAGCCGATCGAAGGTGATTGCACGATGTTGAAGTTGGGCATGTCCCCCGATAGCATGGAACGCATGAAAGATGTGCAATTCGTGTTCCACGCAGCAGCTAGTGTACGCTTTGATGATCCGTTGAAAGATGCCATCTTGATCAACACTCGCAGCACACGGGAAGTTTTAGATTGGGCCAAAACACTTCGTAAACTCCGAGCTGTTGTACATGTTTCAACAACATACTGCAATCCGGAGCTGATGCACGTGGAAGAGAAGATCTACCCACCAAAGATGGACTGGAGGGAAGCGATTCGTATGGCGGAAATGTTTGATAACGCTCTCTTGGAAACAGTGAAAGAAAAGTGAGTATTGCGGTTCATGCGAGGAATCCCGTCGCCATTAACCGTTATCAACAATTGTCTAATGATCAATGGGATTCTTTTCGATCGATACAGATTAACGCAGTTTGCCCCAAATACCTACACCTATACCAAAGCACTAGCTGAACAGATCTGCTATGAGTACCGCAACGACATCCCACTCGTCGTTTTTCGACCGTCAATTGTGACCAATACAGAAACTGAGCCCCTCATGGGATGGGTGGATAATTTCAATGGTCCCATAGGATTGCTGCTTGGCTGTGCCTCCGGTGTAGTAAGGACAGGATTGCTCGATCTAGAGAAACGTATCAACTGCATTCCAGTTGACGTAAGCATTAAGGCAATCATCGTAGCTGCCTGGAAACGAGCTACTACAGATGAACAGGGAACACTTCCGGTGTACAATAGTGCCGCGGAGCCTGAGAAGACGATAAACTACGGCACAATGTTGTACGACGGTAAAGTGCTATTCGATCGCACACCTTTGAGCAACATGCTGTGGGCTCCCGGCGGCACTACAACCTCAAATAAGTACTGCTTCTATCTCGTATTTTTCTGTTGTCAATTGCTGCCGGCCATAATTGTGGACACTCTATTGCGAGTTGCCGGGAAGGTACCATTGTATGTATCATGTGACTATCCATATTGTGCTGTGTGTGCTATACATCAAACGAAAACTAATTATCCTTTTTACTCTACATTCCTGCAGTTTGCTGAGGCTGAATCGTAAAATTTTCGACGCACAAGTTTCCCTAAGATATTTCATGAACAACGAATGGGTGTTTAAAACCGAGAATTTCAAGGAGCTTGAGTATACATTAACTGCTGACGATAGGTAAATGTGTTGTAATGGTGCCAGCATGTTGTTGTTGATCTAAATCTTGTTTTTCGTCTCGTTTCGTGCGCTCGACAGAAAGGACTTTTCAACCAACTATTTCGTGCGTGGAATGATGGAGTACTACGAAAGTGCTATTCTCGGCGGCCGGCGATACCTGCTGAAGGAGCCAGATGAAAATATTGCCTATGCATTGAAAAAATACAAGCGTTTACGGGTGTTGAATTATACGCTAAAATTTGCACTATCATTCTTGATTGTGTACTTCATATACAACAAGTACATAGTGTAACAGAAGGATAGACATGTTCTAGATGTGTGCGTACTAGTACTCGGAGATAAAATGATAAAGAATATGTGGATCATATACACCTGTGTTACTTACTATCCTTTTGCATAGATTCACTGAAAATCAAAGAGATCAGCATTGTCATTCACAGTGGACACGCGGCTTGTCTGTGCACGATCATGAAGTATTGGCGTATCTAATAACAAATGACCACTTTCACGGCATGTCTACATTTCAGTGGTTTGTTTAGCAGGGTCAAACATAACAGTTTTAGAATAGCTAATCAATATGCAAAACAGTGTGTGCTTGGCCTATCGTTGCCACTTAAATCAGCAATGAATACACAAGCAGTACAATACATGCGAATGAACCAGACGACGTTTTAAGCGCGATCTGATACGTAAAACTCCCCACAGGCCCAGTGTAAATGTCGCCTCGAAGCACTGTTTAGATTGCACTTTGGTAAGTCATGAATGTGTTAATTTTCGGCAACGGTTTGCTCCAGCTCGGTCCTTTGCCTTGTCGTTACCAGAAGCAAGGAAGTAGAGGTGATGTGTATAGCATTATCTATTTCAAACTTTTATATACTGATTGTAGCAGTGAACGTGTTTTCAGCTGTTTGAAAAGATTCAAAATTGTACGCAATAAACGCAAAAGATGTAAAAAAAAGCTACTGGTAAATTACCAAATTGGTTCCAATTTCAATCAAAATGATGTTGCTGAATGGTTAAAATTGCTCATTGAAGCAATATTTTGATTGCTACTAATGTGTTTATGTAAATATCTGTGTGTTTCGTGGTGTGGTTTAAAAAATATAATTAGCACAAGGAACATGATTGTCACAGCCAGCAGTGCGTAGCAAAGAAGAAGAAATTGAATGTTAGTTTTAGAAAGCATGATGTCATAACTTAGCTCTGGTGTATGAACCGGCTAGGACCAATCATACCTTCGAATGATTGCAAACAATTATCGCCCATCATTTCAGGGGGTGTTTGCCACTGAGGAATTAACAGGAGTCCTACACGTGCAAAAAGTGAAGGCAGAGATGGTGCGAATGAAATGAAATCGTAAATCAATTACGTTTAATTTATTGCACCCATTTTTATACCACCTCTAGCACAAAAAAGCACAACAATTCCTAGGAACACGAGGCAAGCACTCGTTCCGGTGTTATGTGTTGCAAGGTGGTGGTATCAAAAAGAGGAACAGAAAACCGATCAAACTGTGAAAACTTTGCTACGATCTCAAACTGCTCCACGAAGGGCGGATTAAATACAATTTAAAGGATTTACGTTCCAGCGCATCAATCCATCAATCCTGCCTCAAGTTCCGAGAGCGATGACTTGGCTAGCCGAGCGGCTTATGTATGGTTTCTGAAGGGTCTGCAATCTTTTCCATAGCGATAACACAGTTATTCGGGGCAAAATTAGCAAGAACAACAAGAAAGATGAAAAACTTTTGCAAAAGCATCTTTATGTTTTCCTTTTTCACGCTTTGCAAAGTATCGCGAGGGGTATGTTTTATTCCTATTCAAATAGATTATGAGCATCTCACGCGAACTACACTGTTTCCCATGAGGCTTGACCCTCAAAACATGATATTCCCTATCGCGTACACTACGAGGAAGCACCGCAAGCTACACCAATTACATGCTTGCCTTGTTTTTTACGCTCAGAATGGAAAATGATTAATGAAGGGTCTTCCGTAAGGTCAGAAAACAAAAAATAGAGCACAGTTTTGATCAATGAAAGGCGCAGATGAAAGGAAAGACGAACAAAATGACCGAAAAGCAATTTTTATCAAAAACAAAAAGATGAATTCCATTTGAGAAACACTTTACCATGGCCTGTGTTTAGAGGATTTCACTTTCTTTCTTTTTTTCTTAAAAGACGAATTATTTCAGAAAACATTCATTGATGTTATTTTGAGTTTCTTTCCTCAGGTGCATGGTTTGATTTTGAAAAGTTCAAGTTGGTTTGATTATTTACTTAAGATGATTAAGTGAATGCATGAATTTCAAGGTATCAAAATATACTTATGGAAATGATATAGTTGTATGTACAGGTTGTATGCTTATGTACAGGTTGTATTCGAGAAATAGTATTAATGCGGACTGCAAAGAAACCGCTTGAATCGAATTTCGTGGTTTTCAAAAATATTTAATATTAAGTTATTTTTCTTGTAGTTCATAGTCAATGAATTAGCAACGCCGATATACGGACAGCTGGATAAAAGGTACTCGGATAAACATCGTTGCAGAGTACAATTTAATATGAATGTTTCTGTGATTATTTTTACATTATTTTACAAACATGTCCTGATTTTTAAAAATTTTACTTATCTATTAAAAGCATTTTAAATCAAATTCACGGTAAATATTTAATTTCAACACTACATTTCGACCCTCGATTAAATTGTATAAACACTTTTCCCAAAGGAATATGCTATACGCGAAGACTCAAGACAAGCTAATATGCTCGATTCCGTACAACGGTTTATATCGGATAATTGCTGTACTGCGTATCGCGGAGACTACCTGTACTCGCATTAAATTGCATTATTCGGCACTACACATTTGTGTTTGCTGCTGACACACTTTTGGCCACCTGCAGTCGTCTCGAGACAAAATGGAGAGATATTTTATATTTATTTGTCCACCAAATTGGTATTATTTGCTTATTACCACACTCGTTGCACGGTTGTACGGAGAGTGTAAAGCGACAGAATCACCCCTCTGCCGACACCAACTGTACAAGAGGTATGGAGCGAGGCGTTGAAAGAAAAACAAAAAGCATTACTAAAGTTGGAAGTAGCCGCGGCTTCCGTTTAACTTTATTAGTGCCGTGTAATGCTGCTTAGTAAACAAAGCAATCAGTGGGGTTCTTTTTTTATGATGGGCAAGCGAAGTACCCAGCTCATATGAATGTGGTAAACGAACTGGGTTAAAACTGTACGGCTAGCTGGAACACTACGCTCGCCACGTAATTTGAGGCTAATTTCGCTGGAAGGTAGAAGTTTGTTTCGGCAAACTGCACGAAACAAACAGACCAAGTGTGGGATGTGCAATATATTTATGAGCAGAGTAAAAATGAGCAATGCTGAATCGGTATGTATGAATAGGGTGAACTTTGTTTGTGGAGCAGAGATTCGTATACCGAACTATGCAATAAACCCGTGCTTTGCAACGTGAAATGGTGAATGCAATGAAATGGAAGCTACTTTTGTAAAGATAAACAATCATTTCAAATATCCTGCTAGCAATGTTTTGATGATATTTTGTATGTGCAATCCTGCAATCAAATTTTGTAAAAATGAATTGGATTTAAAATTACAAAAGTTTTTATTTAAAGCTGATATCGGCGCTTGGACACAAAACAAACCAAATGGTAACAATTGTGTCAAAACGTAAGCTTTATACCTTTTATTTTAACTTTTTGAATTCGCCTGGAATAGTAAAAAAATATAGTTTACCAAACGAAACCTGGCAAATTGGTCTTTTTTCTTAACAAAAAACTCTAACCAACAGTTATATTGGCATTCCCATCGATTGTTTTGCAACTGTTTATGTATGTTTTTGTGAACCTTATGGAGGAAAAATCATAGCTTTGCTCTTTATAATTCTTATTTACAGTTATTTATAAACAATTAGAACAATACTAAGTTTTTTTTAGTGATGAAGAGAATTGCTTTTTGTTGCTGTTGAAAAGCTTTTTGGCAATAATTAGCAAATGTTGCAGCATTTTGATGCAGTCATGGGCACGCGCCTTATCATGATTTAGTTTATTGTCAATTTTATCTTTAACGGCAGCATTTGGTGAATCGGTAATAAAATGAAGCCAACGGGTAGCCTGTAAAGTGGCTAAAACTTCCTACGGTTTTACTTATGCTATCGATCTGCAATATTTTATGCAATAGCAAAAATTGATCAAAATAAATGAAAAAGGGGAAAAACAAAAAAAAAGAAAGCAGAACAAAAAAGATTACTTTTTTGCATTCAGAATCACATCTATACTCCCATAATGGTAAAGATAAACTTAATAAACGTTAAAGATACCGTAAATACCATGAAGTGCGTAAAAAATATAAGAACAAAAATTAAAAATAAAAATTAGACGGATTTTATCCATCCACTCGTACAAAATTGGTTTTGTAATCATGTTATATTAAACTAGAGAATGTATAAAATGTGTTATGAATTCAAAAAACAGCCAGCAGGTCCAAAAATAAACAATGAAACCAGAGTGATTGTCAAAAACAACCTTCTTTGCACACAACCAGCGATCAAAATTGCACACAAGCAATTGCGAAACAAATGGTCCGTTGGTTGGTGGTGTGTTTTATGCACAAGCAGAAAATAAGTAAACACCAAATATAACCGACCACGGAGCTGGTGATTACTATTCGCCCACGGCTTTAGACATTAATAGTGGTACTCTTCTAGAAAGGAACAGCAAAAACATGAAGTTTTTAAGGTCGGTTCAATTTACGTTTATATTTCTTTACATAATGCATTACTGCCAGCACTGCTTCGGATGGTTTGTAGATCTAGAAAGGAGCAAGAGCTTGTTAAATGAGCAAGAGAAAAATGATAATAATTTCAAATTATCAGCCAAGACGTGCCGCTTCAAAGGTGCACACTGATGTTCGTCTCAAAGTGGTGCTTAAGTTTTAATTTGAATTGTAATTACGATCGGTCACCCTGCATCTTACGAGATTCCTAGCGGCAGTACAAACTAGGCTTCAAACTGTGTCGATATTTGTTTTCTTGTAACAACGAACGTATATTAAATATAATCACGCGACTTTTGTCTTACCCATAAGCTAGCAAGATATGCTGGCCCCTAGCACGTGGAAGCAATAAGTGTCATCATAAGAATTCTTTAAAATGTATTCACTCACAGCATTTCCGCAAACATTTCCTCAAAAGTTTTGCGACAAAGTTTAGATGTGTGTTGGTATACTTGGTTGCGCAAAGATTGAATTTAGCGCTATTGTTGCATTTTATTTGTAAGGATGACGAATGATACAGAGCTAAATGTAGACTAATATCAATGTGTAATGTACATCATTTTATTATTTATCCATCGGCTAGCGTATTGTAAAATTTGCAAAAGTACATTTTTTACACATTAACCACGCCTTTGTTCTTTAAAGTTCATTATGGAAATATATACATTCCACTTTAATATGTTTAGTAGAATGCTTAGAACAAGTATTGTTAACCATAGGTTTGCCAGATCGAAAATATTATATACTACACAGACGGCGAGTCTCTGGCGGTCAAGGGATGTATTTTTCAAAAGAATCCATTAGCGACCATTTTTTCATCTATCCCACCAGCTTTTGTGCTCATTTTAAATACTTCCTACTCCACCGATTCCTTCCCCGCTTTGCTTTCTGGCATTGTGTGAAGCAGTCCCGCATTGCAATGGCAATATTTGACCCGTGGATAGTGCAACTTGGCAATTACGCTACGATTACACTCTTTGTTCTTAATGGTGCCAAATTTGGTCTGCATTCTTTTGAAATAACTTTCCATTCCAGGCCGCAAGGGATGGGTTTTAATTTATCTTTTCCAGTGTTCTAACCTTGACAAGAGTGACATCCAACCCGGCCAAGCGACATAATCCGATCATGGAACAGACATTATTAGTCATGCAATGACGTAGAGTGTAACCCGATCGAGCCGTTGGTGGCGACAGGGCCGACTTCTTTTGTGTAGCAACGACGCAAAACGAATGGACAAGGAGAGATGAGCCACATCACACGATGACCCATACCTTTCTTTCCATGAGTGATGGTTACGTCCATATGCTACTGCGCGCTTCGGGAAACAGCGAAAATTACTCACCCACCATATTCATCCATAACGTGCGTGTTTGATAAGAGGGAAAATAAAACAATCGTATCGCATTACTTGGATGGTGATTGTTCCAATGATGACGAGCAATATCACTTCAGCATTCGATCTAGCAGCTGTCAAAGCTGGCCCCCGGCCATGGAGGGCTAATAAATTAGAAAATTGATTTACAACACCCGAAACACCCAAAACCTGATCCGGTGCGATTTTCATGCGTACTAATTTTCCAGAAGAAAATCTTATCGTTCCCAATAACGGGCATGGCAAGGATGATTTATGATTGACCTGGAAAAGGAAATTCGATTTCAGTTCTCGCGAAATGATAACGGCCCGCCAGAAAATCCATGATACAGTACAATTTGAAGCAACCTATCCCTACGATTTCGTGCTGCAAATTAGTATGTGTCACGTACATAGCGAAATGGTATATTTTAGAGTAAACACGATGGCTCGTGCGAATTCCATTTAAATATTCTTGGGCGCTCTCATATGCTAGTATTACGAAAGGGTGACTGAACTAAGTCGTTTTTAGCGCTACGCATAGATGAGTTCGTTTGAGCAATTAAGTTAGACGCTTAACTGGCGAATATGGTAACCATTTGTATTTTTGTAGTATTATTTTTTAGAATAAAAACCCCTCATGATCAAATCGACGACTCACGAATGAGAAGAGCGAACAGAATAATACATACTTACGCAGCACAGTAAATAAAAGTTATTGGAAAAAAACAAAGCTGATGTTACTTAAACGCGGTTATACTTAAGTGCGATATATAAAGCACAAGCTGATTGAGCTTGTTTGTCATATCGTGCGCCTAGACGAACTAAAACAAATAACTTTTTACCAGAAAACAGACTCCTAATACCTTGATACACATGGTATGATGTATATTTGCATTATTCTTTGTTTTGATCTGCCGATTGACCAAAAACGGGTTTTGTTGAATACTGTGCCCCTCACTTTTCTGCGCTAGTATGATTACGAGCTGCAAGCTTTGCAGGAAAAAGGTTATCCATTCCGAATAAACAGATGGTTTTTATTAAGCTGTTAATACTTAGCTATTGGTAAACAGTTTTAACTTATAAAGATGTCTCAATATACAACTACATTTTATACATCTCTTATTACTTTCTATGACTCCACGGCGAACTGTCTACGGCCACAATGATCCACTTAGTTCGATGAGTAGGACATTTAATGAGGTGAATCATTTGTTCAATTTCTGCAATACGTTCCAATCTTTCAAAAATAGCTTAAAACATGGGTTTTAACGGTTAACACATTTCTATGTGATTGATACGTGATGTCCTATCTTACATTAGATTAGAAACTAAGATCATTCTCCTGGATCCTTGTTATCCATTGAATGTAACGAATAAATAAATAAATAAATAAATAAATTATTCCCCATTTATTCATTTATTAACCTAAAATGCCAAATGCCTGATGGTGATGGTTAGTCAATAAGGAAAATGGTTCATGTATTAAACACTATTTTGTTAATTTTGATAATAATAATAATAATAAAAAATTGTTCCTAATGATAAACTTTTAATGTTTAGCCAGAAATGCAATAATGAGACTACCCAGAGATTTTAATATCACAAAAATGGAATTGGAAGACATTTTAGTATAAAATATTGGACAAGATGTTCGTCGATATAAAAAGGAAATAAAAATGCACGGAATAGGGGTAGGTCAGCATATTGTCTTTTATTGAACATTATAATTTAAAGCAGACTTGCGTCAAACTCATCTGTTTGGCGGGCACTTGCTAACCTGAAAATTTCGTGTAATGAATTTGCGTGTCGCAATATCTATCTCGAAAATCGATGATAAAGGTGTTCCATTTCGAATATAGACTTGATTAATCATAACTTCATAGCGTCGTGGACCACATACAGAACCCTCAGGAGGCCGCATGCGTCCCGCGGGCTGCCAGTTTGACATACCTGATTTAAAGAATTGATAACGTTCATAAATGTCGCATATATAATTTTCACCCTACCCTGTAACTATTAAGTAAAAGTGTAGCATTAGAGAACTATTTTTCATTCGCATTTTCACTATCAGAAAATTGATGCAGGTGTCAAAAAGCTAACGAAAAGAAATATTGTCCCGTCTGCACATTTTCCAGCTCAATCAATTTCCGGGTTTTCCACTTCTTTCCGCCTTATTTCGCTAGGAGCAATTTTATGAACGACAATCTCGAAACGAATGCGATGAGATTACTTCATACCGCTTAAGCTGTGCAGCAAGAATCACGGTTTGTGTGGCTCTTTGCTGCACTTTAGCTTCGAGCGAGTCATTTGCACCACCAGCGTCATCATCTAGCGAAAACCGTCCGGTTGGGCATCAACCAAGTTCCATTTCCGCCAGAAGTGGAATCTGGTAAGTTTTTCAATTTTGAACTTTTTTGCTCCTACTTCCTACCACCAACGCTGCGTGAAATGATGGATGGCCACGGGTAGCCCACGGTTGTAACCGATCCGAAGGGCAACACAATCGCAGCATAAATCCCTGCGCTGGGACGGAAGCATTCGTTTGAAACTGAGTAAGTGTATGAGAATTCACGTACTTCCCTTTCCCAACAGCATCTTTCACTACACACACACACACACACACACACACACACACACACATACACACATTTTTCATCACTTGTAAAAGTCCTTCGTAGCTAGTGTGCTGTCTCATGTTGCTTCTCAAAGGAATTGGTGAGTACGTGTTGATAGCGCAAAGTGAGTAGTTGATCAATTTATCCATTTCGGATCGAACGAATGATGCGCTATATTGCCTATGGATGTGACTGCAATGCACGGAACAGGTATTCCCAACAGTCTCTTTTGAGGTTAGTCTTTTGTAGAACTTACCCGTCACGTAGCTTTCACGCTTGCTCCCATTGGAGTTTGTTCTTCGAATTCAAATTCGAATGTGAGGATAAGCAAGGGTTGTACCTATACTTGTTTTAGCATGATTAACCTCACACAAAAACATGGTTTGCTCGATACAACGCAACGCAACGAATTGGCATTGCAACCGTCATTTCATCCTACCAGTAAATCATTAAAATTTTCTTATCAAGCTTAAGAGTTTGTTAAGTTTAATTAAAGTCAATAAACTATAAAAAAAAACAAAGAAAAGTATGTATGACATACATGTGACATTGCTACTTGAGGACCTTGGGAGTTCGTATACCGTTACGATTCAAATTATGGGCAGCTTTTAACTCCGGACATTCATGATGTTTTAATTTAATTTCTTCATATTTTGTGCCTGGCCAGGCCGCTTTTAAATGTTTAGATGATTGCCATGATGTAGTAGAATCAATTAAAAAAAAAGTCTGACCTCACGTAGGCTCTGTTGTCATGGTAAATAAATATATTCTGTCGGGTAGTTCTCCATCGGAGGCTTTCTTGGCAGATTTGCTTAAAGCCTACGCCGGTGTAATTTCTTCTAAATCTGGATACATTGAAATACATCAGAGTCCATTGTAGAGGTTCCTTTAACGTTAAAGGAACAGCGTTTTATCAAATGGTGCTCTGATTTTTATTGTAACACGTTTTTAATTCTGTCCAGGATTCGCAAGATATTTTTTTACTTTGTTGTAGATTCTGGACAGCCGAAGAAAATTGTGATTAATCGCAAAAAATAGCAGCGATAATTACAAGATAACAAAGATACAGTGATAATAATAAAACAACGATATTTGAAGATAGATGTGACAAATGCCTTAATAATGTCCGTATGGGGAAGATCGTCAAATCGCGCAGCAGTACCTCGGTAAAATGTATCTACGAGTACAAGAAAACAGCAATACCCAAACCTCGTTGTCAATAAGATCGTCCGCCCTATCGATCCAGGAGGACACTGATCCTCATAATTGGGTGTCCGGACCATAGAATAAGTTAAAAACAAAAAAAAAGGTGTGTAGTGTGTGTGTGTGTGTGTGAAAGTGAAACTTATTGACGAAATTTCGTGACTGTCCAGTATTTAAATGAAAACGTCCATAATATGAAACATGAAATCGAAACAGTCCGGAATAGAACCTAAGTGCCGTTGAAAATTTTATGAGTTTTTGCGATTTTTCGAGTAAAATCATGAGAAATCTTAATTATTTTCTCAAATTAAGAAGGTTTGTTTCAGTACACTGAGCTATACAAAGTTTTGGCCGATTAAGTTTTGAATTAGTAAGAAAATACTCCATGCCAAAAATGTCCTATGTGTCCGTAATTCGATGCAATACGGTATATCAATTAAAATCAGCATAAAATATTTAACAGCCTCAACAAACCCCACTTTTACGACCACAATACCAACTAATGAGAAAAAATCAAACTAAATACTGAAAGTCATTTACAACTTTTAACCTGTGGTGAAACTAGCTTCTCAGTCAATTTTGAAGAAACTAGGATTGCTCATTCATAATTCAGTGCAATTAACTTAGTTACAATCTTTAGTAACAGATTTGGTTGAATAGGATGAAGATAAAATACACTGAAAGTAGTTCTTGATTATACACATCGAAGATTAGTTAATTAGGTATCTGCTACTTACTTGCAGGTAAGAAAATTGTTGCTCAAGTTTTAAAAGGTTTAAACATTCTTCGAATAACACGAATACGATCAATGTAAAATATGCTACAATAACTAATTATAATAACTTCTGCTTATATTTGAAAATATTATTTTTTTACCGTTATTGAGAAGTGATATAATATATCTTTTATCTGTTTCGTGTCAATTTTCCTGTCCTGTGATACATAGGTACGGAAATCAATAAATACATGTAATAAGTACAACAAGTACAACGTGGATTCACATAACAGGGACACACAGTTGTTCAAACCAATTAACCTCATTGATCAAGTTATAAGTGTAATTTAATCTAGGTTTACCAATTTTTCTACTGAAATTTCATACATACATGCGCTCACCATTATTTTTGGGAAGTTTATATACTGTATGCAACAAAGAAGAGGTGAGAATGTTTTCAAATGAACTTTTTTGAATATAACTACGATTGCACATAATTTATTTTAATTTATTTACAATTTCCAACGCAACGCGGCAACTGTAGCTGTATTTTTATCGTACAATCTCGGAACCAACAAAGCCTTTTATCGTATAACGAAATCGTGCCGACTGAAAACAACCCCCAAAGTCCCGCGTATTCTCAAAGAGCGTTCTTAACTGATTGTCATTTTTATTGACAAGCACCAGCTGTATGGAAGTGTTGTTGAAGGCCACAGCCGACTAATGTCTCATTTTGCCTCTATTCTCGAGCGTCGTCGCAGCAGGCCGTTGGAATAACAGCGAAGGATTCTCTGTCAACACTTTGGCGACAGTCGCAGATGCCGCGTTGAAGTGGCCGAACAATTTAATTCGATTTTTCAATTTGATAAACTTTATGAATAGCTTCCATCAGTTTACTTACAGCCCAAGTGAACATGTTGAGAGTGCACGACAACTGGGAACATAATTTCGTTTAATACATTGAACAGACCCCCAAAATCAAAGGTTCTAAGAAATGCGCGACTAATTCGTTTAATTCGCTTCAACACCAATCAAGGGCCTGCACTACCGAAGCCGCTTAGGCATTCTGTTGGTGGGCAGCATGTTTATATGCTTGTTTACTACTTTTGTTGGTTGATGGTATGATCAACCGTGCACGAAATAGCACGACCTGTTAATAAACGCTTATTTGCATTCGTTCTGGTTTCTGCGTTCAAACAAACGTGAATCTTAATTGAATCCCTTTTTACAGTTGGCCTAACCTTTGTAAAATTTGGCATCATTGTAGTGTTTTGAGGGTTTCAGTTTTTTGTTTTAAGTGACTACAATAAATCTCGAAGATCTGTGTATAATTTTGATCCATTTTGTTTGCAGTGAGGGTAAATTAAACGACAACTGAATTAACATAAATTAAAACCACCCAAAAGCTTATTTATGTTCTGCCGAGTGTGGCGCCAGTATTTTTTAAATACTGCTTTGTTGCATCGCTTTTTGTATGAGACGATGGGTGATCTAGACTCAATTAGCAGAACAGTGCGAAAACCCCTAACGACCCATGGCATGAGTTTTCCAGATTTCACGAAACGTCTAGCATGACACATTTCTGCAAGTGGCATCATCGCAGCCAAACATTCGCTTAAGCTTGCCTACGAATCATCCGTCTCCGTCTCTTGTGATGTTACGATAAAAGCACTGTCAACCATGGTGTAAGAGAAGTGTCTACAATGACATGAAAATTGTCCGGTCAAAATGAAACAACGAATGGTATGGAATCCTTTTAATTCGAAGGTCCTCATTTACCTTCGCCTGACAGATAAGGCTTCAAAGGAAGGAACTGTGATGGCGACAGGCCTGCCAGAGAGTCGCGTATTACACACCATTAACACAACAACTGGACCGGAGTAGTATCTCTTGCTCGCTAATTAAATTATTCATTCCATAACCAGCAACAAACGCCATCGAGCCGCAGCAATAGATCACAAAAATTGAATTATAGCTAATGGCAAATGATAGATAGGTCTTGCTCTCCATTGCAAAGCATTGAATTTCAATTTAACTTTTGTGTCACAGTATTTATCAACGGTTGTTTGTACAGTATATAATCAAATCAACCGATACAGGCATTCCAAAATTTCCAAATTCGTTTGGTGGGGGAGGGGATTTGGAGGGGGTGATTATCGGTGATAAAAAAAACACGCAATCTTTGACTTTCATTGGCGAGCATCAAAGAAATAAATGAAACTTCAACAGAAACCGTTTCTAGTTTACGCTTCATCAAGCACATGATTCTTTAAATCGTGTATCCATACGATTATCCTCTTAAATAAATACACTGACCATTTATTTAGCTCAAAGGAATAATTGTACGTCATCCATTAAACGGTGCGTGACATGGTTTTTTTTCAGTTGCAAATACCCTTGTTCCTAAAATCGTAGCCGATTTGTGAAAAGTACTGTAACATAAATTGTGCTTTTTACAAGGTCCTTCATAGAACATTACAAACCTCTAAAAACATTACATTTGAAGTAAAAATGATGCAAAATTATTATAATCCACTTCACCCTTGAAAAGCCACGTATTGAATTATAACATACTTTATTTAACATTAAAATAATTAAAGCATTAATTGGGGTGGTCCCGTGGTACACAGTTTGTTAACAACGTACCCGTCGTGGGTTCAAGCCTAGAATGTATGTAGTATGAAAACAGCACGAAACGAAACAACAACCACTCACCTTTGTACCTGGCTTTGTACTTTATGTATGGCAAATCAATACTTTGCGTAGCACGTTTTAGTTTTAGCTGCACTTAAAATAAAAACCCCCAACTTCCACTGTACAAACCAATCACTCTCATCTGTTCACTGTAATTCAGCGGTGTGGCACACACAATTAGCAAGGACAATGCCATCATGTACTGCTGGTGCACTTTACAATACGAAACACAAACCAACACACACACGCACAAGGTTGACTTACACTGAAGTAATCTTGTCTGAAGGATGCGTACTAGTTTGCTAAACACATCGACCAATCATTATCATTCTCTGCGATGTTAGTTGCACAAACAAAACGGACGCACACACACCTACAATCAATCGAAGAAGATCTAAATTTCAGCGTGAAAAGCATTGATTTCTTTCGATAATACACAATTCAGATGCACTTCACTGACGATTGAATCGAACGGCTTCCGCACTAATTACAGACTTTGGCGTGACAGCAGTGGCATACTTGGATCCGCTTTCATCAATGCCAACTAGATCACACTCACGACGGTTGCATTGGAAATGGGCTTGGGTGATGGAAATTTCGAATGACTGTAACGGCTACCAGCACGCACTCGCGATACTCAGCACAAAAGGCGTGTACGTGTGTGATAGCCTCCACTCGTGGGGACTGCCGTCACGAAACTGAGACCATCGCAGCGAACCAGCGGCTCCAAAGGCCAGCATCCAATTGCGACGGAAAGACAACAGCCCGTGTTCGCCATACGCATGCTCACCACATTTCTCCTACGCGACTACAATAAAGCCGATGAATGAAAGCGTTCACTTCACAGTGCACAGCATCGGCAGCGTGGCGGGAAACGGAGCAAGCACTGTGCACACGTTGTGCATACGGATGCTTGTAAGCGGCTGTTCTTGCGGAGTTCTCTAGCCTCGAGCAAAAGAAATATTCATGCGACTGGTTGGTTTGCTGTGCTAGCCTTCACCTTGCAACAGGATGCAGGATTGAAATGTGTGATTTCCTCGTAATGTGCAATGACTGCACCTCCCTTGCACACCTGTTGCTAGCTAAGGGAGCAAGCCAACCCCCGGCATTGCCGTGATTGTCGCCGTCGCCCTGCACGGGGTGGTTATTGAGTTAGAGGTAAATTAGTATCGCGCCGCCATCGCTAACGAGGCGACCATCATCGGAACAGACGTGCATACCGACTTCATACACCGGCGGCAACTGCTCTTGTAGGCAATGAGCCGAGGAAAGGAAATTGGTTTTGCATACGAAATTAGCCGCCAATCGGCCTGGGTGCACCTCAAAAACCGCCCACACTCGCGGACGGTTATTGTTTGGAGCGTGGAACAACAATCGGTGCCTATAATTTGACATCGACTCCGACTAACCTTTGACACACCATCGCGTTAGTGTGCATCTCGTGCGGCAAACTTTGAGGAGTGGATGTGTTTGCACCATGTTGGGCGCACATTTCAATAGCTATAGACATAATCAATAACATGGATAAAATATTAACGGCAGAACACGACAACGAAGCTTAGAAAGGAAAGGATCGCGGCTGCAAGCTTTTCGGATTCTATTCATTTAAACACAGCACAAGGTAAGCATGTTTGGGTGCATAACACAATTTATTTAGCAAAGAAAAGCAATTCTTTCGTATCTGTTGGTCATAAGCTTAAAAGAGTGGTAGCATGTTACTAAATTAAACTGGTGGTGGTGGTGGTGGTGGTGGTTGTGTTGTGGCTATTGAAATGGTTTATGCGACAAACTTTGCCCAGTGATGGAATTTGCTTAATGAACATCATCTGAACGAAGTTAGTCGCATAACGATGTGTAGACTCGCGCTTCTTCGTCGATATAGAACTGTTTTGATCAAAGTAACACTCGCCCATCGGCTTGAACTTGAACGATCCTCGCTGCTAATGGATATGTCGACATTAAAGTACAACTACTGTGATATGATCTATAACTCAGATCACAGCAGAAGTTCCTTCAATATTGACACCCTAGTTCCTTACTCTACTTTCTAACTTTAAAAACAATACACACGCGCACACACAGATATACGATTTCAACTTCAAGCACTGTCCTGCACGTTGCACCTCGTCTCGTTCCATCGGTGCCTGAAAGTGCAAAGTTAGTAGGTAACTACTGCTGTGATATGGGCGATAACGCTTTACTGTTCACATATCACACCGGGAGTTCCTTCAGACTTCAAACACTTGATAATTTCTCTCTTCCTCTCTCTCTCTCTCGCTGTCTCAAACGAACCTATTCTTTCTTCTCTACACGCACTGGTCTTTTTCTTGTTTTGCACTGACGATTTTTTCAACGATTTAGGATACGAGTGTTCGGTCTAGTCACTTTTTGTCAATTCAATCACAAGCGACTACTCCGACATTCGCCCTAAGCCGTGAGCCGGGACGTGAAACAATGAACCTCACACGATCGTCACGTACTGTACTCGATCTCCAGAAACACACTGACTCAACTATCGGTGATCGGTGCTCGGCTTTCTTCTGCTGATCGGAGGTGCTGTTGCAATACTGTTCAACCATCAACTGATAGCATAAGCATAATTGCCCTCACCTTATATATGTGACCATTTTCAATATCCAGGCTAGCAAATCCATCCAGCGCCGCGCACCCGGTTGTTGTCGTTAACCGGGCGGGCATTCCTCCCCCCTCCCCCCACGAACTGGAGGGTACATGCCCGGGTACGGGGTAAAACTGATGACACTATAGGAGCAGTCGGTTTTGACCGTTGGCAGTTTCGTCAAGGTAGTTTTTCATCAACACAAAACACTAGATAGAACCACGGCCCAACCAGGGGGTTCACCAACAGCTCTGATTATGACAAAACTGCTACCGTTGCAAGTTACTGTCGCTTCTTCTTAATGTTTCTGTAACCGTTGGTGGTAGTTGGTAGTAAAGAAGGAAGCTCACTGCCCACTTTTTGTATGTTGTCCTCTCTTAAACAAGGCGTCGACACATTGGGGTAGAAATAAAACGTCCGTTAAAACTCACGGCTGCACAGCTATGGGGGAACGCAGGGTAGGCGCAGCCTAGGCGTTTGTACGGCGCATAAAAACACGTAAAGCTGAATGTGTTCAAAACTGCTCCAGGTAGCGGCCGTGCATTTTTGTCGCGAAATGGTAAATGTTTTAATTCCACCACGCTTGGTTTTTAAAATCAACGCTTACTGCGGGTAAAGAGGTAGGTAGTGCCAACAGTCTAAGCTGAGGTAAGCTTATTTTTCTGCAGAATTGTTTTGCACCCATCGCAGTAGGTCAGTAGGGATAATTGTTTTAATTTGTACGATGGTGTTTTAGCTGCATTCTCAGTTTTATATGTACTGGTTGACCCAAATCGCAATGGGCGTTTCTAACGAACTTTTCCTACACTCTTTAAATAAAGCAACGCGTTAGGTGTATCGTATAAAATGTATTTTTTTTTTCAATGTACCCTAAATGTTTGAACGGCCCAAAAGGCTGCACGCCCCAAAAAATATTTCACTTTGCAAATAATTTCAAATTTTAACTAAAGATTATTTTAAACAGCGATAAAATTTGCATAAGAGATAATTTTTTAAATGCATAATTATAAGGAAAAGCATAATGGTTGGGTGTACAGTCTTTCCCCGAGTTATGCGACACTCGAGTTACGCGAATTTTTATTTTTGACAGTTCAGATGTCAAATCAGTTCAATTTTCTCCATCAATTGTCAAATGAAAAATAATTAACAACATTTCCAAAGTTTTAAATCACTAAAAAGTCAGAAATAAGCGAATTTTCTACATCAATTGCATCAAATAAGTAATAAATTACATACATGAACTAAATTCAATAAAAAATCATGATAAATAAAGTATATTTTTGCTGTAAAACGTGATATTCGACTTACGCGAATGTCTTCAGAACGCCTTATTCGCGTAACTCGAGGAAAAACTGTACAACAAACTTTTTAGAAGATTTTGGCAACCGAAGGGATGCATGGTATATTGTAGTTTTGTGCTATTCGATCGAGGCTTCTTGCGCCAAACAGCTTAATTTTCCAAAGCCTACTGAGGGAGTTTAAAAACACACTTCTTTCTTCGTAATTAGCACC
Source organism: Anopheles coluzzii (assembly GCF_943734685.1). Classification (NCBI taxonomy): domain Eukaryota; kingdom Metazoa; phylum Arthropoda; class Insecta; order Diptera; family Culicidae; genus Anopheles; species Anopheles coluzzii. The sequence goes on from NC_064670.1 coordinate 71,321,269, forward strand.
ATGTGCTGCGCAATTATCTAATCTGGCAATAGCAAAGGGAAATAGCATCACCGAAGGTCGTCCGAAAAAGTTGTGAAATTTATTCTCTCGAGTGTCGTCTTCAAATGTGTCTGAAATAGAAGTGTGCGAGAAAAAAAGAGTCCACAGTGTTAAGATGAAGTAAAATGCAGCACACCCATCACTGTGTGCGTGATTCTCAAGTGGGCCAACTTTTGAGGTCTGATTTTGACAGCTAAGTAAAACGCTTTGTCCCGAACTTCCATTCTCCAAAGGGATGCAAGTTAAAGACGAATATTTCGGTGGTGTACAGTTCGAGCTTTGCCGTATAACAACATCCGACCAACGAACCACCGTTCGTACGGCCATTACACAGCGTTGTGCTTGCGGAGTTCTCATTCAATGCTTCTTGGCAGCTGAAAGTAAACCATGTGCCTTCCTCTGTTAGCTTAATTTGTCTTTGGAGGATAACTGTGGAATAGCTTCATTCCCAAAAACATCCTTTGTGTAGTTTTCGTTTTAAAAAGTACGCCGACCTACCTGTCCTCCTGGGAGGTAACGTAAAAGTTTGTTTTTGTCCCCCATTTTCCCCTCTTTCTGCCGGCCAATGTGTAGAGTGTGCCGCAAATCTAGCAGCTTTCCTTATCATATAGTATCCATTTTCATGTGCAGGACGGATATTTTGTTGCATAAAGTACAATTACGCTGCACATGAAAGTAAGCACGACCGAGCGTTCAAAGCGTTCGTCCGTCGTCCTTCGTGCACGTTCCATCAGCATGTCGGTTCGATGTAATACTTTTGCGTAAACATCACAACCAGTGAGCAGAATTGTAAAGTAATCGCTACACTCCCGTACGAGGAGCAGCCTTGGCTATCCATTTAAGCAACGCGCTGTGACGTTAGGCAAAGCATAAATCTGCGATGCTACGTTTGGAATGAAGGGCAGCACCAGATCCTGGGACGGTGAACGCGAAAGAGAACAGGAGCGGCCAGAGACATAAAATGGAATTTTAGTTTCCATTCCAGCAAGCGTTCCTGGCCGTTCATTAGAATATGTGTCGTTGTTGCCCAGCGCAAGACTTGAACGAAAGTTATTTCTCAAACGAAAACTTCCACGTTGAATGGGCATATTGTAAAACTTTAACGTGTATGTAGATAACAAGAGCAATCAATAAATTACCGATACAGCATGTATTTTTTGTTGATTTTTTTACGATCTGTATATATAACGGATAAATCTACAGGTGCTATTAAAATTATGTTATTCGGACAAGCATACAAGTTGTAGTTAGACCCGTATGGCCCCGTATGGACCAAGCTCCCCCCCCCCACCCTCATACCCCCTTCCCCCATTATATGCATAGGACTGATTATCTTGCAATCAGTAAATCAATGCCTAACTTTAACACTAGCTTTACAGAACCCGTCAATTTGGAACAACGGAATTTAAACTTTGAAGTAAAATACTAAAAATTCCATTGGTTTAGTTTTGATTTTTACTGTTCGTAAATGTATCATTACATACTATGAGTTTGTAGCTTAAGTATTATTTTCATAACTTTCCTAGATTTTAAGATACATATGTGGTTGATTAGATTTAGTGTAAGTATCTAAGTTGTAACATTTTTCATTAAAAGTCAACGAACAACAATAAAAATAAAAACACCAATAAATAAAAAAAAAGAACAATAATCCACATATTATCAAACAAAAAATCTTGATAAATGATTTAAATAAAGTGGCCTCAACCGGAATTACTAATCAACTTATTCCTCGTGTGTTTCGAAACTCCCGCAGACATCGATCAAAATGTAGCATCGAAAGGATACATTCATGTGTTCATGTGTTCGTTGAAACAATAACGACTGTTACAATAAATTAGCATTATAGAGACAATTTTTTTATGGAAACCAAAACATGTTAAATGATTCAAAATTTTAATAAAATTGGGGTTTTCATGATTTTAACCCATCGAAATACGTATACGTTATTCATCCGTCAAATTGACGGGTGTCCGTAGAGGTAGGTATATTAAACCCGTAAAGTCGCAATAAAGTTAAATAGTTTAAAGTGGTACTATTTTATTATTTTCTCCTTCTATGTGGCGTAACGTCTTACGCGGACATACCGGCCTATATAGGTTTTTGAGACTTATTCAATACCACGCAGCCGGATAGTCAAGTCTTTGCTACGGGGGGACGGTCCATTCTGGGCTTGAACCCATGACGGGCATGTTATTGAGTCATACGAGTTGACGACTGTATCACGGGACAGCCCCTTTTATTCAGACATTTTTACTTTACTTTTATTACAGAAAAGCTTTTAAGTACTAAACCAACATAGATTTTTTAAAGAAAAATGTAGATTCCCATGGGTTGTTTATTGAAGCGCGAACAAATACGAATAAACGCGCACATGTTAGAACAGTACATAACTATTCGCTTTTCATTCTAACGCTGTAGAGAAATACCGCTTCCGTTTGTGATAATTATATAGTATAACAACATAATAATGATAAGTACCATTCAGTTGTATGTTTTTTTTTGTTATTCTTCTTCTTGCCTTAGAATGTCGCCCAGGTTGTTGCCGATCAATTCGGCAGTCATTTATACGTTTCATGACATGCCCTTCGATTATCGTTCAGCAGAAACAATGCCCCTCCATAGCGGTAGAGATAAGCCAACGCGTTGAGCACGAGTGTACTAATGCCTTCGGCCCCAATCTTGCTATCTCATCGCTGTACACATCGAATGTACTGATGATGACGTTGATGATGCTGTTCGTTCGATCAGTGGTATAACATTTGCTCAACATGTTCCGCCAAACGTTCGAGGTGAACAGTGCATGACAGTTCCCAGGCTACCACCGTACGCAATGGACGGCGCGCAAACTAATGAGCTAACGCAGTGGCCTTTGGTCGATCGGGAGAGCATCGAAAAGATTACACAGTGGCTCACCGCTCAACCGCACCTACCGCAAATTCAAGGTAAGGCTGGGTAGCTCTCGCCCAAGCTTTTTATCCCGTGGTTCTGCTACTGATCTGCAACAGCTACTTGGATGTGAATTCAAATGGGACGCTTTTTTGTCCTCTGCTTTTTCAACCTTTTTTTTTTTTGCTTTGCAGAACACGAAATCGCCCAATTCCTGCATGCAAACTATGGCAACGAAGAAGCAACCCAGCGCACTATCGAGAACTATTACACCCTGCGGACCAACTATCGGGATTGCTTCACCGACCGGGACGTGTTCAACGATGCGATGCAAACGGCACTCAGAATCATGTGAATATTACATTGAGAATGGTGTAATTATTTAAGCGAGCTGGCACGTCACATTCCACGCGGACGTGTCTCTGCTGCTTTATGGTGTCGCAGTATTGTACACACAACGCGCATTTATTTGTTGTGAATTTGTGTGTAAATATTGCATCAAGCAAATCTTACAACCCGGCGAGAAAGAGTGTAGTTGTGCGCTGGTGGCGCAGTAGCTTGACAGCATTACGCACAGTACACGCCACAGCGTTATCGAACAGAACTTGCTTGATTTTAAAGATCTCACGTACACTACCGTAAAGGCGCATTGAAGTAAACGCAATGTTTGATGTTTGCGATGCTTATGCGATGCCACTGGTGTACGAAATTGAGCGAGCATTCACATTCTTAATTGGTATATTTACAGCTATTTACATCAGTGTTCTTCCCTTAACGTTATTCTCCGTATCGTTAGGTATCTTCTGAGTAAAATTTAGTTTTTTTTTTAATTCCCAACGTTGATAATAGAAGGGCGAAAAAAGCGAGGGCACCTCATCGTAATATAAGAAGCAGTAGATCCTTCAACATGTCTGGCTGTTGAGTCGCTCACAATTCCATCGGTTGCTCTTAAGTCATTATTTAGGGTAGAAATGTTAACCTATGAATTCATTATGACAAAGGAAACCGACCCCCCTGGAAGGATAGGTGGAGTCTTTTGTGAGAATTAAATACGACAACGCACACATAAAAAGCGTTCCGTGGGGTGGGTGGCGATAGAATGTTAGAATTAGTCTCTCGCGTGCTGTTTAATATCATCTTTAATAATATTTTTTTAATTTGGTAGATTATAAAAGAGGCTAATAAATATAATTATATTTTTTTCTTCCTTAAATGGATCATTTCCTATAGGATGTTCACCATACTGCCAGGAGAAACAAAGGAGGGATATAAAATGGTTTACACACGTTTGCTCACCTCTGATGCGTCCCACTTCAATCACCCGCAGATACTAAAATTGTATGTATTCAATGGATTAGAAACATTTTGGTAAACACCGCACACTCGCCTATAAATGTTTCCTTTTTCTTTAGCATGACCATGTGTCTCGATTTGTGGGTGAAGCTGGAAGGCAATGCAAAGGGGCACATCATGCTGATGGATATGCACGGCATGCACGTTGGCCATATGACCAAAATGAACATGGCAGCGGTAAAGAAGCACATGTTCTATGTACAGGATGCACTCCCCATCAGGCTCAAGCAATTGCACTTCATAAACGTGGTACCGTTCATGAACTGGCTAATGTCGCTCGTCCGACCCCTTTTGCACAAAGAGGTGGAGGAGATGATCAACATGCATGTAGGCCTGGGCAAACTGCATGAAGACATTCCCATTGAGTGTCTGCCTAATGAGGTTGGCGGTACTGCTGGATCAGTGCAGGAGCTGCATGGTAAGATACCTTACATTCCACCACCACCTGTTTGATCTGAATGAATTAATTTTGCAGATTCGTTCAAGGAGAAACTGTATGCCAACAGCGAATGGTTTAAGGCGACGGAATCCCAAAACTTGGTAGATGAAACGAAACGGCCTCCAAAGCCGAAAAAATTCATGTTCGGGCTTTTTGGGTAATGTCGCGTTTTTTTGGAGCATGAACTAATGTCTTAGCTAGTATACACCTCCCTCTTTTGGGGATTAACTGTTGTGGGAAGTAACGAACTATCAGTACTTTATATGGGAATATGAACCTAATCATGTAAGACAATTATTGTGAAACTACAACGGTCGCCAGTCTATTACATTCACAGTTTATATTGCATTAGGGTGTGAATCCTTTGTGAAATATGAATGATTATTATAAGAGGTATGTAGAAATTAATGCATTGTAGAAATTGACAGTGAAAGTCTACATTTATTACATCTGTAATCGCGTTACTAGAGAGAACCATACGTCAGTGAAAAAAAAATTCTGGAGAACATTGTCGATGTAAAAATATCTAAAACAAAAGAAGAAAAATCAACCTATTTAGTTTTTTCGACAAACCTCAACTCTCATCGGAAATGATAAAATAAAAAACGATAAAACCTTGGTGGTTTTGTAAGACAAGGCTTTTGAGTATCATTTTTTTTTTTAGATAATGTTTTTTTCAGTTTCAAATTATATTTTTAAAGTCCGTAAAATTGTGTAAGATTATTAAAAGCATGAGACATAAATATACAAATATTTTTTATAAAATTTTTATAAAATATTTTATAAAATAATTTTTTTTTTATTTATCAAATATTTTTTTTTTACAAATATCAACAAATATTTTTAAACTATTAATAAAATGTATGCACCTGCTTTGTAACTTTTAGTCATGCAATTATAACGTTGTTTATTGTAAGTTTGCCGTAAAAAAAACAAATAGTATTGATTTATAATCAAATATCAAGCTAATTTTATAATTTAAAAATCAATGGAATCGAAAAAAAAACTTTTAATTAATAGTTAATAAAATCTCTTATATATTCCCAAATGAGAAAGGACATAAATAAATTCCCATTTTTAAGTGTTATTTGAAAGGGCTACCTAAATATTATTTTGTAGTATAGGACTAAACATTATTTGTCGCACTTTTAAGTCGAGTTTTTTTTAAATAAATTATTATTGTTTTTAAACAATACAAATTTGAGAGTGTCATGGTGCATTCGAATAATTCTTATTTTTTTCATCTGTTTCACGTGTTTCGTATTTCGACCCGGTGCGAAAGCCTATAGAGAAAACTTGCAGTAACCATAATCGCCCATAGATGATAAACAAATGAACTGAAATCTATTTTTCGAACGACATATTTGTTCTCGTTTTTGCCGGTCTGGTGGTACAGTCGTCAACTCGTCCGTCATGGGTTCAAGCCCTGAATAGACCGTGTCCGCATACGTAGGACTGACTGCTATGAGTAAATCTATAAGTCACTGAAAGCTAAGCTCACTTTACTTGTTGGTTATAAGACAGGCCTTGACCGACAACGGTTGTTGTGCCAACGAAGACGAAGAAGAAGATTTGTTCTCTGTACGAGAAATCAAAACAGAAGAGACTCGATTTAGTTTGCATAGTGTCTGCTTTATTTTGATACTGAGAAAATTATGTAAATCTAAGGTTAACGATTATGATCGTCATAGATTTTACTATTATTTTTATGAGATAAACGCTTGACTGAGTTTGCTATAGCAGTGCAGTACTCTGAAACTGATAAGGAATAAAAAAGACGCCTTTCTTGTAATATGATTAGTGACGACATAATTTTGAAATTAACATCAAACCGTAATTTGCAATAAAAATTAAAATGGACCCCATGCGCTCCCACTGTGATTCCTTTTGACAGTAGTGTCCCAATGTCAAAGTCGGCAGCAAACGTCAACATCTTCCCCGTTGTGTACATTTCTTGTTGCGAAAACACACACATTACGCATTTTCACCGCTAAAATATGCTTTCGAACGTAGCAAAATCGATTGGCCAGCGCAATCTGTTTGGCAAGTTGGTGAGTAATATTGGTGAAAGTTTTCGGGGATTTGAGTGGAATTAATTTCCCAACGTATAGTCGGGCAATTACCGTGGAACAGTTGTATATCTACCAACATACCAGCACCCACTCGCCAAAACCATTCTCCTCCACCCCCTCCGTGTAGAGTGATTGCATAATGAAACAGAAAAAGGATATTGAACAGTGTACACGATAAGAAATATCAATGGTATTTCGGTGTTTCGCCTGTGCACAGAACGACGAACGAATAAGCGCATCGATCCAAAATCCGCATAGAAACGTGTTAGAAACAAAAATCCGTGATTCAGCATGGGGTTAACGAAGTGGGTGAACACACTATTCCGGTCAAGCAAAGCGGCTGCAGCTGCTACTGAAGCAATCAAACCGAAAAACAACTCGCCCAGTGCGATTGGAAATGAGAAGAAAGTGGTTAGAGCTATTTAACTGTTAATGCGTGTTAATGCTACCGAATGAATTCATTCAGTACATAGAAGTGCATATCTTTTTCCTCTAATCCTGCGTTCTTTGTCTCTCTGCAGAAAACACTTTCAAGCCAGCAGCAGAATGGATTTGCTTCGGAAGCTACGTTCGAGACGCGGGTAAGTAGTACTACACAGCGTAATGCTTAATCATTCACTTGTTTGTGATAGTTTCAATAATGCAATGACCTACCATGCGAATGTTCCGTGTTATTACTCTGAACAACTTAACCTATGAAGGTCGTCTGTTATCAGCTGCGTTATGACCGCATCTGTATTGCGTTTTTTGTTGCATTTTTTATTTATTCACTAATCAGATGTTTTGTGATTAGATCAGTTGATCAAAAATTTAATGAAAAAATGTGAATTTTTCCTTTTCGAATTTTCAATTGTATTTTCAATTTATTGTTTAAAACAAATTGAGTGCATGATACTTTTAGCCTTACGAATGGTTGTCATATAAATAACAGATTTCTACTGTCAATTGTTTCTAACACTTTTCCGTTATTTTCGTCTATGTGTACATTCGTTTTCCCTGTATGTTTGCTGCTTGTTCGCAAAACGAATCAGGCCTTTAAGCTGCATAACCTTGAAGAAGGACCTTCGACCAAGGTGACACTCACCAAGGAGGATGCTCTGAAATACTACGGCCAGATGTACACGATAAGACGCATGGAAACGGCTGCCGGCAACCTGTACAAGGAAAAGGTGATCCGAGGTTTTTGTCATCTGTACTCTGGCCAGGAGGCGTGTGCCGTTGGAATGCGTGCGGCTATGCGTCCCGAGGATTCCTGTATCACCGCGTACCGGTGCCACGGATGGACGTATCTGATGGGTGTGTCTCCCGTGGGCGTACTGGCTGAGCTAACGGGCCGTAGCAGCGGCTGCGCTCGAGGTAAGGGTGGCAGCATGCACATGTACGGTAAGAACTTCTACGGCGGAAATGGCATCGTCGGAGCTCAAGTACCACTAGGTGTCGGTATCGGCTTCGCTGCTAAATACAACGGAACCCAGGGAGCCTGTATTGCGCTGTATGGCGATGGAGCTGCCAACCAGGGTCAGCTGTTTGAGGTGTACAACATGGCAAAGCTGTGGAACGCGCCTTGCATATTCGTCTGCGAGAACAATGGTTACGGAATGGGTACCAGCGCTGAGCGTGCGTCTGCCAACACCAACTACTATACTCGTGGAGACTTTGTGCCCGGTATCTGGGTCGACGGTATGGACGTGTTGGCAGTTCGCGAAGCCACCCGCTTCGCGTTGGAACACACCTCCTCCGGCAAGGGACCAATTCTGATGGAAACGGCCACTTACCGTTACTCTGGACATTCCATGTCCGACCCCGGCACTAGCTATCGCTCGCGCGACGAAATCGCCGAAGTAAGACAAACTCGAGATCCGATAACATCGCTACGCGAAAAGATTTTAACGACCGAGCTGGCCACGGTGGAAGAGCTGAAGGAGATTGAAGGCAAGATTCGTGCTGAGGTAGACTCGGCGACAAAGGTGGCCAAGACCGACAAAGAAATCTCCGTCGATGAGCTTACCGCAGATATTTATGCCAATCCAGAAAACCTCACGTCCGTACGCAACACAGTGCCCCATGCCGAACTGCAGCACAAGCGGCTTGGACAGGCGGTCAACATGTAAACATCTACATGACATGGCATGGTTTGCTACGTTAATATGTGTTTCACCACTATCGAAATGTCCGGACAAGGAAAGAACAAAGCAGTAGATGCAATCTCACGAATAATTTCGATTACGGTAAAATCTGTTCTAAACGTCATATTTTTGTTCGGGATCAGTGATACCCTTTGCCTGGTCTTAATGATACGGGTATAATCATAGCGATCCAAACAATAATGTTTCTGTTTTTTTACATAATGTGAACGAGACAACAACTACAAACGAAAAACGTATTTAATTTTTTTTTTGTTCATTATAAACGGGTTGCAAGGCATTTAAGACAAACCATAAAATACATTTGACACTCATAGAGTAAATGCGAAGAAAATGTGTTGATTCGATTTAAACGTAGCGATACAATATCACAAATCGTGAAATGTGTATCAATCAGTATTTTATCCTTAACTATTTGCAAAACGTTTTCACTATAACTTACTTTCTCAGTCGTTCTTTCTACTCGCTATAGAATTTATTTCGAAGCATGAAGCCCCGTCGTATGATTCGATACTCTGCACACCAAATCTGCAACCATCTTTGTAGACGTATACATTATGCACGTTGGTGTAGACTAGCACTTGGCTGTTGACTGTTCGATAGCTTACCATAAGTGCTAGCACGCTGCATATTAAAGAACCAGGAAACGGGCAACTAGAAGATATATTTATACTCTGAAGCTTTCCAAAGATGGACGTATCGAAAGCCGTGTAGTTTACGTTGATAATCTGAAGAAAGTTTTAACAGTGGCCAGTGTGCCGACACTGTGATGGGAAATCTGGAACCAATGATCCACTCCGACTCTGGCACTGAATTTGATTTTAATGCAATAAAAACGTGTTTTTAAATTATTTTATTTTTTTAGTAAATTTTATCGAATATCGTTTACTAGATTAATCCAACTACACACATATCTCCAGAGATTGTACTATGACGCAACATTTATGGTTTTCTGAACATGGTTACTTGGTTCATTTCAAGACAAAAATCGCCCTAGCAACGAATAGAAACAGGGGACAGCGCAATCCATAGCGAAAGGTGCATTTGAGACAGTTGGTGCGAATAATGTTCGCAAAATACGGCGATTTGAGCATTACATTTCCATCGTCAAAAGTAAGGGATTTCATTAAAAAATAACGTGTTAAAACACGATTTAGGCGATGCAAATTCCGAAAATTTATGTCTGTGATCGTTCTGACAAATCTCGAAACGGAGGCTTTTGATCCACAATGGCACCTCCTTTATTTGAAGAAAAACTTGCTATGAACGGGTGAGCAAGCGTTGAGAATTAGTTAGCATTTGTTTATGTTTTCTACCGATACCTAAACCGCGGTTCACTTAAGCCTAGGCCATAAGCGAGAAAGAGAAAACACTAGACAAGAAATGAGAGGGAACTAAGCTTGACAGCTGATTGCTGCCTTGCGCACCAACACTTGCAAACATTCAAATTCCGTTTGTACGAGCGGTAGGGAAGAAGGGCCGGACAGCTCGACAAGCTGCTCGACAAATATGCCATAGGGAAGGGCTGAAAAATAGAGCGAGAGGAAACTATTTTGTTCTGTCGCTATGTTCTGCAGACTAGTGATGGGACATTTTCAAAAATATCGGAACGGAACGGAACTAGGTATTTTTCAAACCGTTCGGACAATTGCGAACCTGCCGTTCCGATCGAACATACTAGGTTCAAATTGTTTATCCTAATTACGTATCAGGAAATGGAACGAACCTCCTAGGTTCGCTCCAGAACGCGCACCACTACTGCAGTCGTAAAAATACCTGTCAACTAGAGGTGGATCTAACGATTCATTTCACAACTCGAGGTGCGAACCTACGGGAATCGATTCTGATTTGAGTTCAGGTTGAGTTCAGGTAGGTGCAGCGATTCCGGTAGGCACAAGAAAGCATTAGCGAATCGCACCCGAAATCGAAAACTCGCGGACGGAAATCATACCAGTAAACAAGTAAACCTACATAAGATATCGGTAAAGCGAACCAAATATCAAGTATGAATAGGTAGTCTCGAGCTTTAGGAAAAAACGCATTCTAAATCGTACCGTCGCAGTTCATACATTCCTCAGTTAGTTTGACCATTCAATCTTTCTTGCGTACGACTGACAATTTTCACTATTTGTTGGACCTAATGGACCTAAACAATACGGCAAAGTCGTCGCTGCTCAAGTTCGCTTTAGACCTTGTGTGAAAGTGGGCGTGTAATTTTGATGTTTTTTTGCTTTATTTTATCAAATATTTATCAAAATATGGCTTATCGTACACCAAAAGAAAAGATATTCAATTCCCTAACTATAAAGTTTATTGAATGAAATGTATTTCCTTGTTATTCTCCACTAATCTTTTTTTACCCTGCAAAATGCGGGGAATCACAAGGAAATGCATTTAATTTATTAATTCAATATGTGTTATAGTTTAAATAGTTGGCGAATATCCTTTTTCTTTTAGTGTACGATAAGCCATATTCTGATTAATATTTAATGAAATACAATGGAGCGCCGTTTATACGGGTACCTTTAATCCGGCTGTCCGTCTATCCGTGCTGTTGAGAAATGACAGTTCAATACAAAGGTGATATTGCGTGCTATAGAATATATTAAAAAAAAGGTTATCAGAGCACATTGTCATAACAAAAAACGCTATAATTCATGACAAAATTCGAATATTCTCACTGGACAAACATGAAGTTAATAAAAATTTGCTAATTTGTATTAAAACATACGATAAAATCCAAAAAAAAACAGGAATTTGTGATTAAATATGTACTTTGACTCATTATTCGTATTATTCGAGTATCCGGGCGAGTTCGAGCTCCGTTGAGCCTGGATCAATAGAGCTCCACTGTATAGCAGAAACCCCCAAAATTTCACGATCAATTCCACTGGAACTGTAACCTGGGCTTTAATAAAAATAGAAAAAGACCCAAAAAACTCCAGTGAAACATGATATTCAATAAATTTGTTATTATTTTTATTTTTATTATTATTATTATTATTATTATTATTATTATTATTATTATTATTATTATTATTATTATTATTATTATTATTATTATTATTATTATTATTATTATTATTATTATTATTATTATTATTATTATTATTATTATTATTATTATTATCATTATTATTATTTCTACAATTATTTTGATAAATTTTTATATGATGATGATAATTAAACAAGTTAAACAAAAAATCCGACACATATCTTGAGATCAAATGAATGAAAAATAGTTTAAGTGCAGTTCATTTTTTAAGCCATACAAATATAACACAACCCAGAAAGATAACGCATCCAAGCAAAATCAGTACTTTGGTCAATTGCAATAGATGGTTTTACACTTTATTGACAATTAACCAACAAGAGCAATGAAATATACCAACACTGTTTAATTGCATGACTTGGGACGCTAGATTTAAATAAAATAGAATAAAATAAAATAAAATAATAAACTCTTGATTCCGGGACAAAAACAATCAAGTTGTTAACAACAATGAACTCGCAATGAACTTCACCATGGTTACCGGTGGTGTCATCGCTCTGCAATCTTCACACTATTCGCGGGAAAGTATCCTAGGGACTCCATTCATTTGGATGGATAGCAAAACAACAGATAAAGCAATTGCACGAAACTGCAATGACCAAGAATGGTAGACCGCACCGAAGGTGAATGGTGAAAGGATTTTGTTTGACGTATAATCTGCAATGGCACCAAGGTAAAGAGCCAGCGCCTTCACACAGATGTTTCCCGTGCATTCCGCGACCTACGCCAAGGCAATAAACAAAGCTTTAACCGTGTCCTTCATCTTCATCGGGTTCGAGGGGCCTTGAGTTATTTGATCTCGTCACTTTCTGTACGGAAGGGCAAACTGTAAAACGATCATTGCAATTGCAGTCTGTTTTTAGCATTTTTTTTAGGTAAATAACCCCTATTGAAACGTGTTCTTTCGGTATGAACGTACTGCACGCCCCCCGAACGGATTGTAAACCATTTGCATTGAATGAATTAAACGGATACGGTTATATGCAACGAGAACGGGAACATCTCGTAATGTTTATTGCACCACTACAAACTTTCAGCAAACATTCGCCTATACATGGCTACCAGCGTTAAGCAGCAAACGATAATGCTAATGATACGATCGGCGAGTATCATACGTGCTAGCTTTCGTTTGGCGTAAGGAATTGTCTCGTCCGGATCCTTCATCAGGTAGCGTCTGATGGTCGGGTACGCGTTCTCAAGATATTTCCCGGTTAATTTTCTTGGCATGTACCATCCGAAGGTGTTTCTGTTAACAAAAAAGGGTCCAAGCGAAATGCAAATGAGTAAATATCGAGAGTGAGTTTGATAGCGCGTTTGAACGCAATGCTCTTACCGATCTTTCTCGTCTAGCAAGGATGGTAAATTATCTGTCTGCTTCGTTTCAAATTCCCACTCATTACGGACAAAGTAGCGAAGCGATACTTCCGAACCGTAAATTCTCGATTGTAACTTCATTAAGCTGGTAACGGAGATGTAATGGGGATGTAATTTAGTACAATAGAAGTGAACACCAAGAGTTACGGCACTTACAATGGTTTGTGGCCAAACATTCTGATGAGGAGATCCAGCAGAAAGGATGGTAAAAGCATGGTGAAAATAAGCTGCAACGAGAATGAGCAAACAATTGCAGCATGTTTTTCAACAAACAAAAAAGCATCATATTTAACAAGAACATAGTTAATTTCGGTACAGCCTAATTGCTACCCTAGAAAGCGAATGTATCTGTTTTTTTCTCACCTTAAAGTAGTACAACGTTTTCCAATCCGTTGGATATCCACGAGGCACCCAGAGCATGCGGCTGAAAGGAACGGCATACAGATACTCCTTTCCGCGATCCAGCATTTCCTGATACTCCAGCGATTGTTCGTATGTGACGGCACTGTTGTAGATGGGAAGGTGTTTGGGGCCACAGGCCCGTTCAATAGTTCCGCGCTTCCAGGCCGCCAGTATGATGGTCTTAACCACCACGTCCACCGGAATGATGTTGATGCGATTCTTCGGTCGCAGATAGGCTGTCCTCGTGATGCCCAGCCCAGCACTGACCAGCATTCCCGTCGGCCCGTTAAAATTGTCCACCCAGCCACTCATCGGCTCGGCAATAGTAAATAGCACTACCGACGGGCGTACGATGGCGAGGGGCAACTCGGTACTGTAATCGTTGCACACCTGTTCCGCCAAGCCTTTGGTGTACGTGTACGTGTTTGGAGAGTTTTGGGAAAGTCTGCAAAACGAGAACAGGCGTTAGAACAACGAGCTTACGAGGTACCATAGCACCGGGAGCACCGTGCAGCAGCTTACTTTTGCATCAGTGCATCGAGCGCTTCCGGTTCGTACCGGTCAACAGCTTGTACGAGTTTCTTCCAATCAAACTTTGGCGGGTAAAGCTAGGGTCAAGCGAAATCAAAGAGTTAACAAAAAATAACACAAAAAAACACTCTTTCGGTGGTTTGTGATTGAAGCTTAGCAGTAGTACCTTTTCTTCAACATAGCGATTCTCGGGATTGCTGTACGCGGTAGAAACGTGTACCACAGCGCGCAACTGAGGGGCCGTAGCTTTAAGCATCTCGAACAGTTCCTGCGTCGAGCAAATGTTTGTCTTGATTGCATCCCTTAGTGGATCATCAAAGCGGACGCTGGCGGCCAAATGGAATGCCACCGAAACGTTGCTCAGCCTCTGGATGTCCTCTTCGTACATTCCTAGGCGTAGCTGCGTAATATCACCGAAAACAGGGACCACCTTGTTCAGGGCAGATTTGTTTTCCTCCTTCAATCGGTCGAACAGCTGGGTGGAAAATGGAAAGCAATGTACAGTTCGTCACAAAACATTTGAAAACGTCACGCCACACCCTTAGATCGGCAAGTAAAATAGTGCATCAGCGCGTTATGCGCGTTATTCATTCACACTCACAGGGCAGGCGGCGAGTTCGGTAACGCGCGTTTCGATCGATTTGCCGCGCTTATTGCGCATCAGCACAAAGATGCGCCCAATGTCTGGGCAAGAGCGGAGCAGCTTCTCGATCAACACCTTCCCCAGGAATCCCGTTCCACCGGTAAGAAAAACATCCTTGTTGGCGTAAAAATCCGTCACGGATTCATAACATCCCGACTGTGTCGTCATTTCTACCCCTTTTTACACGACGCCTCGTTGGATGTTGAATTGTTGTACAATTTGTGGGCACTTGCACCTGCACGCAACAAAAACGCAACGCTCTGCTATTGCACTGCACTGCCCCCGTGTAATGGGATGGCCACTCGTCTGCGATCGTGATTGATCCACTGCGAACGCCACACTAAACCGCGAACCAATGGCGGGCCCTCGTTTTATGCCTTTTGTCCTGCCACGCGACGACACCGGACGCCACTCGAATTGTGCTGCCCCGTACGCGAAGACTCAAGGTCCTGGCCGATAAGAGCTGCTGCAGTGCGCGCAATGCAATGAAAGGGAATTGCAACCTCATGCGAGATCGATGACTCGTAGCAGCAACGATCCTTGCTCACTGCCAAGGTTTACGTGCGCACAAGACGAAGGAGTAGTAGGAACCGTCATTGACATTGAACACGTATATACGCTGCTAATTCTGTCATAGCCTACTCAGAACTACTTTCCCCACGAACGGTACACAATTGGTACTGGCATGGAGGCAGTTTACCGATTATCGTACGATTATTTTGTTGCGCTTGTTGATCGCATTTCGTATGGGTTGAGGAGGGCTTCACAACCTGGCACTTACTGAGCCGCTGGTGGTGGGTTTTAGCACTGATAAAGTGTTTTCTTTGCGAATGGGAATGTGTCGGAGCGCACACTCAACTGCACGTTACAGCAAAACACAAATTGTTGCAAATTAATTCTAAAACTTTGAATGGCGGTTCTTACCTGCATTTACCCCACTATTGAATCGCCCTTTGCGGTGTAACGTTCTCGTTGGTGCTGGTAATAATTATTGAATATTTATTGCTGATTGTAAATATTGCGTAACGCGCAGTTAAATTGTAGCAATATGTTTTGCTGAATATATTTGATCGATGCGTATCGATCGGGCTCTGTTAATAAATGTTGGTGATTTCGATGGGATTTGTACCATTTCAGCTCATCAACTTCGGTAGCTTTGGTGATACTATTTAACGCTATTAGCATATGCAACTGCAGTGCAAAAACTTTCCAACATTCTCTGGCAACGCTGGTAGGGCGTGTAACCGTTGTGGCCCCAACAACCTTCCCGGGCACATTCACTACATCCGGCCACACGTGCAGCCTTGGTCGTGTAAGACGTAGCGCGGAATTTCGGTGCGCCAATCGTGTTTGCTGTAACTTTACCTACCTTAGCTAACATGCTTAGTGAGCCGTCTCTACTGCACGGTGCTGGAACTTTATGATGAGTGATAAAACTTCTTCATCGGCGTAACCGGCATACCACCATTCATGGGCACATGACCCAGTGCTTTGTCACGCTCACCTAACGCTCTAGGTCACTTTTTGTAGAAACAGTAAAAACTTCTTATTTTCACTCCACTAAACACATCCTTCAGTTCATTACGTTCAGTTACATGTTTTTTCCGTCGATGTTTAATCATTTGTAAGCGATGTTAATGTAGCTGTATCGAAGAATTGTTTCTCGCTTTAGGATTGCCGGTGAGAATGCTCAAAGTATTTGCTATTTGGCTTATGAAGGCTGATAATTTCAATAATTTTGAAAACATCTATTTGTTCTGGAGTAAAATTTGGCGCACTTTTGGCAAGCTTTTTGTAATGACAGAAACGTTCTGTTCCACTTATAAATGACGGAACACCAGTCACTATTTACTGTTCATTCAATTTTCAAAGCACACAAACTCAACTCTTTGATAACACACGTACCTTGGCAAGGCATGTTCCATACCTGCGCAATTACTTTGATTTACAAACCACCCACCCTCCCCCTACAGCAAACCATGAGAGACGTGACACAAAAGGTAGATGTAAATGGCGAAAGATGGTGACCCCGTCTAACGGTAGCTCGATCGATTGAATATTTGATGCTGCTGATAGTGAGTTGTCGGAATCAGGTGTCATACTTTAGACCGCGGTTCCGCTTCCTGATCGCGAGCATACGCGTCATTTGAATATTTGGAGCGCTTTTGTGTGTCGGAAACGCGGTGTTATCGACATCGTTTCGAAATGACTTGAATGCCTTTGTGTGCAATGGATTCATAGTGGAGCTATTTAGATGGAAGTGAAAATGTAAGAGTGAAAATGTATGTTTTATATAAACTAAAATATAAAAAAACTCGCTCGAAACATATTCTTCTTCTTTGGCGTTGCGCCGTTATGCTGACAGTATTATTTTTGGGCTTAATTGTCTCTCAGTGACATATTGATTATTCATAGCAAGATAATTAGTCGCACGTATAGGGAGTACATTCTTTTTGGGGCTCGAATCCATGACGTTGTTTTTGTTTTTGAAGTCGTACAAGTTGACTGTATCACGAGACCGGCATTCACTAATTAATTAGCATTTGAAAATTCATTTCAAAATTGTTTACATTACAAATTTGTTTCCAAAGCTTTGAAAAGCATTGTTTCCAAAGCATACGTTTCAGATACTATTCGGATTGGATCATGGAGTCGGTCTCGTGATACAGTCGTCAATTATTATTGTGACTGTCCAGTATTATGACCACACCAATCAGGCACGCTTATCAGCCAAGCTTATGAGTGGTTCAGACAAACCTAAACCAATAAGTGGTTGTACCGCCAAATAATATGAATAATATGATATGAATAATATGGGAGCTCAGATTTACGAAAATAAAAAAAAAACAATTGCGGACAAGTTTTAGGAGGCCCAGGAAGCTGGACTCTGATGCCGAACCGCGATACAGTATGAACTCACTGGTTGAACTGGTGGTAGTACCAATAGTGGTGGTATTGCACTAAAATGCGTCTCATACGACAAATTTACAGTAGTTAAGTTATTTATGATAGTGTGACATGTTCTCTGGCTTTTTACAACGGGTTTAAAAGTCATTCCGTTACATAGTGACCGAAAAATCCATTATTTTGTAAAATGTGTCCACATTTTTCCAAAATCCTTAGGATTTCATAACGAAATTCATATCTTTGTTAACGTTCTAAATGACCGCATAACAACGCAATTGTTAGTTTTTTTAACATTATTGTTATCAAATGATATTGTTTTATTAGAGTCCATTGCCTTTTAGCCATATTTACGTAATTTTAAGTATTTTTTTACGATAGTGCTATTATAGGTACATAAAATAGGCATGTTCCTTTAGTGGTCTTAGTTATAAAATCAATAAAAACATCACATTTTAGATTTTTTCGATGATATTTTTGATATGTCGGACTGTTTTCACTAAAATAACCAAAGGAAATGAGTTTTCGGTAGGTAATTTACCAAAAAAAAGGCTAAAATTCGCTTATTTGGCTGAATGAAAAATTTACTTCAAATCAAGCACACTCATCCGGGTGTGGGTTGACGACAGGTGTTGTACAGTACTTTTGTCAATATTTTCATCAACCAAATTCATACATTTTTTACGATCAAATTATGTAAGAAATCAAAATTAGGGCAGCAGTCCTTGCCATTCATATGAAAACAGCTTCAAAACTAAGTTCCATTGACATTATACACTGTTTTTGAGGCATCTTTGCTTACCACCACTATACCCAAGCAGTCAAAATTGGTTAAGCAGCCAATTTTGGTATGCTAAAGATCGCTGCTTGAATTCGCCTTTTGCAGTAGATAAACAGCATGAAAGTTCCAGCGGGTCCTTCTAAATAGCACCTTAACAGCTTCCTTATGCCAGGGTGCCGGAGATTATTTTTCTTTACGATTTTTTTTTCAAGCAAGGCGTCATCAATGTAATAAACAACACGAATTGTGATTTTTTATGTGCACGTTTATTTTAAAACTCTAAAAGCTCTTGAATTTTACATAATTTTACATAGTTTACTAAAAAATCACAATCACTTCACTCAATGTTCCTTCTTCAATTGATAAGTTTATTAAACTAGCTTGGGCAGCAGCAACGAGATGATTGACGGTACCAGTCTTTGACACTTTGACAAGAGCCACCTCGTACCGATGGCATGTATTAAAAAAGCTATGTAGTTCCATCAAGTTCGGTACGCTTTAACAAGCCTTCAAGTTCCATCGTGAACCATACAGCTACAAGGTTCCTGAGAGTACTATGTGCCTGTTAAAAAGCTCCATAGTTCCGCAAAGTACCGTCTATCTCTTAATCACCCACAAAGGACGACATCGGAACGATTTTTCGTTTAACAGCCCCAACTCAGCTATAAAGTACGAGCTGGCTATTTGGATAGGAACCATACCACCATTATAGATGCAACGAAGCAGTCACAAAAATATGTATTTTTTTTCGTAAAATTGATGTGTTTCATGGTAAAAATGGTTGTGATTGCAAACATAAAACATATTCCAATTGCTATTTGTTAAAATATCAGTGAATTTACCTTAGTGACACTTTAAATCCATTAAAACACATCTGTACCAAGCGTACCGGCCGAGTTGGGTGAGTCGGAGAGGGGGATGGAATATGCTCACTCTTCCTTAACAAAAAAAAAAAAAAAAAAAAAAAAAAACACATCTGTACCGCTACAAATTGCACCACTATTGGTACATTCAGAATTCAATAGTTGAACGCTTTTTAGTTGGCATGCTTTTTAGTTGAACGCTCAATAGTTGGCTGACAGTTCAATTAAAAAGCATGCGTTTGTATAGGAAAACCAGATTTTGAAAATTTCAAAAAAATCTCATGGCCTGCCGAGAAAAATTTCATATTTTTTTGTATGGAGAATGTGCCAACTAAAAAGCACATATTCAATAGTTGGCAGGAAATCGAAGTTCAACCAGTGAGTTCGGACTGTATTGCGGTTTTGTATGATTAGTTATGCATTCAATTGATATTCTGCTAGAGATTTTCTGTCGTCGTATTGTCTTATTTGTTGACCCAAATACGTCTGCCAAGATTAACTAGGTCGTTCTTACGAGAAATCAAAAAAGTGACAAAAGTACTAAACCACTGATTATCCGGCTACTACCGTCAACTTGACTATAACACGCAAAAAGTCTGACAGGAGAATTTTATCACTTTACTATTCTGTATAAAACTAACATTTAAAAATATTACAACTGGATTTTTAGGGTCGAATTTTACATTATTAATATGATTGCATGATTTTTTTAACAAAAACTCGCAATTTTTAGTAATTCTAATTCGTCGGTGATTGTAATTCTTTTTGTTTGGTTTTTTAGTTTTTTTTTCAAAGAATTATAGTCAAACATATAAAAAAAATGCTTCAAAATTAATAAAAATAGGAATATGATGCATTATTCTGAAGATAAAGACCCAGACGATTATTATTTTAATAGCTGGAAATGAGTTTATTTGAACAGAGTAAATTGAAACTTAAACTTTACACGCACTGTTATTATTTGGTTGGTGGAGAGTTCAGCGACGGGCTGAACTCCCATGATGTCCTAATACTAATACGATATCAAATATGGTGAGCTGTAAACTGTATCACTTACAGATGTAAATCTACCATTACCACTTATTAAACTCCTATTGTTACAACTGGATTCCATCACCTGTTGCACTTTGTGCCGCAGATGGAGCAGAAACATAAGACAAATAAACATCATGCTTCATCACACCACCTCGTACTTAACTTCAAACAGGGACTTCCTTTCGAACCAGTCCTTTCGATCACTAGTCCGACACTTGCAGTACGGTGCAAGTGATGTAAAATAATATGATCCCATAAACCAAACTTACAACACTTTGCAATCCAATCAACACGGCTGACGGAAAGTTAGAGTATTCGTCCAACGATAGTGCTACAGCACAGCCGAGCATAGAGCTTATCGATTGTATCATGTTTTAATATGCTCACATGAATGATGTGTGCTTGTGCCGGTGACCTAGGGACTAACGGTCCCCAGAGTGATGCTTATGGGAGCACTTCGTTCCGGCAAGGGATTACGGTGCTCTTTCGTACAACATCACCCACAGAGCCCGCACTCTGAGCCCGGGTCACAGGATTCTGCATTATTTGATTTGATTTTGCGTTTCGTGTGGCATTTGGCGAATTTGGAAACAGACTAGGGGACGAAACTGGTACCCAGTGCCGCCATTCTCGGCATCCCTGGGCTCATTCAACAAAACTCTTTTGATCTGACAGGGACTTCCACATGTCAGCGTACGTTTTTCGGATTTGGCTCCGTTCTTATGTTATTGCCCGTTTTCCCTTCGACTCCGTCGATATACACGGTGACTTTGGGGATCACACCGTATCCAAAATAGACAATCTTACGTACATCATGCGGGGCTCCACCCCCTCCGACCGGAACAATGTGTTGTAACAAGCCCGCGTCCGGGTATAATGTTGAGTTGAGTCAAACTGAAAACATTTTACTCAAAAGTTACCATTTTTGTTGTTGTTGTTGTTGTATCGCACACGCGTGGCAGCTAGCCTTGTTTGATCCTGACCATCCTACCGCGAACTGTACGGGGACGGGTGAGTAAAAATGAAAACAAATTCAATAGCCGATGGGAGCCTGAACTCTCCACCAACCAAGAAATAAAATAAAAATACGAAAGCCATCACCATTTCTAGTACACCATTATACGCTGCAGGGTAAAGTTTATCCATTACTTCGCGAATAATTTTACCTATTGCCGCAAGAGCTTGACTTTCACTGATGCGATGCTCGTTCAAATCTGGTACGGTTAGATTTTATGCTTTGATCTAGTTGTAAAGTTGACCATATCATCTCTCCCCCCCCCCCCCCCAACCCCGTCCCCCGGTAGATACGTTCAAGCAGAACGTTTCGTTCCGTATCCACTGATCGTGCCAGTAATAGATTTCTAGTTTAGCTGCAACAACAACAACAACAAATTCGTTTTACATGAGAATTCTTCTACGGTTTCTAGCATTAAATATGTATCCGCAGTGACGAGGCAGTGTGGTCCCAATATACCGCACAACGTTTGCGAAATAACGCGACCGTCATAAGCGCGTATTGCTTCAGCTTCGCCCCAAGCAAGATCCGGTGTAACACAATCGAAAAAAGATGCGGGTGCGCGGAAAAGGAACAGGGCGGGTGGGTAGACAAAAATGTCTGTAACATGGCTGAAAGCGAGAGCAGAAACAAAGGACGGTGTAAATCATCCAACGCGGTATCTGGAATATGTATTAACAGCAGCTTACAGTGCAAAGCATTTGCAAGCGACAAGAACCATCGGTTTGTGTTCAGTTTGACTGCAACTAAATATTTGATTGCTTACTACACCTCCTACTACTACTACTACTACCAATGTTGAGCTCTTAGCGTGCTGTTGTGTACTGTTTGAAACGCTTTAAACCATTACGATACAAACGCTTTGGATAAGTACTTTTGTGGCACTTTACTCCACTGCCCTCTACCTTATCG
Organism: Anopheles coluzzii; assembly: GCF_943734685.1. Taxonomy (NCBI): domain Eukaryota; kingdom Metazoa; phylum Arthropoda; class Insecta; order Diptera; family Culicidae; genus Anopheles; species Anopheles coluzzii. The sequence continues at coordinate 71,343,717 of NC_064670.1, forward strand.
TGCACAACTTCTCGTCTCGTCTCGAGAATCTCCCCAGTGCTTACGATGGACGGTTTACAAGCACTTTAAGCTTTAAGCGAATCGTGTTTGTCAAGGGGGAACGAAGCCACGAAAACAACAACTGCATCCCGGTTCCCGGTCCATCATTATTTCTTACTTAATGTTTCACAATCCTCTTAACAGTTCTCCCCACTGCTTCGCGTCGTGCACCAGCAGTAGTGCCTCCGCCTAATCAGAAACAATATAGCAAAACAAAAAACACACGTGTAACAAGTTCAATCGACATGTGTACCCTGTTTGCTTTCTTTCTTTTTTTGCATTTAACCTTCCGCTGCTCGCATGGTTCGTCCTTAAACAGTGCCACTGAAATACAGTGGCAGGCTGCTCGTGCTGATTAAAGCTACAGTAACCAGGGCCGGGGATCATCGCACTTTCCCCGGCGATGTGACAATGTGACCGCAGATTATGTTCTGGTTTCTTAAGTCGCAAGAAACTGCATTAAAATAGCCCGAAGGTCGCCCGAGAAGAGCGCGAGGACGAGAAGCGAAATACCACCGCCAGATAAGAGAAAAATCTTTCCCTCTCCCCAGCATCCAAGCCGCGCGAGCGATATGATGAAGCATTACGGGATGTGGTCGTCCCATTCCAGCGTCGTCCTTTTGCGTTTATCGGTGGTACCCTTACACCACTGGCAAAAACCTTCCACCGAGTTGGTGCCAAAATGAAAAACGCACACAACCCCGCAGGGGTAAACTTCCCGCCACGGTACACGGTGCCCGGAATGCCGGGGAATCCCGGGGAGCCTTGGGGGCAGGTCTACGGTCTGTACGTTACGTCGCAATGCTAATGTTGTAGCACACGTGCTGTATTGTTGCCAAGAATGTTTCAAGGATTAATCAAACGTGTACACCACAAGAGCAGAAGCAGAAGAAAAAGAAGCAGAAGATAAGGTAAAGTTTTATCCAGTACGGCCGGGTACCGGGTACTTGCTCACTAATGCTGCCGATTATGCATTCATCACGGTATGCTCATAAGCGTTGGCTATTACCTTCACGCCACGAAAACCACATGTTTGCTCGCTTGCTTCAAAATCAAAATAGGAATTCAGAATCGCTGCAAAAGGGGACAGACGCGCGTATGGCCAGCGAACCAGTCGGAACTGACATGATGCCATCGCAGCGAAACGAATGCATGTGCGAATGCGAGCCAGCCAGCCAGCCAGCCGACGACGACGTTGATGCAACGACGTTCCCCAAGTCCGAGTCGTATACGAACACACCCAGCTTTATGCGCAAACTCACCAAACACCCCAACGAAGGAGAGTTTGTTTTTGTTGACGTCTTTCTCAAAAGTGCCAAGGAAAAGATAGTGCCCTAACCTAATCGTACAGCCTTACTCCCTGCCATACTCAGTGCTCCTTCGGGCGCCATTCAGCCCGTCCGTTGAAAGGAGATGCAGCCAAAAAGGATGAATGCAGCATATGGTTGTTATTGTGTTTTATGTGTTTTTACGCTTCGCAAGTTCATGCTTTGCACGTTAGCGGTTCCTTTCCTGCCGTTGCCGGAGGGGTCTCCCCTTTCCTAGCCCGCCCATTTGCCCGCCCCTTGCCGCCTATACGACCCAAAAAAGGGTGTCATACGGGGCTTGACGAGTAGAGATGTGTGTCTAACACAATGCACTCTTCAGCGGCAATGCCACTAACCATAATAACTCTTTCGGATTTCAAATGAATGGCTTGTTTGGGTATAGGTGAGGCTTACGCATGATGGCCAGCGGCGCGGTTCGCGGATGGACCGCGGTACCCCTTCGGTAGGATAGCAGAGCGAGCGTCATTCTTTGCCGCTTGATGGCGCTCCGTCTCACAGTGCCGGTCGTACAGAAAAAGGCATTACCGTTTGAATAGGTGGCCTGAAAACACAGTGCTTGAAAACGGGAAGGTCACAAGTCAGTGGAAAACAGCGGTGCGACTGCGGTGGCATGAATGCGCTATGCGCTGGCAAACGGGATAACTAGAGCGTTTGGCAGATCTCTTTGTGTATAGATGTATAAAATTCGTGTCCCACGGGCAGGGCGCGTATCGGGTTTATATGATTTATATAATTGAACCTGAACGCTGTTTCCCCGTGTGTGTGTGTGTGTGTGTATGTTTGCTGGATTTGTTTAATGTCAAGATAAGCTGATTAAAAGATAGTTCTTAACCGGTTGCATCGGTAGCCGATGCCGATGAATGCGAGCGATTCATTAACTTTATGGATAGCATTTAATTTTGCGGCTTTTATTGAATTTCCATTTTCCATTCCATTTTTGATTATGTCCAATTTGTTACGATTCGGGGTTTGATTTTTCAAATTATAACACTCAGTGTCACAGGTAATAACACACACAGGTCATTAACGAACTTTGGTCGAATAAAGAACACGACAACTCAACCACTTTCTAAAAAGTTATTTAAAAAAAATCGTTTCTATGTTCTATGTACCTTCATCCATTGAGTGGATAAATGTTACAGCGTTGCAACTTGCAGCACAACATAAGATATGTATGAAATTTGCATGCAAGCATTTGTAAATTATTCCTTCACTAATCGAAAGAGACACTGAAACAAATAAGATTATTTACAGAAAACAATACAACATAAGCAATGGCTACAAATAGAAAAAGGAAGAATGAACAATAGCGGGTCAGTTCTTGAGTGGATGGACGAACAGAGTTCACCGTTTTGTTTTAGTGCTCCTGACGTCGACTAATAGTGTGAATTGCCTATCCAACAGGGTCGGGACGAACGAATGAATGTACGAGAACAAGGAGAGACAACATTAAGATGTTATTCTTATTGCATTACAGTAGAACGTCGATTATCCGGGTAGCTCGGGACCGGACGGTTGCCGGTTAATCGATTTGCACGGATAATGGTCCAAGAAATGTCAAATTCATATAAAAATTATAAAATACACTAGTTTTATGATTAATTTACTTTGAATCAATCGATTAATCGTTAGTAGAATATTATTTTAATCAATAACTATAGGTTTTACAACTGTTCATGAACAAAAATGAATTTCGAAAACACCACTAGACACTACAGAGCTGTACAAAAAACTGGTTGCCCACTTGGCTAACGCTGCAAATGTTCGCTGTACGCTTGAACAGCTGTCACATTTATGTGCACGGTTAAACCGCCCGCCGGTTAATCCATCCCCGGATAATCGACGTTCTACTGTATTTTTAAAGGCGCTGGCCACGTGGTACACACGTTAACTCGCACAACTTAACACCATGTGCGCTTGACACGTTCTTGTATGATCGAAACCCCGTATGCATCCTGTCCAAAAACTGTTTGTCAAAGTTAGAAAGGCCAAGCTGCTCTTCCATGTTGAAAATAAATGTAGAAATAAATATTTGCCTTTCGTTTGACATTTGTTTAATTATTACGTTGCCGTCGTACAAGAATACAAGAACATCGTAGGCAGGTAGCAAGAATAAGAAAAGACATTTTTTACCAAGTGCAACGATGTTACCACAATTTAAAGATATTGCACTAAGAACGCAAATGTTTATGTTCGATTTGCAAAACTTTACTCTTTACAAGGCGTTAAACATAGCATAACAGTGTGCTCGTTGTGCAAAAATCACGTTGCAAGCGATCATGTCGGCCTTTAAAGCCGAATAGGTGTTACAATAAACTGTAGTTTTACTATTGGTGTAAATATTTACGTAATAATAAATATGCTTCAGTGTCACTTATGTCTGAAATATTGCGCTGTTAATTGGATCTCGCATCGATTCAAGATGAACCAACGTGATTATCCGACTAAAACCTTGGTGCAAAAAACTTGCTTGGAGATCAGACAAGACACACAAAAGGATTGCACGAACGTTAACACTTCAAAATGAACGTTGCTTTATGAATATATACTATATGGAACCTTACTATAATTATATAAATTAAATGAATAAATAAATAACTAAATAACTAAATAAATAAATAAATAAATAAATAAATAAATAAATGAATAAATAAATAAATAAATAAGTCTTAAAAAATAGATAAATAACACCGAGACAAGGCTAGTTTTAAGAAAATTGTTTAAATATTTTGTTAGTTTGTAATAGGTATACGTAATAAGTTCATAAATTAACATCACTTGCTTACAGTTTCATTCGGAGCAGTGTCTGAATAACTTCACTGAATCTAAACTTACAACGTAAACAGGTACATTTAAAAAAATGTGAAAAAAATTCTACATTCAATCTGCCAGTAAACACGCCTGAGTGTGAAATAAAACAAATATCGATTAAGAGATAAATCTGGCTTGTCTATAGTTTTACAAACAGAACGCTGTTGCTTCAATATTTAACAGGTCTTTTGGCAATAAAGTCTTTTACGTACCCATAATCCAAGATCCAAGAAATTTCAAACTTTCTTCGATTGTTTTTGCTTGCAATAAAGGCTATTCGTCCAAAATTAATTTACACAATAAAATAATATTTTTTCAATTTACTAAGCATTTCTTTTCACAGTCATATATTTGACGCTTGGATCGCTTTTAATCCAATTTTATATCTGTCCCGCTACTCGGACAGTCAAAACTTCTAATCGCCACCGAACAGTTTCGCCACGCTAGGCGTCGGGTTTTGGTGGCACGCATGTAACATTGAAAACTAAGTCGCACCACTCGTTGATATAACTCCTGTGTAGTTGTGTTGCACAGAACTTTTGCACGGGCACACCGAACTGGCAGTCTTTACACAGCTCTGTGCTAAGCAGATACGCAATTGCTGTGCTACGTCGAATGAAACACCTTTTCGGCACATGGCCCAACAAAGAGTAGGCCTGGTTAGAGATGTAAAACTGATTGCGGATTCAACGGATGTGACGCTATATCGAATTTAGTTTGAAATTCGTTTCAAAAATTCGTCAGAGCAATGGGCAGCTTGAGCTTCTCTGTCTTTTCAGAAGAGTTATCCTATACAGCTGGTATTCCCCCGTACACAGTACTCGTCGGCCATATTCTAGCAAAGTTTGGTCTTTCGACGTTGCGTGGCCGCTCGCACCGGAAAAAAAACAATGCCAACAGACAGTCCAAAAACTATTCGTCTAGCTGAATATTTTACAGAAATAGGCGAATTATGGCCGAAATAGGCATGGGACGGTAAAATTAATGATGAGGTTTGATAAAGGGACTATTAATACACACGTATTGCTAAAAAAATAAGCATTTAAATAGTGCAATAGCAACCAAAATGCACAAAAAACGGAAAAAAAACTCGTTTGATGGGCGCGCAAAAAGTATTCGTCCATCTTGCTTTTTAAATATTTACGCTGGACAAACACTACGTAGACGTAAATTAAATTTATCATTATCAATCTGCTAATGATTTCCTTCTAAATCAATGCAAAGTTAAATTAATCGAGCATGATGGCGAAAATCGTATCTTAATCCTATGCATAACCTATCCTACCTATTTTTTGAAGGCTACAAGGCATGTGAGAGACCTCATTCGTTCATTTGATCAGCGTTTGATCAGCCATTTTTCTGACACTAATTGTGTGACAAACTGCCATGTAAGCAGCCATCCTTGACGGTTAATCTAACGAAAGAAGCGATTTAATGTCCAACAAATCAAATATTACTCAGGAATTAGTGAATTTTATGACGGCCAATAAGATCAGGGAAACATATGGGTCACATTTGGTTGATAGGTCATGCTGCATTTCATCGTAGCTGGTCATGTTTTGGCTTGAATGACTGAGTTGTTACAAAAATGTTTTGTTTGAATAATATCATACGCAGAAAGTGGCCAAATCTGGTAAGGGGCATCAAATAATTCAAAAATTAATTTCAAACTAGGCTCTACTAACATATGACAACAAGTTTAACTCGTCAAGGTCATACGGCCACCGTCTAGAATAGCGAAAACAGTCTACTTAGATGCAGCATCAATATCTCGTGTAACGATAGCATCATGGAGTCATGATACTAGGGCCCAGTGAGGTAAGGTGAGCTAGATACACAGCTAGATATCTTCTTCTTCTTCTTTGGCTCAACAACCGATGTCGGTCAAGGCCTGCCTATACCCACTTGTGGGCTTTGGCTTTCAGTGACTAATTGATTCCCCCCCATAGCAGGATAGTCAGTCCTACGTATGGCGGCGCGGTCTATTTGGGGATTGAACCCATGACGGGCATGTTGTTAAGTCGTACGAGTTGACGACTGTACTACGAGACCGGCTCACACACACACACACACACACACACACACAGCTAGATATAAATGATTCAAAATGATAGGAGACGAGATGGGGAAACATATTAATGCAGTTTTTAAGTACTTTGAGTCCCAGTCCTGAGAAATTGTACTTAAAAAGTACCACATGTTTTAAGGTCAGTCGAGCGGGAGAACATACAGAGCATTGTCATTTGCCCAAAACACCAAACCAGCTGAAACCAAACTGATCAAAATAATTCAGAAGACTCTCTATATAATCAGCCGTACCGGCGAACTCGTTCGACGAGAAACATTCGTCGCTCATGAGTGGACAGGGTTGTACCACTAGGTTGGCCGGTACAAAATCTATACGGTTTTCTAATTTTTTATCTAGAGGGCTATGAAATGAGTGAAAATGAGCGTCGCGGCGAACGTTCCCAGGAACGAACGAGTTCGCCGGTATGGCTGAATATCAGTTGCAATTTTTTTAATGGAACTTGCCCATGTGGGTCGGAAAAGCAATATTTATACCAATGATTAATTGGAACAAGTCTCGTAGGATGAGTGGGTCAAAATACGCCCTTTTTGTGGTTCAAATGAGTTATGGCGTTAGTCAAGTGGTCAATAATAGTCATAAATGCAATAAGAAACAAGATCAAGACATTTTTTGATTACATAGCCTTTGTTTTCTTACGCATATTACGCCAAAAGTCTGATAGAAAAATACTTTTTGCCCGCCCATCAAACGACTTTTTTTAGTTTTTATGTATTTTGGTTGCTATTGCACTATTTAAATGCTTATTTTTTAGCAAAACGAGTGTATTGATGGTTCCTTTATCAAACCTCATCATTACTTTTACCGTCCCATGCCTATTTCAGCCAAAATTCGCCAATTTCTGTAAAATATTCAACTAGACAAATACTTTTTGGACTGACTGTAAATACTGAAAATGATATGTTCCCCGATCTTGTTCACGGCTGTGCTGAAACAATTAAATAAAATGGTTCATATTAGTGGGCCTAACAATCAGACAGTTTCCACCTTTCATATACAGGGTGTAAACGTGAAAGTGATGATTAAGTTATTACGGTTCCGTAACAATTTCTAGAATGTGTATAACGTCTTAATGTGCGGAATCGATGTCTACAGCATCGTTAAGTAGTAAAATTACGTTATACTTAGTTAAGTTTAACTATTTCTCCCTTGTATTTGAAAACGGTCAGTAGTAAACGGCTTTTCAAAGTCATTGCAAGTCGCACGCACAACTTAATTTGGCATTTTGTTCCAAATTCTTGAATTCGTCCTAACTTAGATGCTTAATGTTGTCCAACTTTCTTAGCATATATCCCCAAAACCTGAAATCCATCCAATGGCTTCAAATTTGGTGAAGCTGCCGACCATTCAAATGAGCTGATGTAATAAGGCAAATTTTCCCTTGTGCCATTTCAGAACAATTGAAGCCTTACGGGTTGGTGGAGCTGAATGCTGTTGAAAGCAAAAAGTGTCCTTTCCCAAAAGTATTTTAGCTCAATACTTCAAACGGCTTTCGATAAAGTGTTGCAAATGGTATTCCGCGCTGACCGAGTCGTCAGTGCACGTTTGTCGATATATCTCCCCAAACTAACTTAGGTATATCACAGAGACATGCTTCATAAATACGATAGTTTTCCTTGTTCATAGTTTTCTGACATTTGTCCGAAAAAAATTTGTTAAAATATAAAAAATTAAACACGCAGCATAAATCACCGAACGAATTTAGATTTACTTGATAAATCAAATCCTATTCCTCACCGACTGAGAGGTAACGTTTCGGCAAATGCATTATGGTGCTAGGAAAAAATGAATCATTCTCAATTAAACTTTACCATTTAGCTTTACACAGGACAGCTGCTAAGCGTGCACTATCTCACCCATTTTTATTGCGAGCAAGGACTCGGAACGACTTGCAAGCGACCCAATCAACGTCGAAGTGAATTAAATATTCAAACTTTAAGTTAGTACGTGTTCATGTGGCAGGAGCATACAGGAGTGCTGGTACGACTTTCCAAGCAAGCTGGCTATAGGGAGTGGTAGTGTTTGAAGTAGCTGAAAAAACTTTCACTGTCCGCAGACAACACACCATCGAGAAAGTCAATTGTTCTTACTTCCCACTAATCGGAACATGAGGACAACGTTGCTCTTGTGCGTCGCTAAGTAATGCGGGTGCAAGGGCAACAAGCCACGGTGAACAAGAGAGAGAGAGAGAGAGAGAGAGAGAGAGAGAGAGAGAGAGAGAGAGAGAGAGAGAGAGAAAGATGGGTCGAGGAATAGTGGAGAAATGTAATTTTAATAATTGAATAATCCCACCTAAACTTTGTACAGGCTGATCGTGCCACCGTCTCTGACGGGAGCGACTAACTTGTGCTGCATTCAAACCACACCACGATGCAACCAGCCAGCTGGAACGTTAATTGTTTCTGTACAATCACGACAACATGCGAGAATCGGTGTCCTGGTATGTTGAACCGGCTGGCTTATGATCGGGACGAGCAACATTGCTGCACTATGTGCACTGTGTGCACTCGGTGAAGAAGAGATTTGCAGATGGATTATTGGCAATGGTGGTTTTAGGTTAATGCATATGCTAATAGAAGAGGCATATTTAAATTAAATCGTTTATACTGTCTTAACTGGCCTGTACCACGTGCATGGAAAGACGAATCACCGTAAGCGAAGAAAAGTAAATAAATCTGCTTAAACGTTTGCAATTTAATTTTAAAGCTTGAAAAATACAAGGGAATCTACTCCGTTCCTTAAAAGTTGTACTCTTGATACAGTCTTTCCCCGAGTTACGCGAATAATGCGTGCTGGAGACATTCGCGTAAGTCGAATATCACGTTTTGCAGCCAAAATAATATTGTTTAATAATGATTTTAGATTAGTGCTTTTATGCAATTTATTAGCTATTTCATTCGATTCGTTTAGAAAATTCGGTTATTTCTGCTAAATTTCTTAGTTTTTTTTATATTTTTGGACAAATTGCTATTTATTTTTCATTTGACAATTGTTGGAGAAAATTGTACTGATTTGACATATGAACTGTCAAAAATAAAAATTCTCGTAACTCGGGGAAAGACTGTACATACAAATGTATAAACATTCCGTTAAATATTCTTACCAAATGAACCGACACTCAACCCATCGTACTAGGAAGCATAAAGTTTAAACTGCCTACTGCCTGCAGTTTTCCTGCAGCAGTATCATAATTAACTTATTGAAACGAAAACTTTATCCTCTGCAACATACAGATCCACTCCATCTGCTCAAACGTGAACATGAGCTTTTCGTGCAGTAGTAACAATGCCCAAGTTTGCATTTTTTACCTAATTTTTCATCCAATAGTATGTCCATTCTTACAAAATCTATTCTGACTTGAATTAAAGTGCTCTTCTTTTAGCTTTATTTTCTATTATCTATAGGCAAAACGAACGTGGAAAAAATTACAAAATGTACAAAATGCCTTGCAGTTTCTTAAGGTTTATTGAATTTACTGCACAAACCAATGACATATTTTGCGTAATTGTAATTATTTGATTGAATTGTGGTAAGCGGAGTGTCATCCAGGGAACCTTTAGATTAGTGAGTCTCCTGTGATACTAATATGCGTTTTAATTCGTTCAATGTCAATAGGTAGCAAGTCTAGCATACGTTTCAATGTCAATAGGTAGCAATAGATACCAGACACGTATATAAATTGGCTAGGGATTAGTCCCTTGTGGAGCTCGTGGTCAATTAGGATCCTCGAGCATACCCTTCCTTCCTGTCTTGCTAATCTAAACAATACTGACACAACACCGTTTCCCCCTGAATGCAAGTAGCCTATATTAGTGATGTGCGGGTCGACCCGCACCTACCGGATCGGAGCCATTCATAAGCGAACGGGAGTCGTTTGGGTCGACCCGAGATGCAAGAGAGCATGCGCGATTACGACCCGTTAGTACAGCGAGTTCGGGTCAGGTCGGGTCAAAGTACGCTTATGCTTTCTCTCACCTACTGATCATTCGGGTCGATCGGGTCGATGGCATTTTTCAAATATTCGATTTTTTCCATACAAAGCGGAACAATAGTATGAACAACAATCTAAGAAGTTTACAAAAAACAGTAAAATTAACAACTTGTAGGCAATATGAGTGTCAAATGATTACAACATGGCAGCCAGATCGATCTATTATTTTCGATCGAGTGGTGGCCTATTGCTGAGGCCGTATCTTTGTATGTAATCGAATATAATGTCACAGGTGTAATCGAAAAGTTACTCCCCGTGTATAACGACCCCCATAATCAGATTTTATCCATTTTCGGTCTAAAAGGGAGTCGTTTATACGCTTAAATACGGTAAGTCATTCCTGCGAATGGTCCTATATGTAAAAAATCGTCCCAGTGTCCCAAAATATTCAATTAATTATTGTTATGGAGATCTACTGTAAATACACATTACCATTTACTGCATCCTTGTTCAAGATTACGAAATTTCTTGGTCATAAAATCATTGGTTACAAAATTATTGGTCGCAAAATTGTGATACAGACGCAAAATTGAAAGACACGAACTAACAAACGCCAAATCCACGAACCTAAAATCTATCGACGCAAATCAACTGGCCTTTCAAAATGGATATCGATGTTAACCAAGTACAATCAAGCAATGTGTAAAGAATGTGTTAAAATTGTACATATATTTGAAAAGCTGCAGATATATAGAACTAATGGCTGTGATCGTAAGCTAGAGCTAGACCGAACCCTTCAACCCCTCCCCACTCCCCCATCAATCCCCACTCCTCCGCTAAATTTCTTTTTAAATATTTCCTATACGGATTTGACCGGTCTCATTCGGACTAGCTGGACTCATTTGAACTCACTAGACTCGTTCGGACTTGCCGGAGTCGAAGTGTCCGGAGAAAGGCAAGCGAGTACGGATTTGTTTTCCTCCGTGACCATCACCATGTTTAGTGATCTCCAAGAATAGCCAAAATGAGGAACATACAATAAAATTATTAGGAATATTCCTATGTTTTTAGAAGTATTATCAATTAGCCTGATTTTCGTAAGCTGTGAGTACATAGATTTACATCAACCGATACATATAGAATCTGTGTGTCTTCTAAACTACTCTCTGAGTATTTAAGTCTTTGACATTATTCTACGCTAGTTATTCTTTTTTTGGGAGAATTTCAATTAGAAACGGTATGCTGACAAAGAAGATTTTTGGCAAGAAAATTAAGTTACGCTATTCCTACGCTGCATATTACTGCCAGACATGGTTCGTCGATCTGCGAAATCAGTTAGTTGGGCCAGAACAGAATCACGTTTCGTTCCTGATCCAGAAAAGGTGAATGTACAGTTCCAGGATCGGAAATTAATCGGCAGCTGTTTCAGGATAAGTAAAAGTTCAGTATCAGTTCCGACACCGGAATGAATTCATGGTCAGTTCTTAGACCGGTATGGGCTGAATGTAAGTCCTAGACCGGTATGACCGTCATGATCGTTATGAGCGTCGATCGTTACACCAAATACAATAAACATGAAACAAGATGATGATCGAAATAAAAAAATAAAATTAAAATAATATTATTTTTTCGGTTTTATAACTGCTAAATTCAAACGTATTTGTTGAACAGTGGAAATTATATGTGGTCAAAATAGAAACACTTTGACAGCACTTGTCAAACGTGACACAAGCAGTCAAACCGAATTAAAACACACACACCCACCTACACACACATATCCCTTGCTCACTTCACGAAAATCTTTCGCTGTTTTCCGACTCGCTTCGCATAAACAGTGATAATTACATAACTCCAAGTATGTAGCATTAGAAAATCTCCAGATATTCAGTTATCGTCATTTTCACAGTAAACTGAAGCTATAGTTATTTATTTTGCAGAATGGCTGGTGGTGGTGATGAAAGCAAACTTACCGGACTCTCCCGTATCTTCAATGGCGAAACCATGCGGGGCCGCGCTAATGTAAATATCGTTCGTCTGCTGCCAAAGTTATTCCGGCTTTTTTTTGTTGAAAACAGCAAAAGTAACGTCCTTTTCTTTTTCATTTATTTTCTAATCAGGTTGCGAAGGCCACCTACGCATCGATTGGGTTGTTGATCTTGTACTTCTCACTGAAGCCTAGCAAGAAGTAATGGCAGGACGCCGGAAGAGTTCATGCTACGCTACATAGGATTACTTCGTGAAGTGTGCTCGTGAGGAAATACATTATGCAACAGTCGAGTAAATCTTAGAATCTGGCGTTTCGGTGCTTCTTTTGCATGCATGGTGCCGAACTTTCGGATCCGAATCGGATTAGAAAAATGAGAAACGTTTGTTTGCATCTCCACGTTGTTGTTTAAAGCGTTAGATTATGGAGATCTAACTTACGAATAATATCTTTTGCTTTGTTCAAAGTATGGCCCTGCGTACTACTATCTGCCATTTGATGCAATTTCTCCAAATACTGATCAATATTGTCGATTGTGGCTCCGGAGTATTCGCTGGCAAGAGGTAAACCCTGCAGTGCATTAGCCAGTGCGGCACGTAACTTTTTTAGATAATTCTCTAAAACAACATTCTGTGCTTCCAGGCTATTTTTTTCGCCATCTAGCTTTTGAATACCATTTTCCATGTTTTCGACGTGCTTCTCAAGAACCGAATTCTGCTGTTCATAATCTATATTAGATTTGCGCAACGTGCGCAGCTCCGAGTCGATGATTTTGTTGTGATCAAGAAAGTCCTCCGTAAAAATGGGTATATCGTAATCGCCTTGGCGAGCCACTTTTTGTTCTACCTTGCCATTAACATATGGAATAGACGATATGACTACTTTTGGCCCCGTCACCTCTTTTTTTGCTACTTGCGACTCGTTCTGTAACGCTTTAGCTTTCGCTTCATTGTTCAGTTTGTACTCTGATATTTCCTTATTGTACCGTTCTTTGTCAACCTCTGCGGCTTCTAGATACGGTTTCTTTCTCTCTTCTGACAATTTGGACCATTCTTCGGCCATTATTTTCGTTACCTCGATGGGCGTCAAATTGGGGTGTTTCTGGCGCACTCCTTCGCGGTGCTCGTTCATGTACCGAACGTATCCTGCAATATTTTCAACCGTGTTGACAATTAAATGTAAGCAAGCTAGAACACGGATTTAACAAGCTCACCAGTAAGCGGATGTTTCGGTGCATTTGCATCCTTCGGAGCTTTTTGCCTTTTTTTCTTCGTGGTCTTCGGTGCCGACTGTTTACCCTTTGTTCCACTGCCGGACGATGACGCGTTGCTTGTTTCAGGGGCTTTTCCTTCATTTTTACCTGCATCCGTTGGTTTCAATTCCTGCTTCAAATCATCCTGATTGGCTACTGCTGACTTTTTATCTAATCCTTCCGGTTTTTCCTTTTCCATTGAAAGCGAAACTGTTGATAAAATTGGTAATCCTTTTCCCTGCTGTTTTGTTTGTATGCACACAAACTTAGACAACGAACACAAGCACACTTTTTACGAGAACGTGCATGCTTCGTTCCCCGTACAACATGGTGATGGGTTTGACGTTCGACTATCACTGTATTTCGCTCATTTTCTCTACCCTTCCTTTACTTGCGTACAGTGCTCGTTTCAAAGTAAGCTTTTGTGCCCCCCTCTCTCACTTCACTTCGAACGCTTCTTTGACCTTTTACCATATGCCTTTCGTTGTGTTGGTGACAATTTACGCCATCTCTTTCGCGCATATGGACACGTAAAAAAAGGTAAACAAACTTGGTAGTTAACTAAATGTAATGTGTGCAATTTTGTTCAATTATTTGCTACGGAATCGATTACATTGTAGTACAAACATAATTAAATTGATGGACAATGTGTCACAAATCCACTAAACGACCACTAAAAGACTTAACCTAAAAGGAATATAAAAAGACTTCGTTAGACGGCAAACGACTCATGCATTCTAAAAATAGCAAAAAGATAGGAGCGCCATCTGTTGGTTGGATCGCAACACAGCGGTGCTTTCTTTGCTTTTAGAGCTTTCTCTTTCCCTATGTACTGTTGTATGGTTTCGCATTGAAGTTATGCATTGCTAGAACTAGAATGGCGATAAGATTGTTTAAATACTAAACTCCAATGGAAATCAACTGAACTGAACCAAGTGAGATTTGATTAACGGTCTGGGCGCTGTGTGGCTCGTTTTGAAATCACAGCTTTGTTCACTTTACTTTTCTGTGATTGGTCTCTCAGCAGAGCGTATTGCAGCGAGAGAGTGTATATTGCAGAAGCCAATCGTAAGCCAATGAAACGCTCTCTTTGCTTTTTTATCTTGTACTGTGTTCTCCGCAGAAAGCTAATGCAAAATGCCAGCGCCCAGAGTGTTAATGTTAGCTGGTGTTGATACCCACGTATCTTACCACATCACCATTCTTATATACGCCATAATTAGATGAAGTTAGGCGAAACACAGCTATATAATCACGAGTTAAAAAACGCCATCTATTTAGCAAACAAGTTAAGTTATGAAGCGTTCGTTTTTTTGTTGTTGCTATTACTATTTGTAATTCCAGTTGTTTAAGCTTTATTTGTGGGGCTTGGGCCACCACCGGATCAGCTGATGCGATAGCGGAACATGTACGAGCAAGTGAGACGGCGGTACGCAGATTTTCATGCGGCATACACATGGAATGAAGGATCCCTGGTGGACAATGAGAGGGGGGTAGGTGGAGTATATTTAGAATTTGGTCATTTGATTTTTACAAACAACACAATCACACACCAGCGCTAGCTTTTTGGTAGCCATCTTGAACCCTCAAAAACCCTCACGACGCCTTTCAAAAACACTCGCCAGCGAGGGAAAATCGCACCGATTTGGAGCGTTGGCAACCTCGTGAAAACCGGTGTTTGCATAGCTGGTGCCTTGCGGGTCGGTGACAATTTAAGGTGCCTAGTGAGCTACCTTTTGTAGTTTGAATGCCATATGTTTAGCATCTGTCAAACTCGTTGCATCACTCAGCAAAAAAATAAAAAAAAATAAAGGAAACTCAGACGAAAGTTCTTTAAAACCATTTGCGTTCAATACTAAACAAACGGTACTACTGTAGTGTACTTTATATTGAATTTTATTTTCTCATCAGTGGAGTGCGTTTCAATCGTCATCAAGAGCTGTTGTTATCTGTTTATCAAACCGACAGGCTTGCTACACAAAAGGTTCCGGCATTTTTGCGCGTTTGATTGAATCAAATTAGCAACAATTTTCTCCGCTGTAGAACCATGTTCCGTGCCTGTTACCTAAATTTATTAGAGCATTAACACCGTGTACTAGTGTCAGCGCTCCCTTCCTAGTTACGGTCCGTCGCAATCAATTCGCAGCAGCTCGATGGCTTTGAAACTGATCCCAAACAGTACGCTGGCGCTGCGAAAGTTCAATAAATACTTAAGAAGAAATGTGAAAGATCAATCAGCAAGCATATTACGCCTTTGGGCAACGCAATGTGAGTTCGTGTTTGCACAGCAATTGCGAAGAAGCCAACAGATATTTGCCCATTATGCCAAAATTTGGGAGGAACGCGCACTTCGTGAATTGCTGAAACGCTTCCGAGGTCAGGTAAGCATTCGGCGCTACCGCATTGAGGGAGGGTCTTTAGTTTATGTAACAGGACGTCAGCGGATCGCCAGGAACCCAACGAAATCAACAAGATAACGAAATATCAGTCCTCAATGCTTTATTCGTGCGCAAGGTATCATCAGCGTGGAATGTATGAGGGGAGGGGGGTTTATTTTTAGCGAATCCCAAACTAAACACGATTTCTAATGCACTGAAAACATCAGCACCCGTAACACAAACACCCCAAATGCATGTTTAATCATCTCACTGACGTACTTCTTTCTACGACGCTTTCGGCTTTTTAGGTACAACGACATGCCAAAGGGTTCGTACTCTCGTCCGCAGCACTGCTTACGTTTGATTGGGAACGCGAAAGAATCGAACTTGAGTCGGTGCAGGAGCACATGGACGACTTCCAATTCCTGGAGCGTCTGCAATTGGAAACGATCTACTGCAAACAGTGTCGGAAACGAAAGCAGATCGATTGCCGGGTAGAAGGTGTCAACTATTGCTGCTGTCCCAAGAATGTCACCGAAATGTTGTCCGCTGAGCAAAACGTCTACACCGTCTGGGAACCGTACATTGAACAGAAACGTATGATCACTTGGCGTCAGGAGATCAAGCCAGGACTGTTTGCTTACAAAGGTACACACGATGGACGAACAGCCGGTTTTTTGTGTCAACTGTTATAATTGCTTTTTCTCTTTTCCCACTAGTTTACGTTGAGTATCCTGACGTGACGGCAGAAGATTTTCTACACGTCCAAATAGATGTCGAGTATCGGAAAAAGTGGGACAATACTGCTGTCAATTTGGAAGTGATAGACGAAGATACGGCCAAAGGATCCAACAGTCACATCATTTATTGGGAGGCCTTATGGCCGGTACGTATAGTAACATCTTTGTTTGATGGCGACCGGAAACTGTATAAACATTTCGTTTCATTTTGAACAGAAACTATTTGCCAATCGCGATTACGTGTACAACAGGCGCTTTTTTATCGATCGCAGTCGGCGTGTAATAATGATTGTGAATAAAAGCGTGGAGCATCCCAAGTGTCCCGCCAAACCGCACACCCAGCGTGTTCATGAGTACTGGAGCTATATGGTGATCAAACCAACGACTGCCTTTAACAAGCCAGGAGTCTCGTTCGTACTGACATACTTCGATAATCCAGGACTTTCAATACCGAAGTACATTACCACCTGGGTGGCTAAAAAGCAGATGCCCGATTTCCTGCGGCAACTTCACCAAGCGACGGTGAACTATGCAAAAGCCAAGAAGCAGAATGAGACGCGGATTATTGAGTTTTGGGACAAGCATAAGGATCCAGGTTTCGAATATCCGCCAGACACACTGCTCGGATACAGTGCGGAGGATTTCACGGAAGCGCAAAAGCAGGAAGAAGAATCTAGTCTACAACAAGGTACGTGTTTGCAAATACACCTCACTTTCATGCTTTGTCATATCACGAATAATCCGTTATGTATAGTGAGGGCTTTCAGCAGTGTCTAACTGACTTTGCTGGTATTAAATGTATGTATATTCGTTTTTCTCTCTTTCTCTTCCCTGGCAATATGCGGGCGTTCATTTTCATGATTACATTTGGCTACACATTCATGCCCAAATGGGGCTGGCTGCGGACACACCGCTTCGTTAATGTTGTACGTATGTTCCATTGAAATCCATCCACATACACTGCTAACACTGTCCCGTGCCGCCACAGTGGTAGAGAAAAAGTTGAAATTTTGGCGCTACATATTATTTAAAATTAAGTAGGTTGTTCCAAAATATTATATATAAGAAATAGTGGGACAAAGTGTGGCAATGTTCCAACAATATGAGGTAACTATTAGAACCATTTTTTTTTTATTAGAATTGATATTGTAAGAACAGTTACAGCATTACAGAAAGTTTAGTAAGTAAACCAGAAGGTTTACAAAATGTATGTACTTATTTATTATAGCTTTTTTTGTTGTTGTATATTAGATTTCCCCACAGTCTCTTGCCAGTAGTTGGAACAGCGAAGAAAACATTTGAACAGAATTGTCTTACCAGAAACATAAGATTTGTTTCTCCCTTCTTATTCAATGAGGCAGGTGCCCTTTTGTGTAGCTCACTGTAAGCTTTCAAATTTATTATGCTTTTTACCACCTTGTTCATATCGGTTATTTATTCCAGTTCAAGTCAGGGATTTCATGGAATAACTCCTTAAATGATACTATCAAATTAATAGAATTGCTTTATTTGGCTTAAATAATGAATTTTGCAACATTCTTGAGTAGTGTATGATGCCAGAAGCCAATGAATTTGATTTTGTTTTTTTGAACATCTAGGAAAGTTACTAGAATAACTAAAAAAAAGTTACATTCGATCCTTTTTTTGAAAGGATTATTCTGTTAATGCTACCTTTACATTTCTTTTAAAGTGTTTGTGTTGGTTTTGGTTGAAAAGATAACTTTTTGTTGGTGTTGTTGCATTAACTCTTTTCTTCGCCCAAAATACCTTAACACGCCTTTTAGATTGTTTTTTTCAGTATTTTATTTTATAGTAACTAAACAAAAACTTAACATATTTCCTTTCATATTTCTACAGTCAATGAAATCCATGTCGAAACAAATTCTGCATCTCAGCAACCACTAGCTTCAACAACCTCAAAGTCCAATGTAGAGTCGACGCAGCTTAACGGAAAGGCAAGTTCACCCAGTGCGGCGGCGACAGATTCGTGTGAAAGTATAGTGGAAGAATGCCCACCGGTGAAGAAAACATCCTGGTGGAGCTACTTATATTCTTACATCTATTTCGTTTGATCCGATCCCTACGCACAACGCGCGATTTCACGCGGTCTGCTAATTTGTTGGGGGGAAACTAATTGCACTCCGGGCAGTGTTAGTACTGAGTAAGGTTTGTATGACGTGTCCTATGCTACTTCGTGGATAGTGAGGTAAGGGTTTTCTTTGCATTCTACGGACCAAAACCATGGCTAAACCTATGTAAGCAACCAAAGTCGAGTTATAGACATATTTAATAGCGGATGCTTACCACATGCTAATGAATTACTCAAATCGCGGCGTAATAATAGTAAGGCCCAAAAATACCTCAAAATTGCCAGTTACAATACATTCATAACACAAAAACTGATTACGTTAAGAAGAACAGTATGAGTTCCGTTCAGCAACCGCACGCAACCGGTGCAGCAAATACTTCAACGGATTGTTCTCTATTATCCTCAGTTTGGCCTCTTTGCCATTAATGTAGGCAATCGTGCTATTCCTTTTTAATTGTATTTGGCTTGGTTTACCAGCGTTGCAGACATTAAAAGACGTGCAATCTTTTTATTTTATTTTATGAGGTTTTTGGGCAGTGTCTGTAATTGTAAATATCGCATGTGTTATTGATAGTCAGAAAGTAGTGTGAAAATTACCTTTTGTCTTTAATATTGTTAAAGTACTAGGGAATTATGTACCTTGGAGTGAAACGTTCTGTTTGTTAAAGTTTAAAATAGTAAAACCAATACAAATTAAAATTCAATTTTAGTTCCTCTACTTTCTTTCCGATTTCCGAAAAAAAAGTTTCTGATGTTTGTGAAACATTTTGAGTATGCTCAGTTTTGCTTTTCGCGACATTTAACAAACCGAGCCGTTCGATTGCAATTTTATTTCGGACGTATGGTACTCAATTGAATCAAATACATAACAAAGAAAGAAATCTAACATTATCTCAGAATAGTGTTTTATTCACTAAATGATAATTTATTCAAATTGCTTTGTAATATGTTTTGTTTCTATTCTGTGTTGTAATTCATAACAGTTGCATGTGAAGGACACGTACATATTGTTAAATAGAAACGTTAGTTTTGTGTTCAAAATTTATTATAAAGCTAAAGTCTTCCATTAATATTCAATTGACAGTGTGTGTTCTATTGTGAGCCTATTCTTTTGTGTGATGTGTAAGAGAAGTCATAGGGTTAAAAAGCATTGAGAAATCTAATATTAATTTGTGTAACAGATTTACTGCCATTTTGCTACATTTTTGCATTACTGTAATGCCTAAGAACATTGTCTTTATTTACGTTTAATTTTTTTACTTCAATTACAATTCTGCTACATAAATATAAACGAAGTATAAATACATGAATCATTATTCATGTAGACAAACTCCATACTGATGAAACTTAACACGGACAGTACGATAAGTATTATCGTTTTCAAACATATGTCAAACAATTAAAGGCAATAGCTTTCGCTTGATCGTGTAAGGTCGTGTTATGGTAAGGTGTCGTGAAGAATCTTCTAGTATCATTTGTGCTTGGCTATTATTGTTCTAAATAACGATCGTTTACACAATGATACCCTATCATCGTAACGCGTTCAGATCGATCCATGCGTCATCTACTCAAACAGGCAGCGTGCGTTATCAGCGAATTCATTGTCGCTAAGCAACAACGCAGCAACCGATTTCTGGTGCCCAAATCGTCATACCCTGTGGCAAGGTGCGTGTACAGGTAATGGGAACAAGTCGGTGGGACAACAATGCTATCGATGCAATACGAGCTTAGTGACGAAGAACCCACAGGCCGCAAGTTTATGGCCCCTGGCAGTAGTGTCCGGGCATACGGGTGCAGTGTTAAACCGTTCCTTCAAAAGAGTAATCAGTCATCTCCCGGTGCGATAAGTTTGGTTACCTTTTTTTCTACCCTTTTTGCGACGGCAAATCCCGGCTGTTGCTTTGTGTACTGATAATGAGCGTGTGTGGTGTGTATGGAAATTCGGGGGCCCGTCTTGTACATATGGTAGACGCCGCATCAGCGTGGAACGATCAGTTCAACACGGGAAGTGAAACACGGCGCAAGTGTGTCTGAAACAAGTGACCTACGGCGGAGAAACAATTCAACCGGTAGCAGCTTGCCATTTGCCATTCGTGTGTGCGTAGATCAAGCAACGTATAAATCAGGTGTCGTGTACGCAGATCGTAGTGTGCCGGTGAAACGATTAAAGTGTGCATAATGTTGCGTCAAGTGAGCAAGTCTGATTTGTTGACCAAGCAGTTCGACAAACTGCTGGTACCACTCTTCTCAACACAATCTCCCATGCCAGCATCAGGACTTCGTCAAAGTTCATCGTCTGCACGGACAGTGGTGCCTATGAACAATCATCACGCATTGTTGACTGGCCGCAACAAGTATGGACTCGGTAAGTGTTTTTTTTAATGCGTGTGTAAAATGGTATTCGCATAAGAATTTGGAAAATAAGGAAAAGAAAGAACAACAATCACTATTCACCTTACTGGAACCGGTTTAGCAGGAGGGTTGTTGTTGTTGTTGTTGTTGTTTGATTGGGTTGTATGATTTTTGGTAAGAATCATAATAAAACTAGTATGTTCAAGTAGAAGAGTTATTCCAATATATGACAACAAATTACAAGTTACATGGAATATCAGTGTTACTTCATCGTGATTTAGAAAGTGACGTGTCCTTTCCTTGATCGATTGATTGTGGCCACGATCTTGAATAATTCCTTCACCCCTGTAACGCTGAATCTGCCGAGGCATTTAGTGACAATCTGGAATCGCATGCGCGTGGGCATTGGATCGAAATCGCCTGATGGGAGTAAAAACATGTCTAGCCTTTCATAAACATCCTTCACTAATCTGGCAAGGCTGACATTGTCTGGGCCCATTATCATGGAAGTATTTATAGCGAAGGACCCCTGCGAACTGATTTTCGCACGGCTCCTTATCAATACTGTTCGCACTGCTGTGTTGATAAAACATTAAAAAAACACTGCGCTGAACCCGCTGTTTTTGCCTACCATTGTTCTACTGAAAACCGGTTGTCTATCGTTTGGTCCAAGCATTTGGACGGTCATAAGCCTCCTTCGATCATGACGTACGCCCCAACGGTGGTTGTTTTGGAAGCTAAAACCGCAATCATTCAAGATGAAAATTTAATTTGCTGCGCACGTGGCAACGACGTCGGTGCCGGAAGCGGGTACCTTTTGCGATAGCGTAATGGTTTTTGTTAAGTAGTGTAATATTTCTTAAAAAAAAACCTTATAAAAGCATACTGACCTGGAGATGGGACCTTTCCGTTACAGAGGTTTTGCGGTTCATCTGGCGAGACGTGATACCGAAAACGTAATGACGTCAGTAGCTGGCAGTAAAATATGGAAAGCAAAAGGCTGTTCGCACTCGCACAGGGAATAATTAATTGCGATTAAAACGGATCGCCACAAAAGGGCGGCTGGACTATTTATTCTACGCTTTGATAGAGAAGGGACTAGAGTTTAGTAATAAAATACGCAATAGCAGTTGTACCAGATTGCTTATCACTCGCGATAGTTGCGAACCAGTTACTGAGCTGTTTACTGATAATGATTTCAAAGGTAGTCGGTATACTTATTTTTTTTACAATTAAACTTACATGAACCACTTTTTAAAATACATATTATTATTGATTTGGCGGACTTTTGCTGGGTTGGCACATAAATGCAACTAGCTGGATTGCTATCTGTAACCTATTAAATCATTCAATGGAATAGTTTAGAGAGGCTTTGGCTCCAACGGTGTTCTTTCGCCTGATCATTCAATGGAAGTTAGTCAGCCCTATGTTGGAGAGGCTCGATTGATTACCATACTGTCTGATTTCGACCTGAGCAAAATTATGTGTTCAAGAATGCTGCAAAAAAAAATCTGATAATTTCTTTTATTGTAGCTTAATTTTTGTAACGACATATTAATAATAAAAATAATATGCTATTTATTTTAACCCTTACAACGTCAACAAGCGGGGCGCATGTCGTAGTTTGGAGACCCCTGCCTCAGGGGAAGAAATTGCTTATCTGCAGTTTTGAGCTTGTTTAGGAGATGCTCTCAGCTTTTGATTGTGAAACACCCAAATTGGAGCGTTTTTACATGCTTTTTTAGGCAGTATTTATGTTTATCATTTAATATTCAGTAATCGAAATAGCCGGTCTGGTGGTACAGTCGTCAACTCGTACGACTTAACAAAATGCCCGTCATGGGTTCAAGCCCCGAATAGACCGTGCCCCCATAGTAGGACTGACTATCCTGCTATGTGTAAACCAGTAAGACACTGACTGAAAGCTAAGCCCACTAGTGGTGGTAAAGGGAGGCCTTGACCGACAACGGTTGTTGTGCCAATGAAGAAGAAGAAGAATCGAAATAAGCAGCTCATGGTTACTCCTGTAAAGGTATATAAGGCCGAGGCTAGAAAGGCTCTATTAATCTATTAATATTTTATTGAGTATATTATATCATCAAACACAATATTATACGTTCACTTTCACTTGAATATCTCTATAAGAACATAGATAAACATCTAATAAATGCTAATTGTACCGAATCAACAACCGAATACAATCAACAGAACAATCTTTGCCTTGTTCTACCCGTCCTGCTAATACTTTCTAGCAGATCGTCTTGTTGAATGGACCGCTAAACTTATTTCAAGGAAACTCCTGATCCTGAGCGTAGCAGAAAATTGTTAGAAATTTTCATTCATTTCATTTTTACGGGGTATAAAATAGGCACAGAAAGCTAGAACGCTTTCATTTGATTTTGTTTTTTTTTTCCTTTCGTACTCTCTCATCTTGTACCTCAACCGTGGTTTGCTTTTAGACTATTTATAGTCGACAAACTCACAATATTAAAAAAAAAAAGAAAGTGGAACCCATCTTTTGTTAGCAATGTCATAAATAGCCGCGGTTCAGAGCGCGAACGCATGTGTAAAATTTCCCAATGATCGTTTCGTTCCGTGTTCCGCACAAAGAAAACTCTAACTAACACACACTGTTGCCATGGTTTTACGCAAATATTGTTGTATGTGCATGCAAGACGATCATCACAACGAGAGATCTCACTGTCCCTCGAACGCGAACACTTCACGGTCCATCATTATAATCTTATCAATCACTAATTGATTTGTCCTTGGTTTCGATAGTTCATAAGTGAAGTGTCTCGTGCTGTTGGCGCTTGCTTTTACACCCATTCACTCTGCAAATTCCGGATCGCACAGAAGGGGTTTGCAATAGCAAGAAGCGAATAGTGTTTGCACTTTTTATTATTGTAATTGTGTTGTTATACTTGGAGCTTTGTTTGAAACGGGGGTTTTTATTTCTGTGATCGATCGTGAGAGTAAGTACGATTTATCACCGTCTCTCTAAGAGCGATGCAATTTTTGGGTTTCTTGCAATAGTTGAATCGTTTACTCATCTTAACAAACAAACAATTTCTCCTGTTTAATTTTGTGCGTTTTCTTCATTTTAGCAAATATCAACGGAATGGCAAAGAACGGATACGGTCACGCAGCTACGGCGCTGAAAGCCCAACCAAAATCCCAAGCCGTGTTCGATCGCGAGGACAAGTTCGGAGCGCACAACTACCATCCACTGCCGGTGGCACTGGCCCGGGGAGAAGGTGTGTACGTTTGGGACGTCGAAGGCAAGCGGTACTACGACTTCCTGAGCGCATACTCTGCCGTCAACCAGGGCCACTGTCATCCAAAGATCGTGCAAGCCTTAACGGAACAGGCACAAGTGTTGACTCTTACCTCGAGGTAAGCATTCGATTGCACTTTCACTGTGTTTTGGGCGTACGTACCTCATGCACTACAATGCACTCGTTTCCTTCCTTGCAGAGCTTTCTACTCGAACGTGCTTGGCGAGTATGAACAGTTTGTGACCAATCTGTTCGGCTACGACAAGGTGCTGCCGATGAATACGGGCGTCGAGGGAGGCGAGACGGCCTGCAAGCTGGCCCGCAAGTGGGGCTATAAGGTGAAACAGATTCCCGAAAACAAGGCCAAAATCATCTTCGCCGAGGGCAACTTCTGGGGCCGCACGCTGGCCGCCGTGTCGTCGTCGAACGATCCTAGCAGCTACGCCGGGTTCGGACCGTTCATGCCTGGGTTCGAGCTGATACCGTACAATGACACAGCCGCTCTCGAGAAAGCCTTGCAGGACCAGCACGTGTGTGCGTTTATGGTGGAGCCGATACAGGGCGAGGCGGGTGTAGTCGTGCCGGACGAAGGCTACCTGCGCAAGGTGCGCGAGCTTTGCTCCAAGTACAACGTGCTGTTTATTGCGGATGAGGTACAGACGGGCTTGGCCCGTACGGGACGCATGCTGGCCGTCGATCACGAGGACGTGAAGCCGGACATTCTCATCCTCGGCAAGGCTCTCTCCGGTGGCGTGTATCCCGTGTCGGCTGTTCTTGCCAACGATCCGGTAATGCTGTGCATTCAACCAGGCGAGCACGGCTCAACGTACGGAGGCAATCCGCTCGGTTGTAAGGTGGCCATCGCTGCGCTGCAAGTGCTGGTGGAGGAAAAACTTTCCGAAAACGCTGAACGTATGGGTCAGCTGTTGCGCAGCTCGTTGCGCGAGCTGCCCACGGACGTCGTGTCAATCGTACGTGGCAAGGGGCTGTTGAACGCGATCGTTATCAATCCTAACTTTGATGCGTGGGAAGTGTGTTTGCGGTTGAAGGAAAATGGATTGATTGCAAAACCTACGCATGGGGACATTATACGGTTCGCGCCTCCTTTGACGATCAACCAGGAGCAGCTGGAGGATTGTTTGCACATTATCAAAACGACAATTATGTCGTTTGTGCAAAAGTAATCGTGCTCGGAAATAACAGGAGGATCGCGTCATGAAACATTTATAGAGGTTCGTTTCATTGCTTTCATACACAACAAAGATAGAGCTCATATGATATTGTTTAGAGATGTAAGATAAGCCATAATAAAATTAAGTTTAAATGAAAATTAAACAAACAACTCACAATCTTTAATGTCTACACATTACATGGAATCATGGAATCGTTCAATATTGTTTTGGCTAATGTTGAACGAGTAAATCGAAACATCACAAAACAACAATGTTTTAGAATATCTTTTTCTTGCCTCGAGTTTTGAAAGATGTTCCATGAATTTAAAACATGTAATATGAATGGAATTTAGCTAACCATTCCACCGAGTGACGGATTAAGATTAAGTCGAAGTGCCCCGACCACAACAACCGATCTCCCACTCACAGTTAATCTTCTTCTCAATTCTTCTCTGTTTTTTTTTTAAATTCCCCATACAGCTTCTCATCCGACACTTCAGAAAGGCTTAAATTCGTGTTAATCCACCATTGATTCCACCTGCAAAACGTCCGATGGAATCTAACCCGTAGTCATAGCAATGGCGTGGGTGAGAACTCGCACCTCCCAATGAAATAGCCTTTCGATTCACAACTCGAATAGGCGTCACTTTGTGTTTGGTACAAAGAAACGTTGGTTATATTGAGTTATTTCTATTTTACCACTCTTTTCAGATCGCGGTATTTAAATGTAAAGAGAAGTAAATTACAGGATATTCACAATTCATGGTATGAGAGGCTTGTAAAGAAGAACGTTAGATTTTAAGATAAGATTTTATGTACTGATTTAAAGAGGCTAATGACATCAATTAGCTCAAAGTAAATATATATATATAGAATAAAGAAAAAAAGGTATGGAAATAGTTGGGTCCAGATAGGAATCGATTTTCGAACGAGCTTATTATATGTAAGGGAAAACGGGGCAAAATGAGCATGTTATGCAGTTTTATGACTATTTGTTTTAATTTTCCAAGAAACACAATTATTTTTTCTTTTTTCTATGCTTTTACTATTTAAGTATGGATTAAAATTGCTACAAGGCATCATATTAACGCATTAATGTAAAGAAAACCTGTAAATAAGCGTTGATCTTTCACGTGTTGCCCACAACAACAGCGCTTAAGTAATGACCAAAGCTTTTGCACACGCGAAGATATATGTTCTCTCTCTATCTTTCGATCCTGCAAATTGTTTCAAAACTGTACTTTTAAAATAAAAACACTTTCAAAACATCGACAGAATCGGATCTTTTCCAGCTACATTTATGTTGTGGACAAATACAAATATAAGAATGTTTATATTTTTTTATATTAACAAAAATACTATAAAAATACTATAACTTTGAAAATAAACCATCTAAACCCTTCACGCATCCCTGCGACATTACTGAAAGCTTATTTTCGAAGTGCTAAAATGGCATCATAATTATTTTTTATTGTTGTATATAAACTTATAACATTACATGTTGTTGAAACACTCCAAAGAATAAATTTTGAGTTTGTAAATTCACCTTTCCTGTAAAATAATCCTTGATAAAGGATTTCTATGTTGCCCCGTTTTCCGTTACTAACGTTTCTGTAAATTTGTTAAGTAGGCTGAGCAGCTGAATTAAGCAGATGATGGTTTGCAATGTTCAATTAATTGCCCCGCGATTGAGAATCGCTCTTGTAGTAAACATGTCCAAACATTGCAAAACCTTGCAAAACGTGGTGATTAGGTTATTATTACGTTTTACTCTGCGAAGAATAGCGTAGAAACACGATCCGGTCAAATATTCACATTCAACCGACTATAAAACTGTCCATATTTGTGTTGTTCTCTGGCATCTTATACAGTGGCGGCCACCTAAAGTCGGACACCTCATAGTTTAACCTATTATCTGATTTTGCGGCACCCTGGACAGTTCCGTAGACCGCTTATCGGAAAACTTTCTTCACACGTCTTTGAGGACACTTTTTAGCTATGCACATGCAAAAAATCAGACCGATATCTTTTAAAATATCAGAACACCATTCATAAATGTGGTAGAAGGTATGAAATTTATTATCCGACTAAAAGTCGGAGTCTTCATTTCATAGTGAAATGATCACGTAATTTGCCAGTATTAGCTATATAATGGGCCGGTCTCGTAGTACAGTCGTCAACTCGTACGACTTAATAACATGCCCGTTATGGGTTCAAGCCCCAAATGGACCGTGCCGCCATACGTAGGCGAGGACTGACTAGCCTGCTATGGGGGGGATCGATCAATAAGTCACTGAAAGCCAAGCCCAGAAGTAAGTGGTATAGTTGGTGATTTAGGCAGGCCTTGACCGACAACGGTTGTTGAGCCAAAAGAGGAAGAAGAAGCTATATGATGCTAAAATCATTTGATATCAGTTTTTAAAGGCCCATCGACTATTTTCAGTTGTCATCTGCGTAACCTAAGCGAAGCGCTCTATTATGGCCTCATTCAGCCAAATACCGTTTCTGCAAGGTTCCAAAAGAAGTAGTACAGGTGTCCCCCGAGATACGACTGTATTTGAGACCGAAAAAATGTCCCAAAACAAGGCGTAAGTCGAAAAAGTCGTATGTCGAATATCTGTGAATATAAAATATATAACTGATGTTGAAGAGTTGGAATCTATGATATCGTGTATTTTATTTAAAATAATGTTCGATAATGTAATAACATAATAATAATATATTTTTAAAACCGTACACAATATAGATATTCAAGATAGGGTAGTTGTGGAATCTTTGGAAATGTGTGTATAACGGTTATCAGCGCAGATATTCTAAAAAATACATCAATTTCTTGTCTTCTTCTTCTTCTTCTGTTTAGGTTGATGGGTTACATCCTCCTATACTCTCTTTTTGGGAGGTATAATCAGAGGCGTACCATCTGAGTTTGGGAGTGGACTGTCATCCATGTCTCCTTTTTTTGTCCAGGTTGGTTTATATTATGTCGTTAGTTACTTAGTCTTTTTTCCGTTATTTCCTCCGTTCATTATTATTATTATAATTTTTTTTTGTATTGTATTGTATTTTTACTACGTTATACCGGGCTAGATTCGGTTTATTATTTCTAAGCGATTTTTCCATTAGGTTCCCCTTTCATGGTCTTTCATTAAATTAAATTTAAATCTTTTTTTTCTTTTTTTTTTCGTTTGTGTTTGTGGGCTGTGCTGGTTTTTTTTATGAATGAATTATTATTATTATTATTTTTGTGAGGTAAGAGAATAGTTGTTCTGTTTGTTTGTTTTGTATGCGGTTGTATGGTTATTGCTTATTATTCTGCTTATTATTTTTATTTTTTAACATCCCTCTGTTTCTGAATTGGGATTTGCCATATTAAGGGATTTGCCATCTTAATAAATATGTCAATAAATGTGAAGGAACGAGGTGGAAAATGTTATGAATATATAGACTGCAGTACGTAATGAAAGTATGTATGAAATGTAACCGTTTGTATATATGATGTGTATTTAGTTGTCCCTGAACCTAAAGTTTCTATATTTCTTGTCAATGACAACTTTTAACTGTCAAAATCAAAATCGTCGTATCTGCGAATCGTCGTAACTCGAGGAGGTCGTAACTCGGGGGACGCCTTTATAGTAATTTTATAGAGAATGTTAAAATTTTTCATAATCTTAGAGTTACTTAATCATTTAGAAGTATCATGAATGTATGAAATAGTGAAGAATTACTGCCTAGCCTGTCATTGAAGACTTAATTGCCTCAATGCCGTTGTTCACTATTTAGATAGAATAACTACTGCTTCAAATTGGTTGACCATTTTTGTTCCGGGCTTGGTTACTGAGCATGTTTGAGCATGTTAATAATAAGAATCGTATCTCTCTTTAGCAAGGTAATGAATAAGGCTTAGTGCCATAAGCGCCTATGCATCCCCATAACTTTCTAGATACCCTAACAAGCATCAACGGTTTGAGCATGAATATTCCTTCTAGATTTTAACAGCCTGCGCGACATTTTATGCATCAAAACTATTGTTTTTTGCTTTATTGATGCATACATTCTGAATCAAAAATAATATTTTAAGAATTCCTTGACTGTTTGCCTTAAACTTTGAACAAAATGTCATTTTCTTACTAGAGTAAAGCCTATCGTTATAAATTTGTTACAACCGATAGCTCTGACGCGGTCTTCTGTTTCGCCATTTTGTTTCGTTGTCTTATCCATTGAATATGTTCGCGTAGTCTTAAGCTCGATGTCTCAAACATGAATCATTATTGTTTGTATCAATAAACCGCAAAAATGGATGCTATTGAAGACTTCACCACATGGTTGTAACCAAATATTTCTTTAACATTCATATGTTTCTCGTCTTTTATTTGTATGAATTAAGGTATTATGTAGAACTGTCTTTATTATGCTGACAAAACTGTCTTTATAACTCCATTTCTGATACTTCTACAAGATCTAATAAATTTAAAATTATGAAAAAAAACAATAATTCCCTCTTTAAAGCTACTCTGATATTTAAATTGGTTAATCCGGACCGTAGGGCGCATGACCTAGGCTATCTAAAACGCAGATGACTACCCAAACTAGTCTATTGACCTGTACTAACTGATATCAAATGATTTTAGCTTCATATAAGCTAATATTGGCATGCTACGTGGTCATTTCACTATGAAATGAGCACTGTCCAACTTTCAGTGGATCGCATAAATTTCATACCTTTTACCACATTTATGAATGGTGTTCCGATATTTTAAAAGATATCGGTCTGATTTTTTGCATGTGCATAGTTAAAGAATGTCATCAAAGACGTGTGAAGACATTTTTCCGATAAGCGGTCTACGGAACTGTCCATGGTGCCGTAAAGTTAGATAATAGGTTAAACTATGAGGTGTCCGACTTTAGGTGTCCGCCACTGTACATATTGACCGTTGTTTGTTGGAGAAATTCTCTCGACAGTAACATCTGGAATGATTAAAGCTACAAATAAAAGGTTTTCAAATTAAACTGTTGTATGGCTTTGTGAATTGGTTATTCAAATATTGTAAAGATTATTACAACAACGACTAATCAACGCTAATAAACAAAAACAAACGAAATTTAAAAAGGGTTAAAACGCATCATTAAAGGTACACATAAGACAAATAATTTGATGGACGTAACTGTTTTATCGAGAATCTTAAAAAGCACGTCGGCGCTTCAATTTAAATGAAGCGCCTATTAGATCATCTTCTATCATGAACAATTAAGTAACAACACGCGATCTCTGATGCGAATTGCTCTTTCTCGTCATTAACACAATAGCGTTGCACTGTTGTAGACTAGGAAAGCTGGTACTGGGAATGCTGGGAGCCTAAGAATGTAGTTGTGTAGAACTTATTGATTGAGCACCAGCTTTTCCTTTCAATAGATTTTGGTAAACTATCTCCGTCTTGCGTTCTAAGAGGCTACTTGCAATTCAAATCCAAAACAAACTTATGTGCTGTACAATGGCAGATGATTTAGGTGAATAATTTCCATAGACGATAGACCATATATAGTAGTAGCTCAAAATCAAAACCACCAAAGCGCTCCCACCGTCATCGTCATCAACGTGTTGAAGATGATAACGATCTACGATCCAATTCTCAATCGATCTACGAAGAACAACTCGATCCAAGAAAGTGATAAATGATCAAACATGTTATACACGATGTTCTTGCTATGGTCAGCTGCCGCCACGCTACCTCAAAAAGAACAAATTTACAAAAACTGTAGGTATCATAGGCAAAATCGAAAATTTTCGCATCTAAACCGTCAATCCGGTTGCTGAAACTTCCGGAACGCGATACGAACGAAACTCTTGTATGTAGTGCCTGATTGGTTGTTACGTTAGAAAGAAGAAAAGCAATTAAATTAAATTCCCGCAATAAAACCGTGTACACAGGAAGGATTTCCAGCCAGCAACAAAACCGTGCGGCAATCGATTCCCTTTAAAATATGCCTTTAGTTTATGTCATTACTTAAGCTTAAGTTAACTACCTTGACCATCATCATTTACAGTAGCATGATCACGATGATCATGCCGCAAACTACATTTGTGTTTTTTTTGTTTTTGGTAATTTTGTTTGAACTTTACGTCGTTGGCGTTGGGGAAATACTGTAACATTGGGAAATTCGCAATGTGTATTCCAATCGACCTGATCCTCCAAACTTTACAATTTGACCTACCATAACGAAGGGTCGGATGAAAGCAACAACAGCATTGGATGTTCAGCTTTTTTTCGAATAAACTTTATATTCATGCTCAGGAAATTCCAACCGTCCAAACAGGTTAAGCTTTGAGCATTTCTTTTTTTTCTACTTTCAAGCTACTCGCGAAACCTACACATGACAAAAATAACCCACACCAGACCAACCCGCATCATACGACGACGCGGGCCAACACACAGATGATTCAGATGAAACGTGCAGTGTATGGGTGACGGGATGCTATGATGATCTTCTGGCACACGATCTTACTAAACCATGTAAAACAAAAAAATAAAATCTGGTAAAATGTGAACAATCTTTGAATTGATAAGTTACTAGACAGTACGAGAGAAAAAATGGGAAGTTAATGACTGATTATGCCTTTCGTAACAGACGATTGTGTGTAACGTGATCAGTGAATGCATTGTATTTGTTTAAATATTTTGTTTGATTAATGGAGCTGTATTTACAAGTAAAATTGCACAGTTTTTACAATAAGATCGAACGATCATTGATCATCATTGATGAAAGTTCATATGCAGATCACTGCAGCATCACTTTCACGGTTACATTCCACGAACTTACCATTCCGTCCATTCATGATCGTAAACCGTCAAGACGCCGATCGCCGACTTCAGGTCACGTTGAATCCGAAAGGCACGTTAGTTATCGCGTGGCGAGTGATCTGTACAGGTGCATCATCATCATCATCCGCACCATCCGCACTGCCGTGACTGTTTCCGTGACTGTCCCCTCGATTCGCTCGGCAGTGAAATGAAGCCGCACTATATGCTACTGTTGGCGCTTTTGGTAGGATTCCATGGTGAGTAAAACGGGTAGTGGGTTTGGCGTTGGGTTTTTGGTGTTTGGTAAAACAGTATTACATTACGCGCGTGTTGCATTTCGACAGCAACCAGCAGCAGTGGGCAGAGCAGCAACGGTGCGACAGCGATAGATGATCCCGATCTGGATGACATGGAGTACGAGCGCGATAACGACGGCGAGTCGCTCATCCCCAAACCGGTCGTGGTGCGGTCGGACCTAGGCGATCCCGTACCGACCGTACAGATCCCGAACAAGGCCGGCGAGTTTGTCACGATGACGCGCATGGATGTGCAAGAGTGCAAGAGCAATGCCAGCTATTACGAGGCCACCAAGTACGTGCAGTGCTATCTGTACCGGGCGAACGATACGGCAGATCGCCACGAGTTCCACTTTAATGGGTTGAGTTCGATCGTTGCCGCCGGTTACAAGCGCACCCTGCCCACAGCCATCCTGGTGCACGGGTGGCTCGGCAGTTCGGAATCCGTCGTCATTGACCCGCTCGCCAAAGCGCTGCTGGCCCAAGAAAACAAGAACGTAATTGCCGTGGATTGGGAGCAGGGTGCCAGCACGCTGCTCTACCCGGTCGCCCGCTACCGTGTGCCGAAGGTGGCCAACCTGGTGGCGGCACTGATCGACAATCTCGTGGCCGGGCTCGGCCAGGACATCAACCAGATCGGCATCATCGGGCACAGTCTGGGGGCACACATTGCGGGAATTGCGGCGAAACGGGTACGATCGGGTAAGATCGGTTACATCGTCGGGCTCGATCCCGCCTCGCCACTGTTTCGGCTGAAGAAACCGGACGAGCGGCTGTCGGCCGACGATGCACAGTACGTGGAGATTATACACACGAACGGCAAAGCGTTGGGCTTCTTCAGCAACATTGGCCAGGCCGACTACTATCCTAACGGCGGTGTTCGACAGCCGGGCTGCGGATTCAGCCTTACTTGCAGCCATCAACGCGCGGTGGACTTTTTCAAGGAATCGCTCAAGATAAGCAACTATTACGCCCGGCGGTGCGATGGTATCGCGAACCTTGGGCCGACCTGTTCCACCGATCGAACGGTGCTGGGCGGAATGATCTGGAAGTCGTCGAAACCGGCAGGCGTGTATTACATCTCGACCGCCCCGAACGAGCCATTCCTTCGCAGCGGAACGGTGGAATTGCGACGAAGCGCCTCCTGGATCCTTCTGCTGCTTTCACTCGCATCGACGTACATACGGATCGCTTAATCGAAGCTAAAACACAACATATACCAAAAAACACACAACCCATCTGAGTGATGTACGTCGAATGCTTTTCAATCGTGCCCGACACTCATATGACCAAAGTGGAAATACCAACAAACGGAGAAGATTACGCCGAGTGGGGAATGTTTACGTGCCCTTTGCATGGGGTACGTTGAGATTATTTCATCGAAATACGTTAAACTAGCCCATGGTTGCGCTGATTATTGTAGTTCACGATCACGAAAGAGAAGACATATGACACGCAACATGATTTTCAAAGAAATTAATTCGGAATCATCGTAATAATTCACTTAATCGGTCATAATGGAGAGCGGTTCATGATCTCGATGTTGTAATTGTGATCGAAAATAATACAATTCTACTAAACAAACCGATTATGAAATTTGTAGGTAGAGAGGATAAATATTTATAAATATTTAAATATAGAATATTTAATTGCTGGGGTTTGCATAGCCACTGAGCAGTGGTTCTCAACCTCTGTGGCCCAAATAGACATGATTCGCGGAAAATACAATTTTTATAAAGACAAGCTGATTGCACTATTGTACTGTACTTGACTTTTTTCCTAAGGTGTGAATTTTGAAAAGTTATTTGAACAATAAATGCTAAAAAGTACTCTTACTAATTTTGATCACTAATTGAACTTCAATTGCATGCATACTATTGAAACAAAAACACACACACGTTCCGTGGGGAAGAACAGTTGCAACCGGCTTGAGGAAACACTAAATGCCCAGCGCAGGTAAAATTCGATAAATAGTAGCATATAAACAAAAATTCGTAGCAGTAAAGTTTACAGTACAGTAATCCATAACAATAACCTTAAAGTGGGAGAAAAACACAAGTAGGAACTAAATGTAAGAAATCTATTAATTATTTTGAGTATAAATAAAACTAATACCAATCATGGCAGATCAGAACCGTTCGGACTGTCAAGATAACCCTTCGTAAAAATCGATTCGTCTTCTCATTTCACGATCATGAATGTCCTCCCTCCACAAGGTAAGGTCTCTCCAACACTTTCAGTAAGGGAAGCCTCTTATAGACTTCAACGATCTTTTCGACATTGCGTTTGATCTTAGAAAATTCCGATAAAATGGTTTCGATGGACCACATTGCCTGGACTTTGCTGAGCCCTGCATTTTTTGCTCTACACAATTCGCTTGCCACTGTTTGCCTATATGTAGCTTCCCGTGGCCCCCGTCGCCCTCATCCTTTGGCCGTTGAACACTGCATACATTGTTTTGTCATCATGATCCTTCCATATATTTCTTTAGGTGGAGTTTTATGTACTATCATGAGCAGTTGCTTAATTGCTCTATACATGTCCCTCTATTTTTTTTTTGCTTCCCTTTCTTTAATAAAGTTAATAAAGTGTACATTTTGAAGAATTTTTTGAAAAAAAAAACAAATGTTATACCAAAGTTCAAAACGTTACCTATGAATGACTCTTATGTTTTCGGACAGAAAAACTGATTCCTCTGGAGGAAACTTTCAACAAACAAAATGATCGTATTTATGGAGCATGTCTTCGTGATATACCAGCCGTTAAAATTACAGTCGATCTCAAAATGCATCGCCTGAGTTGGTTTTGGGAGATATATCGACAAAAAAGGCACTGCCAGAGGCCAAAAAGTAAGCAAGAAATACCATTTCCAACACGTTATCGAAAGCCATTTGAAGCCATGTGCTAAAATACTTTTAGGAAATGACACTTTTTGCTTTCACCAGCTTTCAGCTCCAACAACCCATTAGGATTCAATTGTTCTGAAATGGCATAGGGGAGAATTTACATTGCATTATCAGCTCATCTGAATGGCCTGCAGCTCCACCAGATTTGAAGCCATTGGATTTCAGTTTTTGTGGATATATGCTACGAAGGTTTGACAACATTAAGCATCTAAGGGCGAATTCAAGAATCGTTTGGTAAAGATTTGGTACAAATTGTCGAATCAAGTTGAGCGTGCAGCTTGCAATGCCTTTGACCAAGTGTTACAGGCCGTTTTCAAAAACAAGGGAGAAATAGTTAAGCTTAACAGAGTAGAATCTAATTTTTGCTACTGAAACAAGCTATTCTGCAGCAAAATAAAATCTGATTTGTATTTTATGACACAAACAAAATGCATTACTTTCACGTTGCCACCCTGTAGAAAACAAAAACACTCATTTCACAAAGAATATTTACACAATGTCTACATAATCAATAAAGAGACGAAGAATTTGGATACAAATTGAATGTCAAGTAGTTTACAGATTACTGTATGGATGTATAAGAATGGATTGACGAGTAATTCTGTACGTTTCCATATCATACAGTCAGTGGTCGTATTTTGTTCCGTGTTGGCTAGGTTCTCTCTCTCCCTCTTTCGTTGGCCTGCTCACGATAGAGCACGTCGATGTGATATGGCCCGGTCAACAGTCATTCTCCTGGATGCCCGGTCCCTGGCTGCAGCCTCCTATCCATGCAGACACCCGATCTCCGACATCACATGATCCAGCCATCGAGTTCGCTGTGCTCCCCTGCTCTTTATGCCGAACTCGGAATCGCTGTCGAACACCTTCTTGGTGGGGCATGAGTCATCGTATCCTGCCAGCCTTCGCCACCGTCAGCATGCTCGGTTCGCCGTACAGTTTGGCAAGCTCGTGGTTCATCCTTCTCCTACACGCTCCATGCCCGAACAAGTCGCCAAAGATGGTCCGGAGGATGCGTCCCTCAAACACGCCCAGAGCGTTTGCATCCTCCGCTCGG